>NW_020897704.1:1074068-1612981 GCF_003984885.1 Neopelma chrysocephalum
GGATAGGATAGGATAGGATAGGATAGGATAGGATAGGATAGGATAGGATAGAATATAATTTAATAGAGTGAACAGGATGAAAGATCCAAGATAATGAAAGTTTGATGTGGTCATATCTCCAAAATATTATGTAGAAAAAGAAAAGAAAAACAAAAGGGAAAAAAAAAAAACAAGGAGAAATATCATGGTTTACTCTTAACCAAGAGCTGAGGAAGATCCAGTTGAACATCTTGCATAGGTTACTGACCCAGGAATCTATATTTGAAAATTAGGAGTGAAATTACCGAGAAGCTGAGAAATTGTTACTATGACTGTAGGACTCTGAACACCCAGAATGGAATTATTCCCTCTTTATTTGTGTGCTCCACTCTATCTTCTCAGAGGCAAAAAGATGGACTTCACAGTCAATGCAAATGACTGTCTCTAATGCAAAATTCATCATGAATTAATGCAGACATGTAATACAAATCTGGTGAACGTCACACTCTAAAGGTATATGTCTTTTTTATATTGATTTCTTTTGATGGAATATACATGCATCAGTTAGAATAAGCAGAGAACAAAGGAGGTAGGAGAGGAGTGTGTCATGGAGGAAGGCATGGGGAAAGGAAGCAGATGTAGGAGGAGAATAAGGAACTACAGCTGCAAAGAAATGGTATCCTCAGAAGGCACAGAAGAGATTGTGCCCAGAGAGGGCTGGATTGTGCAAGGGAAGAGAAAGGGAGATGGCAATGGAAATGGAAAGAAGAGAAGACAAAGACAATGGAAACTTTCGAAATGTAAATATGTGAAAAAGGAGAATTGAAGCTCAATGATAGAATGAGAAGAGATGATTTTTGGTATTATGCAGAAATGGAGCTTGGTGAGAGCTCTGAATAGAAAAGATTACATTATGCATAACAAGGTTTGATACATTTTTAAAGTAAATTTAATCTTAAAAATTATTTTATAGAATAAGTAGGGGGATGAGAACTCTTTTCTCCTCACAAAAGAACAAAGAATTTCACTGGTATGAAACCTCTGTTACTAGAAAGAAAGCAATATAGGGTATGGTATCAGCAACTGGTTTCCTTGGAATGATACCACATTCACATTGCACCCTGTGAAAGCGGGACATTTGCTTTCCCCTTTTCAATGTAAAATGCAAACGGTCTTAAGGAAACAGCTATTTTTACTGAGCAGATAGCTAGAGACATTTTGGTGATAAAGGGCAAAGCTATTGTGGTAGCAGTCAGGAAAGAGGGGCAGGGTGGAGACTGCAGGAAGGGAACTTTTAGAAGTATGCATCAGCAGCAAATGGGAAATAGAGGCAGAATCTCACTCACAGACTTTAGTGGATGAAGTTTTTCTCCAAAAGGAACTGTTTTGATAAGATGGGAGGATTGGCTCATTGTCTGTCCTTAAGACACGGCAATTGGTACTGTGAACTACATGCAAGCATAAAGCAAAGTCATTTTGATAAAATAGCTCTGTACTTCCAGCTTAGAGTGCGGGTGATGACTGTGCAAGTAACTCTGGTCTTGCTCTTGGATTTATGAAGTCATCAGACAACAACCATCAAAGTCATGCCAATAATCTAATTGCTTGTTCTGTATTTATCTAACAAACAATTGGAAGCAGAATTACATTCCAGACATTTCATTCTACAACCCAGTCCTTTCTGATTAGGAAATCCAACAGAACATAAAGCCAACATATTTAAATATCCTCCAGAAAGTGAAACAGGAAATTAACTTCTCTCTTATTTCTTGATACAGGAGCTATGTGCACCTAAAATATAATGGTAGTATGAAGAACTTACTATTTCTATGACCTTTTATGCAAACACAAAAAGGAATTTAGAAGTCACATTTGGAGTTAATGAAGATCTGCATAGTCCTGTAAATCAATGACTTGGGGCATTAGAACCACATGCTAAGTTTTTATTATCACTCTTTTTATTGATGCTGTTTAATATCAGTGCGGTAGTTTCTAGGAGTTTCACTCATGGATTTTTTTAATGTTGTTCAGCTAGGTGGTATTTAACAGCAAAGATGCAAACTTTCTTTGCTGGTTAAATGGGAATTTAGGCTGTTCACTGCCTGTGAATAGTGCTGATAGTGCCAGTGTTGTTTTTATGAGGCTGGTTCTCTTTTGTGGTATTTTTGTTGCACTCCCCTTTCATGCAAGGGCCTTTTGTTTTGCATAGTGGCTCATATATCCCTTTTGCAGCAGCTCAGTACCTGCAGAAAGCAATGGGGTTGAAGTAAGCTGCAGTCAGTTATTTGAAACTACTGGACCAAGACTCTGACAGTCTTGGCTATCTTAGTGTGAAGTGTGGGTGCTAGTAATAAACACAGGGACTAATGCCACCAGAGCAGAGTAGATGAAAAGATGATTCACAGTTTTTGAGTTCTTTCCTGAGAGAAGCTGCGGCAGAAATGAGTGGGCCATTATATTAGGAAGAAGAATTTTGTTTCTGCAGTTGAAGCGATGGTCAGTGAAATTCTATGGCAACAGTTCAAACTGTATATTTGCTTCTTTGCCAGGCATAGACAATGCATCAATATTTATGGAATTATGCAATCTTCTTGGAATCTGAAAAAACTGCCAAGGAACTGTTTTTCTCTCCGCAACTTGAAATATCTTTGCTGTTTTCTTTTTGACCAAAACAAAAACAGCAATTATATATATATCCTAAGATCCAGTTAGTGACCAAATTCTAGATTTTTGGAACAACCCAGAAATTCTGTAAAATAGAGAAAAGCTTCAGAGACTAATAGAATCAATTATATCCTTATACATTCATAAACTAGAATTGGATATGTTGGTTTCAAGGGAAATGTCAAAACATTTTCTCTTTAACAGAGTACTTCACAGCTCTGTGGAACTTATATATAGACAGAACTAAGAATTACAACTCAGATAATAGGTGTCTATTTTCCTCTGTACAAGGATGGTTATGTAATTCTTGAGCTTTCATATTATATAAACTGGGCTGTTTATCTTGTTTGTTAAGGCATGAAAGGAATATACATTTGATGTGATAGGTTTTTGAAAAACCATAATAAATTTTAATGGAGCTCAATTTGTTTTCTTTTGTGTTTTTCATGTTATTCTATAAACTGAAAAAAAATTACAAAATTAACTTTTATGCATTTTTATTCACTTTACAGCCCATCGTGGTTTGTTTAAACCAGTTGTTAAGGCTGTGGATCATCTGTGTAACAGCCAATTGCACTAAAATGAGGTCAGTGACTCAGCTAAATGCAGTGTTTTGTAAGCTGTAAAAGCAGGTATATCATGTCAAAGCTGACACAGGCCTCATCCTAATTCATATGGGAAATCTCAGCTTTGCTGTAAAGCCTCATTAATTTCTATGGAGACAAACACACCATTCTGTAGGTAAGACATGGGCTGCAGATGTTCTTTACCAATCCCTTTCACATAAGGTATATTGAATCTGTGATAAATTGACCTGCTAACAAATAGTCTGAGTCTTCAAACTGAGGAAGAGTTAATAAATGGTTGGTACACCAAAACATTTGGCCACTTACCAATTATTCTCAAATTTTCAAAATGTTATGGATCCATTTGTTTTCTGTCTAAACCTACTGGACATTAAATTCATAGAAATGCCAAAAAAATCAGAACCATAAAATGTGGAAATATGTGAACAGCTTATTTTCGTCTGTTGCACTAGGCTTCTCTTATACCAACTCTCTCTTCAGGCTGAAGTTTTATGATTGAGAAACATTTTATGAAAACCAGCAGACTCTTTAAATATATAAACATAACTGCTATTGCTATAATATCGGAAATTCTGAAAAACATCCAATAGTAACTAGATCAACATGTCCAGGCATGCAAAGCATTTTATATAGAGCTTTGGAAAAAAGTATGGAATCACTTGCTACAGGCATGCAGTTGGCCAGATTTTTATTTTTTAAATTGTGTTTAGAATTTAAAAACCCACCCTACATTGCACTGGCTTGGCAAGAAAACAGCGGACATATTGCATCTTGTAACCTGGACTGCATATAGCTCTAAAAGGAAAGAGCAGAGGAAATAAATTTGGCAACACTACACATGAATCTCAAGAAAGTATCCTAAGAGGTGTGGAGATACTTCATATTATTTAATAGTACCAGATTAGATATTGGGTCAAGCTGTTAAATTTAGGATCCTGAATTGTCTCCTTGTCCCAGAGATCCTGTCACAGCTCTTTGGGAGCTGTTGGATAAAGTGCCTCGTGCCCAGTGCCTAGGCAGTGGGAGGGGAGGCCGGGGGCACAGATGAGTTTGTCCCCACTCAGTCCTTCCCAGCACTGTGGCAGAAGGCTTTGTACACCGTCAGTCTGAGGGACTTTTGTGTATCTCTGGAGCGAATGCCCCAAGAAAAGCCCTCTGGAGCAACTAGTGCTGTGCTCCATCTGCGAGGGCTGTCAGGAGCCCCCTGAGCACCCATGGGAGGTGCCTGGTGGGAGCTGGCTGCTGCGTAGGCCCTGTGGAGCTGCTTGGGGCCATTTCCCTTTGTGTTTTGTGGAAATGACCCAGGCCACTGCTACTGCCTGAACTTACTTTTTTTTTCTGTTTCCTTTTTTTTTTTAATGCCTCTATCAGTGTTCTGTTGAATATTTGTCACAGCCAAACTAAAGCATTGTACACATTTCTGCTCTTCCCCAGGGAGCTGAGGAAGATGCCGTCTGCATCAATGGTGATGGGGAAGCAGGAGGGAGAGCGCCTTCCCTGGCAGATCCTGCTGCAGGCAGGCTGGGGACGCCTTGGGCTCCTGGGGATGCCTTGGGGCTGGTTGGTTCCTGTCCCTTATGCCTCACCGGGCAGGACAGCTCGTCCCTCATGTGGGGTTGGCACCCGAGGCCAAGGCCACTTGGAGCAGGCATGGGCTGCGAGGCAGTGGCCAAGCTGGGGGAGCCCTGCAGGCGCTGACCTTGGAGTGTTCACTGCAGGGGAAATGAAGTCACTGCTGGGTGCTTGAGGCAGGACCTCTTAATGTTTGTGTGAAGCAAAATACTTCAGAGGTGACACTGCAGGAGACTTTGCTTTCGTGAAGAAAGGTGTGTTTTCGTAGCATAACAGAATTGTGGTAACTGTTAGTGAGGAGGGTGCACACAAAGTGCTGCCACATCCAAGGCAGGACCCAGGCCACACCGGGAGGGATGGGAGCAGGAGAAGCCGTAATTGCCAGCAAAAATGGAACAGGGATGTGTCCTGGCCTGCAGCCCCTCTGTGCTCCTCAAGTGTCCTCAGTTCACCCCGCAGCGCTGGCCCCTGCAGCACATGTGAGATGGAAAATGGGATTTTCTTGCAAAATAAAGCAAGAGGTGTCTCTGTCTTCTGGGTTTCTTCCACAATGCAAGTGAAATGGAAAGTGGGAAGTATCTGGCTGGACTGCCTGGAAGAGGGAGAGGGAGCACAGGAGGGGGGCTGGGACAAGAGCTGGATTTAGGAACAGGGAGGGAGGGAGGGAAATGGAGAGAAAGGGCTGCCAGCAGCTGCTGGCGCTGCAAGAGAACAGGAAAGAGAGAAGATAAGAGGAGAGGAAGGAGGGGCGAAGGCAGAGGGGAACAAGAGTGATGGGTGCTGTGGTGGGGAAAGGCCATCTGAGACTCTCTAACGCTGTGCTTGGCACCTGATTAATGTGTTTTTAAAAAGCTGGGATGCCAGGAACACTGTCTGACAGGTGATCTAATGCAATTCCTATGACTTCACCCTGTGCTATTTGTGCTTCTTCCGGACAGCAAGTGATCAAACCTTTACTGGAATATCCCCGTGTCTAAACTAGTTTTGGGTTGCACATTTAGCAAGTATATGTGGAAGACTCTGACAATGTTCTGTTGAGATTTTTTCAGGGTCCTTTCATCAATGATGCTTACCCTTTCCATGGAGCAAAAGCAGATGTGCTGTTAGAAGCTCAGGGCTCTGAAATGCAGAGAAACTTACAGTTCAGCCAAGCGTAATGTAAAACTGCATCCCGTACTCAGGGAATAGACTGCTAAGGAGAGTGGCTTTATCACTAGATCCCAGCCCTATAAACAACTGGACACATCTTGAATGCTATTTATTTATATCAAAACATCTGTCTCTTTTCAGTCTAGTCTACTGTGCGCAAAATGGTGGTGACTTGTTTGTGTAGCGCTTCGTATCTCCAGTGATAAGCTTACTAAAATTAGAAGATACGGAATAACTTAGTTTTTAAACTGCTAACTACTGCTAGGTTGAAATTCACAAGCTTGTGAAGAACTAATTTCATGTCCTGATTTTAATCCCTGATGGTATATTTCAATCCTAAAGACAAGTACTTTTCACCAAAAGAAAGTCTTGTTTGTGAATGGTGTTTTTACTGCAAAAGAATAGCTAGCTAATATTAGGCTGTTCTAGATATTAGTGTCCTGATTGCCACATGGAGCATCCTATTTTTATGCCTTATTGTACTGGGGTTTGAATAGCAAGGTTTTGGTAGTGGGGGGGACTATCAGGGTGGCTTCTGCGAGAAGCTGCTAGGAACTTCCTCGATGTCTGACAAAGCCAATTTCAGCTGGCTCCAACACAGAGCTGCTGTTGGCCAAGGCCAAGCTCATCAATGATGCTGGTAATGCCTCTGGGATAACAGATTTAGGAAGAGGAAAAAAACAACTTTGCAACTGCAGACAGAGAGAGGACTGAGAATATGTGAGAGGAACAACTCTGCAGACACCCAGGTCAGTGAAGAAGGAGGGGGAGGAGGTGCTCTAGACACAAGAGTAGAGATTCCCCTGCAGAATGTGATGAAGATCATGGTGAGACAGCCAATCCCCTTGCTGTCCATGGAGATCCACCTTGAGGTATCCACCTGCAGCCCATGGAGGACCCATGCTGGAGCAGTCTGTTCCTGAAGGACTCCACTCTGCAAAAGGGACCTCTGCTGGAACAGTTTGTAAAGATCTGCAGCCTATAGGAAGGACTCTCATTGGAGAAGTTCGTGGAGGACTCACGCTATTTTTGTGTATTTGGGGTGTCTCTTTTCCATTTTTCCTTCAAGAAGCTCATACTCCAGGATATTATATAGAGGAAGGCTTTTCTCTAGATGCCATTGTCCCTAGACGCTATATAGGAAGATAGTGAGTGATAGGTAACCCAGGTGTTCCTTGGGATTCATTGGAGACATCAGACACCCTTCCACTTGCTCCTATATACAAGTTGCTCTGCCAGTCCTCCTATGGGCTGGATTATGTTGGACTAATAAGGCAATAAGGTATGACAAGGTTACATTTAATTTTCTAGAGCACAGTAATCTCTAGTACTGTTTAGGATTCTTAATTATACTAGAGCTATTTCCTGTGTTGTCACATTAGGTTACTAGTTTATTTTTGTGAAAAATAACAACTGTATTTTATATTGCTGAGTAGTATCCTATCTTACAACCATTGTATTTGCACTGTGTTTGCTGCAGATCGATGATTCCATTCTCCAGTACTTTGGAAGCCACACGAGAAGAGCAGTTTTATATGCACCTCCTGCCCACCGTGAAACCGACCGTCAGCTCTGTCAGCGCATCCTGGAAAAACACAGATATACAGTCACAGTCCTTGAAAACAGGAGACTGGTGGAAAACCCCAGGCATGAGGGCCCTTATCACAGTAAGACTAACTGGACTTAATTAATTCATTTATTACTAAATGTGATCAATAAATACAGTATTTATTCAGCATTCTTCCACAAAGATAAAGCTTATAAAGTCCAATACAAGTAAGGATAGAAGCCAAATTCTAGCCCTTCTCAGTTGTGAAGCTAATTTTCCACAATTAGGTGATTCTTCCATTAGATATATCCTTCCTTAAAATAATGCAGCAGATTAGTTTGTCATAGTCTTGACAACTAAATCACATCAGTTTGGTTTCTGATGACTTCTCATACCAACTTCATCAATATAACTGAGTGATTTTCAATAGTGCATTTTATAACTAAACACATACCTGTAACATTTAGTTCTTTTTCATTTTCTCTCTTAAAGAAAAGCTGTATCCACGAAGGTACTTTTTTCCTCTGGTAATGTTTTGATTGTTCTGTAAGCTTGTTAAAGAACATGATACAGAAGAAGTACATTTTCCATTTGCTGCAGAATCTGGGGTGCATTACTGTTGGTTCTTAGTTTCTGTTAAAAGTTGATCCACAGTTAAAACAGGCTACTGAAGAAGCCTGATCTCTTGCACAAGGGACTATACTTTGTTGTGTACAGTTACACTGTGCTTGATAAAGGAGCTTTGGGCATGAGTTATATATATGCTGACCATGTTTAAGGGCTCTTGGACACCTTAGATGTATGAACTGAAACTGTGTTCTCTGTTTGGTCTTCTGTTGCAAGTCTGGAAACTGGAAGACTTTGAAAAAATACATAGGTCACCATTCTGTCAGAGGGAAAATGGTGTGGTTGGATATTTCTCATGCTAAAGGGAGTGCTGTTTGCATCATTCAGGCTTTCAACATTTCTGGGGTTGCCAGAGAGCTCAGTTTTGCTTTGAGTTTAACCAAACCGAGTAGTTTCATAGATGAAAACTATAATTACTTAGCATGCTCAAGGCTGCCCAAAATTCCATCACTAATTTCAAGTTTCTTAAAGAAACTTTCTTGAAAATGAGGTTCATTCAGTTTTCTTTGGCAGGCTGTACCAAGAAATAGTGAATGGTCTTCACCTCATTCTTATTTTAGTCTGGTAGCATAGGCACATTTTAGCCACTCCTTGCCTTGAGTAGTTTCCATTGCAGTGACAAGACACAGCATGTCTGCAGGCTTTGCTAATGTCAGATGGGCTGCAGAGAAAAGATGGCATCTCTGGGGATCATGTGCACCATCTCTATGAAACACTTTTGTTTCAAATGGCCAAGGAAGTGGGTATGCCAAATTCAGTTGTGACCCATAAAAAAATACTGTATTAGATTTTCTTACAATGATGAGTTCAGATTGAAGTTCTCCAATACAGGTTTTTGCACTGCAAACATTTCCCCTGCAGAAGTCAGCTTAACTGTGGGTATTTATATTTTACAGGCTAGAACCAGTATTTCCCGTAGTATTTTTCCAGTAATAAAAAAAGTAAAAACTGAAAAGATTTTAGGTATTTTCCAGGAACATCCTACAGCTTTGAGCAGATGTTGGATTATGTAAAAAAAGTCAAATGCTTGCCAATTTAAGGCAAAGAGTAAGACTATTAATTCCATCTCATGGCGACATAACTCTGCCTTTAACTATTCCCTGTTATGTAAGTGCCTAGCTTTAAAGTTACATTTTAAAAACAAGAAGTAAGTAAAAGAGCATGTCTGCATACCAAACCAATGATCTTTTCTTGCAGCTAAGCAAACTGCATTTAGAGTTAATTTTTTTTGCCAATAGATGATGGGGTTTACTGTTCTGGATGGGATAGTACTTCTTATTTTGGAGAAGGGTATTTTGACCTATGCTTTGGCATAATATTTTCCTAATGGAGTGTAATAAGTTATTAAAAATATACTCCTTGAAGCCTCAGATAAAAATATAGTAACGAACTGAGAAACATAGATTCTGAATGTTGTGAAAAATCTGTAAAAAGAATCATTCCTTCTTACTTGGTATTATTTAGCAGCTCTATCTGGTGCTTTTATTTTTGTTCAGTCTGTCTTACTCGTGTATCTTTCAAAGTACACTTAAATTCGAAAGGATTTTTTGTTTTGAATGGCTGAGGGCCAAGACTCTAGCTGAAGTCATATATGGAAAAAAATTCACCACAAAACATTCCTAACTTTTTTTGTGCTGGCCTGCTAAGAATTTTGGGACCAGTTCTGCTCCTGTTTGAAACCCAAAGGTGACAGCTCTGCACACTGATCTTCCAGAAAGATCCTCCACACCTGGGCTGCAGCACTGTGTTGAGTTCATTGCTGCCAGAGAGAAACGGAGGAATAGTTTTCTTCAGCAGAAATTTTTCACTTCTTACAGACCAACCAAAACATTTTGAGTTTTGGTAACTGGAAAACAGTTGGCTAAAAAGGAAAAGTATACTTCTTTTTTAGTCATGGCAGAGTCTGTGGTTTATGGGATTACTATGAAAAATCCATACAGATGTGTTCTGCAGTAAAACATAAATTATTCAATCCCCTAATTTTTCACTGAAAAATAGCTTTGTCAGTAAATTCTCAAGCAGCTTTGCCTGAACAAAAAGTATTTGTGCTTTCACCATTCCTTAGCAATCAAACCCACATGGAGGGAAAACTCCATGGACTGATGGTATCTGTCCCTGCTCTGAGCTTTTTGAGACTTACTTTCTCAGCAGCCCTAAATGAGCCAGTTTTGCTATAAGTTTAACATGTCTCTTAGTCTGCTGCTGGCATGGAGATAGAGAGGTGGTACTCTATTAGTAGCAGATGATAGGATAGTCAGATTTTGCAGAGAACTGGGATTTCCACTTTGGGCAATCCATTTTAGCATGGTCAGTACCTCCAGTAAGTACCTGTGGTAAGTCCGTTTTGAAGCAAGCAATTCAAAAGAAGTTGCATAACAGCAGATGAGAAAGATATCAGGTTGTATTGGCCAGCAAATCTACAAATGGTACAGTTGTTTTGTTTGCCAGCTAGGCAGAAGAAGGTGTGATTGGTGTGTGGCTCCTTCCTTCTTTCCTTCTGTGTCCTTTTTTAAAATGTGAACCTCTGCTCATAGAGGTGTAGCCTCTGGGACACATTCTGCCTTTGCCGCAGCCTTGGAGGGTGTTGAAACCAGTGTCACAATCTCATGGAAAATAATAAAAGGATCAGAAGGAGTGAGAAAGCCCCACACCTCCAGGCTTTCTCTTGGGAGGTTTGCCATGCTGAGCTGTACAAACTACAGGGTTTCCTTCCCTCAGCCTGGGACAGAGCTGTGCTGCTTATCAGAGAAGAGTGGGATTAGCCATCTGGCTTCAGAGCACCCTTAGATTCTTCCAGAGGGGCAAATACTGGAGAAGAACTTGCCAAATATTTTCCAATGTCTTCTGCCTTCCTCTCTGTTCTTCCAGTCAGAGAAGCTCTCGTCTCTGTTACCACAGTAAAGATTAACAAGATCTGTGGGTCCCTTCGGCTCTGTGATGCCCGGACAACGTTTTCACAACAAACATTTTTTAAAAGGAAGGTTTTATCTCAGAAATTTTTTTCACTAAAATGCATTTCTGCCCTCCAAAAATAATGTCCCCTAGTTACTGTCTGCTGCATGAACCTTTTATGAATTCCATACTTTGCCCAGATGATATCTTCAAAGATAAATAAACTCCTTATATCTTTCATTCTGGAGCCATCAGTTTTTCTGTCCTTTGCTCAATGTGCCTGCCTCATTAGTCATTGGTAACCCTCCCTTAAAAGGCATTTCCTTCTTTTCTCAGTTCTTCACCTTTCCTAATAGTTAAGCAAATCTCAGCACACTGCAGACTCCAAAAAAACATGTGCAGTTGTATGTTACAAGTCTAACCAGCCAGTTTTAGTTTATGCAGCAATAGCATGCAAAGTTCTGTTGTTACTGTTGCCTCTTGGAATGGAAAAGATTCTGCATAACCTCAATGATAGCCAGTTAGTTTGGCCATGGAATAAAACACATGTATTCAAGCTACTGGCAAACTGACTGCAATGTAACATTATATGCTCCCTGCTGCCTTAGAATGTTAGTAATTTGGTGGAAGTTTTTGCAATTGTATTGAGGGACTTTTAAAAAAGGAATCATAAACCATTTTCATAGTATTGATTTTACACAATAATTTCTTATTTTTAGAATACCAAGTTAAGTATTTAAACTTAACTATGGCTTCTGTTTGTAGTTTGAGTGACATCCATTGAAAATGAAATTTTAGCCATGCCATTAGAAAGATAGCTACAGTACCTATATTGCTTTGGATTGGGATTTTTTTGTGATTTATTGTTCCATAAAATAAGTATTGAACCCAATTTAGCTTTGGTTGATATTTAGCTCTTCTGTCGATTTCCACTGAAATCAATACCAACTTCATCTCCTGTTCATTCACCTGACATTGTTAAGTGGAGATAGTACACTATATATATCCTCAAATTTACGTATATAGCAAAGGGTATTAGTTCTGAAGGTTTTTTTCAATTTTTTGGCTTTATAAATACGCACTTAATACTGTTCTATTTTCTGTCATTTTAAGAGCTTGCTGTGTTTAAGTACTTGGCTGGGTTAACTAACCCCTCGTTCCAGCAACTAACTATGAAGACAATCTGGCTTTTTGCAGATGTGGGAGTGGTGCTTGGGTGGAGCTGCACCAGGAACAGGAAGGGATGAGTGAGATGACACCCATGGGAGCAAATCTGAGTGATCTTGGCCCTTCTTTTTGCGTGCTGGGCTCAAGAGATCTGTCTCGTATTTAAAGGAGCACTACTTAGGTATTACAGCAAGGAGTGAACAACTGTTCACTGATAAAACAAACTGTATGTAGTCAGGCATAACTCATTTTGCTATAAAATGGTGATTTGAGAATTGTGTTGTTAGGAAGGTATGGCCTCTGCTGCCTCCCTCCTTGGCTCTCTGCAGAGAGTTCTGTTGCTTCTTTGTACCCGGTGGTCACTCCCTGTAAAAGCTGCTGCTTAGGGAACGTCAGGGAGCAGGAGACTGCAAGAGCAGGCACAGGTGTTCCTAGATGTGGAGTGATGCTAGCTGCAAAGTTTTCTGTCTCTCTCTGTGTGCTACATGACTGAAGAAGCAGCTGGGGACAGATGAAAGAAAACTCTTCTTTGATTCTTCCAAAAAGCAATTTTCCAAGTCAGCCTTTATTAATTTTTCATTTTGGTTTGTTGGGTATCCTTTGGAAAAATTACTTTTTAAAGAAAATCTACATTTTCCATGGGAAGACAACGTTTCTGTTCACTTTGATTCACAGTAGGAGTTAGGAGGCAGAGAAATGCTGCCACATCAGAGTTAGAGATGGAGGAACTTAGATAAAAACTATATGAGTCACAGTCAGAACTAGGATGAAATGCATGGTCTTTGCTGTTTATCTTTATGTTACTCCTTTAGCATATTGTATCACCTCTAGTACTCCTCATTGTACATACTTTTGACCAGAAGCTAAATAGCAAAAGTATCAGCCTAATTGCTGACATCTGGGCCAGCAGCATGGTAGGAACTTGCAGAAATGCTACTTTTTAAGTGCAGCCAGTAATAGTTTCTCAGGACTGCTAATTAGTGTAGAGAATAAACTACAGCCGTGGGTTTCGGAGGCCCCCAGGGCCATGTCTGGTGACTGTCAGACATTCGCTTTTCATTTTCCAAGATACAGTATATCAGCAAAATAAGTGAAAATGAGAGAAGTTGGTAGATATAGGAGGACACAGTGATGCTCTTTCTTCAATGACCGTGAAGGTTGGTATGTTTGAATGAACAGAGGTACTTGTTAACCAAAAAATATTAACAAAGTCTGGTGCCAAGAAAAAAAGAATGATCTGTTCATCATGCCTATAGTAAACAGTGCTACAACAAGAACAAAGTTGTTATTAGGAAAACTGTTTGGGGAATAAGGCTAGTGAAGTAATCAAATGGATCCCCTGGAGGTGTGTGAGCATTTGATCTTAGACATCTTGAAATATTAGATAAAGAAGTTTTATTGGGTGTAGTGAGTCCCCTTGTGGGGTAACAAGATGGTCTCACAGACTTCTAGAAGTCTATGACTAACTTTGAGACAATGAGACAGACAAGAAACTGATTTTTAGAAAAACATGATTTCTAAAGCAAATGGAGCAATTTCAGGTATGAATCAGGTGTGGTGATACACAAATACATGTGTATCTTCAGTATGTAGTTTATAGCATCTTCTTAAATTGCAAAATATTCTCAAAAAATCAAAATCTACAATAATGCATTCCTGACAGGAGGGGGAAAAATGGAAGGGAGCACAAAATCAGTGGTTTTTAGATACTAGCCAGCTGAAGTTTGAGAAAGTAGAAAGCAAATAACATATTTTGAAATAGAGATGGTTTTCATGGGACAGTATGTAAAAATCAGTACTAATAGAACCAAATTTCTTTCCTTAGTGAGTGGTTTTCTATTAAGTTAGAAATACATTAACAGGAGTAGGTAACATTAGTTCTAACTTTCCTTTTTTTTTATTTTATTTTTAATTGCTCAGAAACAGTTAGGAGGAGCCCCTACTTGCTGTTTGTTACAGCCTCAGACGAGTTTCCATGAAATCCAACTAACTTTAGCAAACAATTATAAAGACTAAAGGCCTCAAGGAAAATTGCTTATGTGTTCTGTAAACATCTGGTTGCCATTTTCAATTACAAGGACCAACCCACTGAAGGAAGCAGTTTAGTTTTTTTGGAACAGAAATGGGACACTGGGGTTTTTGTTCTTTTTCATGGTGGAAAGTAAAGGAAATGTCAGGAATAGAGAGGTCACTAGATGCTCAGCTTTTATAAATACAAAAGTCTCTGAGAAAATTAAAGTAAATTGGAATCAGGTTCTGAAAGTGTAAACAATCCTGTGGAGGTAAGGTTAAATAAGCAGAACTGGAGCTCTTAGCATGCCAGCAAAAGCACAAGATCATTCTATCATAAGTAAGTAATTTAAAATATTGTGCAAAATAATAATGCTGAGACTAGCCACAGAAGTATTTTGTGGGTTACCATACAAATACATGTGTGTCTTCAAATCTAGCAGATGTAACTTCTCTTCCCAAAATCATTTTGGTTAACTGTTGGTACAAATATATAACCAACAGTATACAAAACTTGTTGGCTTTGCAATGTAAAATATATGTCATGTGAGTCCTGAGCAAAGTTTTGACAAGTAAAATAGAAGCATTCTTTTTGTATGTTGTTAAGCAAGGAGCTTCCTAAACAAGCTAAATAGGTAGAAATGTGGTCCTCAGAACACAGTGTGTTACAAGCATGTGACAAACTTAATGTTTGCTAAATTTGTTCTGCTTCCATAAAATTCAAGTTCATTTAGTTTTAGGAAGAAAATGCATACCAGAAACATACACTGTCTTGATCACTTTTTAATTTTGCTTTTAACAATTAATTTCATGCCACAGACATCATTTCAGAACAAGACATCTCGGCTTCTGACATACAGAGATGAATGCTGCTCTCTAATCTGATGCTGTGGTTTCTTGTTAGAAAATCTAAACGCATCATATATTTTTCTGAACAATATGTATTCTTCTTCCTAATTATTAGCAGAACATAGTCATGCTTTCTAGAAGAAGAGCACACAAACAATTTCTTTGTAGCACTAAAATAAACCCTCTGTAAGATTGTGCTGAATCTCCCGTTTCAAATGCACTCTTTTCCCTGAGAAAGAGAAATTCTTTATTTGTTCATAACAAAGTATAAGGACACAGAGCTCTGTAAGGTAAATATTGCATTTAGTAATAAATTTACCCAACTTATCATTCTTTGAATGTTCTGTTTAGTCTTATAAACAGAACATACAGTCCAGTGGAGAGTCGTATTTATGGGGCTGACCTAGAAATTCCAACAATTAAAATACTATGCACTGATTGCACAGTGAGCTAAAATTAAAACCTTACTGGAATAAATTATGTCATGTTAATAGAATCTGAAAACACCAGTGTCCAGGCAGATCCACATGCTGGCCAAAGGAAAGCAGCAATATGCAAGTACACTGAAATTAAATAAATACAAGGGATTTGGGTGTCAGTATGCAAGCTTTATAATAAGCAAATTATAACAAAAGTAATGCGCAAATCCTGTAAAAGAATTTGAGGCAATGTTTCATAACTGTAGCCTGTGGGATAAGAAGTAACAGCATATAATGGCTTTTTCAGGTATTTTAAAAATGCTTCACTTTAAAAATGAATCCTGGCTCTGATAGGGTTCAAGCAGAGATTCTGGTTTATAAATACATATGTCTGTTCCTAAATGTCAGATAATTGTCTGCTAAAATAGGTGATGGGAGAATGACAGTAAGTCGAGCCAGAAGCCTGTCACAGTCCCGCCAGAGCACTCTCTCTAAGGGATTGTTGGGTAGGATTGCCCAGTGTTTTGGCTGCTGGAAGCTGTGCACCCTTTTTGATGCGCTCACTGGCTCTGAGCCCTGGTCAGCTGTGAGAAGTGTGCTGCTGCTTTTCATCACTGTGCTCCCATTTTAGGTAGAGGCATTATATACCACTGAAACAAAAACATTTTTTTTCTTTACTTTAGCTACCATGACTTTTATTGGTTCAGGCAGCAAAAAGCTTATACACTATGTGGGCCTTCATTGTAATTTGCAGCCAGCCCACGCCATTCCTAGGTTCAGATTCCAACTTTCTCCAGCTGCATCCACTTTCAGCTGACAGCTCTTTTGAATGCTGCATCCCAAAACCAGCCCAGACATCAAAAGTGCAGTAGCCACCCACGAGTTAGAACATGTTTCTGAAAATTTCACACAACATATTGTTGTTATGCTGGCTTATCTTACATCAAATAGGAATCTTTTTTTCATGAGGCGAGTGATTATTCTACCCTTCTGATGTTCATTGTACTCCCTCAAAGTTGATTTTTCAATGTAATATTGAATATTCTTTTATTCAGCCCCTGAGCTTGTCCATTTGGAGGTAATCCTAGTTTGCACAGATGTAAAAAAGAATGGAAGCTTCTCTGACATATTTAGAAATTGGAACTATTTCTCAGTTTCAAGTTAGTCACAAGAGCTTTCAGATTTCCGGAAAAAATTATTTCATACAGAAAAATATTACTGAAAGTGACACCCACTCTTTGATTAGAAAGGAAAAAACCCACATATCATTAATTTCTATCATTTTTTGCAGGCATGTTTCCTTACAAAACAATGTCCATTTTTCACAACAGAAGGTCAAAATATGGAGGGGATTTGGATTAAAAACTGACAAAGGAATAGGATTTGAGCAACCTTAATGGGTAGCAAGATTAAAGAAGTATAGTATTAACATATTTCCTCAATGGTGCCTCATATAAATAAAATATATTCAGACTCTGATAGAGGGAAGGACAGAAGAGCTTAGTGGTATGTGTTTTGGCAAGTTTGAACCAAATTGTTCAAGTCATAAAGTGTTTGTATAACAAGCTTATTGTTGTAATGACTTTGTTTCTGACATTTGTGGTAATGCTTTCCAAAATAAATATTTAGCTATAAAAAGGAGTTTCAGTTTTAATTTATAGCAACCACTAAAAGTGTGTATGTATATAGAATACACTTAGTTTTCTACTGTGTTGTTTAAATGCAAGATGAATCTGGCACAACCACAGTTATTTTAGAGCTGACAGCTCAGTTGATCAGTTTATTGAGAAAGGACTATTAGTATAAAGTGGTAAAATTAGACAAGACCATTTTTTCTTTATTTGGAAGAAAACCACTGTTTGCTACAATTCATTATTTATTTACAAGATATAAAATAGAAAGCCTATCAGCATACTAAAGCACTGTTAAACAGGCTGGTAAACAAAATAATAACAAGATCTAGCTATTTTGGACCAAATCAAGAAGTAATTTTTTGTGTTTGGAGTTAGGCATTTAAATATTCCTTCCACAGCTGGCTTTAGTAAGTCTCTCAAAAAACCTCACTTGCTCCAGTTTTCACAACCCCACTGAGGCCAGGTGTCACTGGAACCTGTCTAGAAGTCAGTCTTCAACAAAAAATAATTGTGGTCATTTTCCGTAGAGAGTAGGCTGAAGACAAGGACTTTAAATACAGAGTTAGGCACATGATAACCCTATTTTCACTTGAAGTGTAATGCTATGACTTTAGAAAAAGGGTTGGAGGACTTTTGGAGAAAGCTCTAACAACTGAGAGAATGAAGTATTCCAGAAAGTGCTAGCACAGAAGGTAATTGTAGACTTGTTAGGTTGCCCTCTGTACGAAGTAGGAGAAGGCATCACTTCTCTGTGCAGCTCCATGGCACATCTGATTTACACCCCAGCCGTTACAGTACACATTTTTTGCAAATCTAATAATGTGAGAGTGTCTGTTGACCTTCAAAAGTGAGAGGTCTGATCCTAGGTTTCTTTAAAGTGTTTGGAGGCATAATTTTAAGGTCTGCTTTAGAGTCCATGTTCCATGGATGCTCTACACGGTAGTCATAATGATATCCATGTCACTGACTTTCACTACCCCATGGCGTGCCAGGTGAGTAGAGCTGAAAGGCAGCATAGGGTGCTGCATAGAAAACAGTGTCTGTGGGTACAGTAGGAAGTCTCCCTTACATTAGCCATGACTTAATTATTGCATCACTATCTTCTGTGGTTTTGCCTAACTCATAAATAAAATGGATCAATTCCCTAGAGCTGAAGACAAGTGATGCAGTATGGCTCATGTCCACATATCTACTCTCTGGTCCTGTCACTGAGGGTGGCCTGCTTTTCCCTGAGTTTTAGGAACTATCACTGCCCTAGGCTGTCTCCTGGGGCATTGCATGGCCACCCAGGAGAAGAAAACAAACACAGCGGATGATTACAGACAAGTAGTTGAGCCTTTGTCCTGACGCTGTTTCGTTTAGCCATTGCCTTTATTCCCAAGCTTCTCTTTTTCAGTATTCTGATTGTTTCCTGTCTCTTGGGTATTATGGATGCTGATACAATAATAAGGATTGGCATAGGCTGCCTGCATGCCGTAATTGCACTGATCAAGGGCTGCCATTCGGACCTTAAAATATGTGTCTTTTTTTTTGCGTATGTGATCAAACATCATTCTTTTAACATTGTCATTTTTTACCATAATTCATTGTAATTAGAATGAAACAGGACATTAAGACAAACCCATCTACTCCTTATTCTGACCTCCTCTATATCCATAGAAGGGTAGAGCTGTTTTCTCAGCTCTAGGACAGTTTAAAAGCAATGATGAATTCTCATTAGTGCTGTTATTCAGAGGGTGGCTCAGCTCAGGTTCCTCATGTTCTGTTGCAAAGAGTGGGAGTGGTAGAAAGGTTGGGGTGAAACGCAGTATAACCAAGCTTGGTTCCCTTGGGCAGAACTCCTCCTCCCCAGGAACTACTTTCCAATTGAATCTTCTTTCCAGCCTCCAGCTCTTTTGTTGCATGCACCTTTCTAAAAGCCCAAACTCTTCCTTGTAAAAGTAGCAGAATCAGCAGGTTTGGCAATAGTCTAGTGGGAAAGTTGCCTCAGTACCTCTTGTTCTTGTTTTTAACTCCTATGTACACACTTATCCAAGTTAGGATGTGCTTCCAACCCCTCCTCAGGCCCAGGAGGTGCTTTGGGGCTCCTGTTCACTCATCCTGATGGGCGCTAGGACTGAGTGTCCTCTGGATCATCTTGGGAGACCAGGGCAGGGGCTTGTATCTCTGTGACAGGGTTACTGGGGTTGCCCCACCCAGTGTTGTGCCTCTGTGTTCCTTTGTGTGTGTGCACATGTGTGTGTGTGCATGTGCATAAGAGAAAAGAGTATTCTGTGGACAGATCCCCCTCCTGTGATGTCCCTGGGAGCAGCTGGAGCAGGATGCTCTTTGGATTCCTCCAGCTGCTGTGGTTTCCCTGGGCTGCCTTGGGCAGGTCTGTAGATGAGTTTTTATCACAGAACCAGTGATCACAGCACTCTTATTTAGCAACTAAGACATGGGTCTGAAAACTGTAACTCGTTACACTCACAGTAAAATAAGAGAGCTTCAGGTATAAATTTCCTTTTTTTCCCCCTCCCTTGAAAAAATGACTGGACTATTAGTAAATGTTTCTGTAATAGAATTTTTGAATCTTGGTGATTTTGCATCTATTGACTCTCGTCATTTTATATTCCTGCATCCAGCCAAGAGTTTTCCCTGTCCTCAGTGTGTTCTTCATTGTTGCGTGTGTTTGTTTCCCTTCTTTTGTTACTCTACTCTGTGAGTGAAAGGTATCACGTTTTTGAACCGCTACTTTTTTTCATGTTATCTGAAGTTTAAATAAAAAAACTTTATAAAATCAGTGAGAGATCAGTGAAAAGCAAACCAGAGCAGGCATATATGCACACAACCAGCACACAGTTAGGTACTCAAAAACTGTGACATCCATTTTTTCCAACTTTGATTTGACTCACTCGCTCATGATACATCCTTCCACTTCATGACTGTGTGCTGCTTTTTCATATGACTTTGCCTCAGGGTGCACAGGACAGGGATAGAAAGTTCTTTGTTGGATATAGTCCCAAGAGTTGTTAGAATAACTTGGATCACTTAGCAGTGAGAGCTGTCCAAAGGCAGTTGTGTCAAGCAGAGACTTCTTGGCACTGAGCAGGGTGGAGCTACTCTTCCCTCTCTGCTGATGCTTGGAGATCTGAGTGCCCCTCTCTCTCATCACATGAAGCAGTGTGGTTTTCCTCCCTTAGTGGGATGCACATGTAAAAATTTGGTAATATTTGATTTATTTTCTTTGATTCATGCATGGTGCACTACCATCTCTCATGCTTAGCCTTAGACCCTGTTACCAGGACAGGGAATCATTGCAAGTTTTTGCCTATGGCAGATGAAGCATATGGACAATAATTTCCCTAACTATAGAGTTGCCCTCCCTATGATCTTCACCCCAACCTTATCCCCACATCTCAACAGCATGACTCTTCTCCCCACATCCACATTCTCTCTTTCCAGTTTTCACCTGATTCTTCATGCCAGTCTGCTCTCAGTAGCCTGTCTCTTTTTCTGTCAGACAATTTCCTTCTCCACATTCGCAGAAAGTAAGGAGATACCTTCACAGATGTATTAATTAGCTGAGCTTTGGGAAATCTGTGAAATCTGTGCTTTAATGAAGTACCAAGTATTTCCATCCCAGAGAAAATTAGGTCTCAGTCCTACAATGGTTTTTGTGCAAGTGAGAGATATATCTAGCAACTTTGATTATGGTAACTTACCTGGTGTATTAAATACATGTAAAGTAAGAATTCCAGCGTCTGGAAGCAACTAGAGATATAAATCATTTTAGCTTTCATACAAGAAGAGTAATATTGGATTACTAGGTGCTTTTGGTTTCACTGAGGCTTGCTGTGCAGAAAACACCCATGTGTGGAGAACATACCAGAGTAATCTGAATATTCATCCAAAGCATATGATGTGTTAAGCACAGAAGTGGAATAACAGGCTTGAGTGTTTGAATTGCCCCAATATGTTTGCCATTGGGTCAGGACTGCATATTTTCTTTTTGTTTGCTATTGAACTCTACAGTAGTTCAGAAAGTATTTTAACAACATATTTTCATAGCTTGAGTTGACAGATTATGCTGTGATAAAACCTATAGGTTCTTAAAGTTAGAAGTAATACAACTCCATGGAGAATTAGTTACTTTCATTTCCAGTACTCTGCTCATTCTTTGGTTGCATAGAAAAATATATGGATATAGTTTAATAATACTGCAATTTATTTTTTTCTACTACCTTTTGTTGTCTTATAGACACTTATCTGCAAATTGAAAAACACACTTTAACACATTTGCTGCAGGTCTGAAAATTCTGTTGTGGTTTTCTCTTATAGTATGGCAATTTTTTGATTGAAGAAAGGATTGTTAATATATTGCATCACTCAATGTGATACAAATGGAGAAAGGATTGTCCTGTCAGTTATCCATTCTTGTACTTATGCCTGCAATAGATTTCTTTTGCTTCTTTTAGAGAAAGTCATCTGCCTTGTATCATCAGTTACTCCAATAGTAGAGATAGTAACTTTTTGACTTGGTAGGTAGGTCTAAGGCAGTTTTGGAGCTTGAGACCAGGTGAAAAAATGAAATATTTGAGAACATTTTTGGGAGAAACAGGTAGCTCTTGGCCTGTTGCACTCATTTATTTTTTCACTTTTAAAATTCTCCTTTGGATTGACAAGAAAAGCGGGCTTGCAACCTGGCCCTTCCTGATATAAGGAAACAGCAATAAAATAACTCTTTTTTTGAGACAAGAGTGGAAGCATTATGCCTCCCCATTTGTAGTTAGACCTAACATCTCTCCACAGCATTTGCAGAAGAGATACAGAACAGTCAAGCATTATCCTGTTTTTATAAGCAAGGCACTGTGATAGAACTTCAAATGGCTATTTCACTCCCCAGATACAGAACTCAGATGTGACTGTGCATTAATTCTTGAGCACAGGGCAGACTGGTTCTACTTGGTTCATGCCAGCCTCTCCTCTATGAAGAATGCTTCCCTTGGCACTTCACATCCTCTTAGTTAGGGGGCAGCTGAGCCAAAAGAAATAAAAAATCCGAATCATCCTCAAGGGGGGTGAAGAGTGACAGTCCTCAGGATTCCTTCAGCCTTTCCCTGGCAACCATACAGCAACTGTACAAAGTATTTTGTGAATGAGTTGACTGCATCCAACAATCTCAGCCTCATATATAGTGTGGGGTTTTTTTTACACTTATAACACTCCACTGCAATTAATGTGACAAAAGATTTCAACCTAATTTGTCCAGCTAAGCAAGTGGTTACTGGGCTGTGCGTTATGGCAGAGTACAGTCAGTCTCAACAAGTGGCATGGAGCACATTGTGCGAAACAGCAAAAGGTTTGCATATGGACAGGTGTGCAGCTGCTTTCCAGAATAGTTCAGAAAATATCAGAAACCTCGCCATCTTGTCCTGTGCTGTCTTCACTCAAAAGAGTGAATATTCCTTTATTGCTGTTGTAGTGAGTCCTTATCAGTGATAGCTCATGACTATCAAGGGCCATGCTAAAAGAGAAATTAAAATGCTTCCATTAACTATTTCTTTAAGGGGAAAATTCCTGAACGCCTAGGTGTGAGACATGCCTTTAGGGAAAGCCTTACAACTGAAACAGTGATATCAAAAACTTATAAAATGACATATTGTTAACAAAGAGAAAGTATTCAGTTCAACAAGTGGCATTCTGATCTTTGCACAAGTGAGATAGCCAAGCTGCTGTAACCAGAAATAGGCTTCAAAGGATATTTTCCCCTGGAGTGTTATCAGTGAAGCTCAGATCTTCAGAGGTGTAGAATTCCCACATCCCCAGACTCCGTCACACAGCTTGCCTGATGCTGCTGCCCTCTGAGATGCTGAGGAGCATAAAATTCAGCCCAGGATCCAGAGCCAGTCATTGAGGCAGAAGCTCTGTCTTTCAGACATCTGTTAGTGCTTCCACTCTCCTATTGACTCCTATTGATTGACTACATAGCAGGCATGAATACTGCTTCGTAAAATATATTTCTCTGTGTAGTTTGAAGTTGGATTTGTTCATAAGCAACTACTTCCATAAATATGTTACTGCTCACCAAACTTGGTGCAATCTGTGCTCACTCTTGCTTTCTTCTTTTCCTTTCATGGTCATAAAGTGATTAATTTTAGGGTATGGTGTGAGCAAGTGCAAAATTGCAAACTGCTTAGAAGTTAAAATAAAAATAAAGCCAAACGGTTTTTTAATTTCCCAGAATAAATGAAATATAGGAAGATAAGTGTAAAAGCTGAAAACTCTATTTGATTTTCAAAGTTCTTTCATTTCAAAATTCAGAATAGGAACCTTAGCACTGCAAAATGAAATTTCACTCTATGGTATTGAGATGAAACTTACTCATTTGGTTAAATCATATAATATTTTTCTGTGTCTACACCAAGGAGATTAAAAGGTCCATAGAGGTGCATGCTTCTGACAGTTTTCCTGCAAAATCCAGCCTCCAATGCCATAGCTCATGGGGAAAATGTGATAACTTCAGAGGTTGGAATAAGATAACTTTATTTTAGAAATCACCTTCAAAAATACTTGAAAATTATCTGTAAGTTTAATACCCCACTAAATCTTACAGTTCTCATTTGGTTTCTGTTAACTTTGGTCTATGATATCAGAATACAAAAACTCTCCACAGAATATTTTTCTAGAAGAAGTTAATTGTTTTTATTGGTCCCTGCATTGCTGTTTCCTCTGCTGCTATAAAACATGTTTGTTTCTCTCCCTATTATCTGACTATTATATTTTAAATTATTTTTCCACATTAACTATTTTTATTATTTCAAATTATTCCAACTCGGAGTCAAAGCCAATGAAAACATTGGTATCTTGTTGAAAATTATAATTTGTAAATTATATCAATTTTCAGTTGAAACATTGATCTCTGAATTGAATAGCATGTACTTTGACTCAGAATAAAAGTAATTAAAGGTGGTCACATCAGATTTGAATCAAAATATGTTGTACTACTACTAGCTGAATTAGCAACTTGGGTTGATATTTTTAGGTGAACATCAGATACACATCACAGGTACACAAACACTTTTTAAGATGGGACTGGAAGATGGGGCTAGAATGACTGCAGGAGAGGAGAGGGAAAGAGCTGGCAAAAGATGGGTGAATAAAAGCATCATGCTGCCAGCATGTATCCACATAAAGCTCACTCTGCCTGCGTAATTAGATTTCATTCTGCAGGTGAGTATTCCTTGTGTAGGCAAGGCCTTAATTAACAGGCTGAACTAAACAATCTTAGTTTGAAAAGTTGCTCAGAGAGGGCATGAACATGCTCATCTTGTTACCGCTCTTCTACTTGTCCAAATGCAAAGCAATACAAAGTAGTAGAGACTATCTCCATGAGGTGATTTCATACTAACTGATCTATGCATGCTGAGCTCCACTGACTTGCTGAATAAAGCAAAAAGGATTTCTGTAACTATAGACACAGTCCTTCATATGGAAAAAGCTTCATTGAAATTGCTAATAATTAAATTGTTCAGATATGAAGTATTCCTTTTAACCTTCCCCTTCAAATGTCCTGTCAAAGCCTGCTTCTGGTTTGAAGTCTGCAGGAAATCAGCAAAACAGTGTGTATGTTGAAGATGTAATATTATGAATTTATTAATGCTTCTTCATTAAATTTCTGTGAAAGGGATCTCCTATGTTTAAACATGGTGCCTAACAGCTTGGGGTTCTTTGCATGGGCTGCTGGTGTTATTACAATATTAATAATACTAGCAATTTTTTTCTGCAGTATAGTTCTATAATTGTTAAATTTGCAGAGGGAAGACAGTCAGTTGGTGTCATGATCATAGATGTTTGTTTTCCACAAAAAGTTAAGCTGTAGGAGGAGTGACATGGGCAATTTCTAGGTTATATCTATTCACAGAGGAGTCTGTTCGAGAATAAATAGCTGTTGTAACACATGCTTCTTTCATTTTTGTTTTCCAAGAATGTTTTTCCAGTTTACGAGGAATGTATCAATATATTGAAATAGAAGTCATACTGCTCTGCTGCCTGAATCTGAGAGACAGCACTAGGTGTACACTGTTTTTCTGATAGGAAGTCTCCTGATATCTATAAATAGACATGTTTGTGTTCTGATTGTTCTGTACTGAAATAACTGGCTAGATGTTTAATTACTCTAAATAGAAAGCACAAATAATGGCAGGCATTCAAGCCCTCCTGAACTGTTCTACTTCCTGGGCACTGGCTCAGAAACACAGCAGATCTGAGGGTACTTCTTGCTTTTCTTCTCTTCAGTACATTCATATTGATCATTCTGATGTATCCTAAAGGCAAATACACAGTGCAGCATATCCTTTGGTGTCAGGGATCAAATTCATTCCAGGACAGGATGTGTCACAATAAACAAGGGAAGGAAATGAGCTGCTTCTGAGAAATGGAGTTCCCTCCAGCTCCCTTTCACTTTGCACACAACTAGGCATTGTGCTTTATATATAATTATAATGATTTATTCAAAGGTGTTTACTAGTCAGAGGCATAACATCTTGCTTATCTGATAATTACATAGCTGGTGAGGTCATCGAGTAGGTTGTTAGCTCTGCCAGTCTTTTGCACTAAAATGAAGTATTTGCATGTACATTTCTTTAATGGTTCGTTTGTTTGCTGTCTGTGACGTTTTTATCTACCTGCAGAGGTTTTTTGTTGTTTCTTTCACAAAGAAGCATGTAGTGAGTCTGTCTTGCCTAAATTTCATATACCTTCATTACTTTTATACCGTAATACTGGTTCTCATAATGTAAAATCGAAGAACTCGTTACAATAATAAGTGTAGTGTAACTGAAAATTGATCTCTTAAGCTTTGTCACACTACTTATAAACATAAAAAAGGGATAGTTACTTTCGTAGTCCTGGATCCATTCTGTACAATCAGTTCATTACTGTACTTAATGTAAATTGAGTGCTAAATCTCCTTAAGTGAAATCTTCACCCTGCTTGACATTTGTAATCATGATTGGGATAGGAAAAATGTACATTTCAGAGAAGGAAATAAAGGAAATAAATAAAATAAATGCCTCTGTGGGCCATTTGGTGGAACCAAATTTAGGGGGTAATCGAATCAAAGTAGGAAGCCATCACAGATGGATAGCACAAAATGGAATAAAATGCATGTAATCTTCCCAACCTTGGGAAAAAGAACCAACCAGTCACTGAAATAGCTGTCCTACAGGGAGCTTTGAGACCTGATGCTATACTCTGCCTCAGATGTTGTACAGCTTGACTGGCTACCCTTTTTGTTTGGAAGTTAATTATTACTAATTGTCATCCTGTCAATGAAATGATTTACCCTTTATTGAACATATTCATTGTGACCTCAACAGATGTAATAATTCTGTTGTGAGATGCCATTATCTCTAACTTGTCCAGATAAACCATTTGAGGGAGCTGACTAAGCTCCTTTGAAGCAACATTGGCAATTCTACATCACAGCACATGCTGAGATATGGGCAAACTTCAAGACTTATTTTATCTTCTAATCCAATGGTGTTTTAATTGGTGCAATTTAGTTCTGTCTCTTCTTCAAGCAGCTATGTCTGATTCTGGTGTTGCTTGTTTTCTGATAATAGAACCCCATGATCTCACAGGTCACTTTTGCCCCAGAAAGGAAGCATCATCACTCAGAAGCTAGGAACTTCATTCCCACTTGTACATCAGTTCTAGATCTGGCAGTCGGGTGTCTAATATTTAGGAAGCTACTACACCAAATTCAGGCTAGAAATTCCTGCTGTTTGCAGTAGCATGACTGTAGTATTAGTGCCTCTGAAATTTGCTTCCCAATAAAGACCTCAGAAAATCATATTGCATATATTGCATGTATATTATAAGTGAGCATGCTGAAGAGTTAAAAAAAAAAGGAACAACTTAGAGCAGCATCATGTTAGTGAACTTTTTAATTTCTGAATGCTAAACAGCAGGGTTTGAACATCAGCAGGCAGGGATAACAGGAAATGCCAACTGTGAAACACCTATATATAGTTCCAAAGCTTGAACTTTGGTAGCAAATATGTCTTTTATCCTGCTGCCAGCTGTAGCAATTCAGGTATTTAGCACTCCAACAGCTTACTGTTCTTTAGGATTTGGCTCTTAAGTATTTTTTGCGCAAATAGGAATTGCATGACATTTTCTTTCTCAATGTGCTTCTTTTGTTTCTGGATAGGTGGTATAAACCCGTGGGATCTTTTGATCTGCTTATCTTCCAGAAAAAAAGCTGGTGCTGGCTGCATTCAAACAGAAGACTTGCATAATCTAGAGTTGTTCCAGAAGGTATGAGATTATTGTGTTATCCTTTGTGGGAGTGGATGGACAGGCTAGGCCAAATTTTCAGCCTGCATAAAAAGAAAATTATCTAATCCTTATTTTATACCCCAGCACTATGATAAGCAGCAATTAAAAAAGGGTTTTCATGTTTTCTATTTCTATTTCTATACTGTGAAATACTTGTCAGATACCAGCATTTAATTCTCTATATCACACCCAGCGATCAAAAGCAGTTTCTCATTTAGACACAGGAGGTTAGTTTGGATGCAAGTGTTTCAGTGTAAATACTGAAAATTTTTACAATTGGGTGTCAAGTTTCCCTTTTCTCTTCTTGAGCTTAAACTTCTGTGTTCTTGGCCACCATCAACCAGCATGTCTGGCAGCAAAAGTGTCTACAGAAGTCAAGGGAAATTTAAGCAATTTACCCCCATTGGAAAAGAGGCTTTAGAAATGGGAAGAAACAACTAGAAAATGCACACAATATTTCAGAATAATAGCATAGGCAGAAGATAGAGCTGGATGAATTTAGGCTTCACATCTTATATCACTGTTGAGTTTCACCTATGGTAATTGCTCTTTTGTAAACATAATTTAGGCACTTCTCAAAACAGTGACAGTGCTCCTACAATTGATGTGTTAGCCGGACCAGTGTTCTCCTCCAAGGCCTTCAAGGGAGTTCTTTGTTCTGGCACTGCAAACTGCTTACTCATGGTCTAAAGCATTGGTAGTGCCAGTATTTCTTGGTATTTTCAGGATTGCTTTTTTTTTTCACTTGAATGTGTTGTGGGCACAATTTAGGTTACTTAGATACGTAATGTCTAAATAAAGACGTGGCCTATTAATAAAAATATGTAAGTCTTTGAAAAGATTTGACCAAGCTATAGGTACAGTTGGCTTGTATTTAAAGTAAAATGGTACAGATAATAATGGTAAGACCCTAAATTATAGACTGCAGCTTGAGGGTCTGGGAGAAGTGGAACTGCTTTTAGAAGGTGCCTCAGGTATGAAGTTCGTGAACATACAAAAAACAATTGGTGTCCACAGAAGTCAGAGCTAGGAGCATGTACACTGGGGTTCCCTGGGACAGGATGCCTTATCTAAGTGTATTCAAACTGAAATTTTTGTAGCAGTTCCAGTTTGCTAGAAATAAACATACTTTGAATTCAGGGCTCAGATGATAAAACATCCCAGGCTTCTGCAAACTGCTTTTTGCTCAGTCCGCCTATATTATAGTATCTGAGCCTCTAACGCTGTGCAAGATAATAATCCTTACAGCATGCTGCAATGTCCAGAAGCTTCACACATGAATAACTGAGACACAAGGTGATCAAAGGAATTGTCCAGGTTCTCTCAGGAAGTCTGCAGCAGAGCGGGGACTTAAACCAGATGGCCCAGACCTTCAGATAGCTTTAAATATTGAGTAATATTACTCTCTGCTGGCATGTCCATACCACAGTGCAACACAGTTCTTTGCTGCAGAGCCTGGATGTGGTTCAGCTACATTAGCTTTCCACTGATCCCAAGCACAGTCATTCAAAAGGCATAGGGTATTTCCATGCAGGGAGGGAAAGCAGTTGGTAACTGCAGAGAATAGAGAACCTGCAGAGACTGAAAAGGGGACAGGGAACAGGTGAAAACTCAGCAGCCAGGAGGAGAAATGTAGGTCTAAAATTTTGTTTTGTGATGGCCGTGGAGGGAGAGTCCACACCTTAACTTCATTATCCCACATTGCAGGGATGGCAATGTTGTAATTTCCCTTTGATGCTGGCAGGAGTTTTGCACATGAGGTGTCTCTGATAAATTGAACGCAGACCCATTGAAGGCTTTTTCCATTGAAGGAAAAAGAACGCTTTTCTGAATGAAATCATTAAAGCTTCTCTTCTTACGCACAGGTAAACCTACTTCCAGAAATCCAGCATTTCCTTTGCAGAAAAGAGGGATTATGCCAGATAACAAAAGCCTTTTCAGGTAATCTAGTTTCTTCAAATTCAATATGTGATGATGGTCTTTTAGTAGTTGTCACAGGAAGTTTCTGACATAAGACTGTCGGGCTTGCAATTCTGTTTTATTTTTAGTCATGAATGCAGAGAGGGAAAAAATTAAGAATGGTAATCCATTTCAGACACCACTTAAATATAGAGTACAGTTATGCAGTGTCTTTTCAGGTAAAGATACTGCATTGTTTGGCTATTGCATATTGCAGAAATAATTTGGCTATAAGTGTCTTATTTTTGGGCTGTTTTGTGTTACTGTAGTGTATTGGTGTTTACTCTTCAAAGCCCTGGGTTCAGTGTAATATGTTTGTTCAGCTTTACAAAAATGTTGTGGCGTGGAGAAGGAGTAGGAGTCAGAGTTTGGTTTCCATCCAGACATAATTTACTGATATAAAGCCTTTGTGTATTAAGATCATCAAACAGAAAAGTTGAAAGGTTATGGGTGAGTTCCCAGAGAATTCTAATTTATCATGGGTAAAATTCAGCTTTGAATAGAAACTGGAAAAAAAACGTTGTGCACTCTATTAGGGTTATTTACACTACAGAGGGACACATTATGATCTCAGTTACACTACTCAATATCCTTCATCGATGCTGTTTTGAATTTATGATCTACCTTCACAATATAAACCTTGTTAATAAGAAATTTTGTCTTTTTCTTGGTTTGTTCTGTAATCCAATAACAACCAACTCCATGTTTATTCCATTAGTATTTAACCTTGTTTGCAATTATATGTCTGATTTTTAATTCTTTTCCTCCCCTCCCCTCTCTCCCCTCCCCTCTCTCTCTCACCTTTTTTTTTAAATATATGCTAAAATCTAACACATAGTAAAGGATTCTTTACATCTCATTTAACCATTTAGAAGTTAGGTATCTTCTGCAGCAGTATTCTAGTCTTTCATTTAAGTCTGTGGAGAGAGAGAGAGACCTACAAACACTATTTCTTTTTATCCTAAAATATGTGTTTAAAATAGGTGTGTTGAATTACCCTCTGCAGGTACTTACTATCCAATTACTTCTCATCACTGACTGTAAATGGGACCTAGAAAAGTAGCTTAGATTAAATGTTTCACATTTGGATGCTTGACTACATTTGAGGTTAGATGGTTCCTAACCTAAGTATACCTTATTTTTCCCTTTTAATTTTTGTGCTGTTTCATTTAAAGATGGATCAATATTTAAAAGCTGTGAAGTGTTTCCCTTAAAGAACTGTACATTGAAGGTCAGTTTAAACTGGACCTTTAGATTTTCCTGGTGCAGTACACTGTCAAAACTGATCATAAGGAACATGCAGTGTAATAAACATCTATCCAGGTCCTGTGAGAGTGTTTTTTCGTGAAATCATATTACACCAGGTAAGTGACATTCTGTTTTGTCTGAGTTTTAGCATGTCTTCAGTGGTGCCTAGTGCCTTGGTTCCCTGGAAGTGAATTAGAAAGTATTCTGATATAGTACTAGTTTCAGAAAAAATTAAGCAGATTTCTAAAAAAGTCAAGGGCTTCAGAAATTGGTATGTCCTGCTCATGTTGTAAGAGATTACCTTTAGAAAACATTATTTTGCCCTGCTACTTGGAGAAAGGCCAATTGCAGTGGTTTTATTCTTTTGCTACCACAAACACCAGAGACACTAACCACACACAGAACTTTCCCCTTCAAATATGCACATTTCCACTGCTGTCCATAAACTGTGGTAAAATCATTTTGTGTATGCCACTTCTGATAAGCTGTTTGGTGTTTTCTCCTGTATTGGGTTTTTATGGTAAGCTTTTGGTAGTGGGGAGTCACAGGGATGGCTTCTGTGAGAAGCTGCCAGAAGCCTCCCCCATGTCCAGCAGAGCCAATTCTAGCCTGTTCCAAGCTGGAGCTGCTGCTGGCTAAGGCTCAGCCCATCAAGAATGGTGGAAGCACCTGTGGGATGATGTATATAAGAAGGGGAAAAAAACAACTGCACAACAGCAGCTGGAGAGAGGAGTGAGAATATGTGAGAGGAACAACCCTGCAGACACCCAGGTCAGTGGAGAAAGAGGGGGAGGACGTGCTCCAGGTGCCAGAGCGGAGATTCCCGTGCAGCCTGTGGTGCAGACCATAGTGAGTCAGCTGTGCCACTGCAGCCCATGAAGGTCCATGGTGGAACAGAGATCCATCTGCAGCCCATGGGGGACCCCACATCAGGGGAGGTGAATGCCCAAAGAAATCTGTGACCCTATGGGAAGCACATGCTGGAGTAGGCTCCTGGCAGGACCTGTGGAGAGAGGAGCCCATGCTGAGTTACTGCAACCCATGGGAGGAACCCATGTTGGAGCAGTTCATGAAGAACTGCAGTACAGGGGAAGGACTCACCTTGGAAAAGTTCATGGGGAATTGTCTCCTGTGGGAAGGGACTCCATGTTGGAGTCCCTCTGCTATGTTGGAGCAGAGGAAGAGGAGTCCTCCCCCTGAGGAGGAAGGGTCAGCAGAGGCAATATGTGATGAACTGACCACAGCCTCCATTTCCCTCACTCTGCAGGGAGGAGGTAGAGTATCAGGAGTGAAACTGAATCTGGGAAGAAGGGAGGGATGTGGAGAAGGTGTTTTAAGAGATGGTTTTGTTTCTCATTATCCTACTCTGATTTGTCTGGTAATAAATTTTAGTTGAGTCTGTTTTGCCCATGTTGGTAATTAATGACTGATCTGTCCCTGTCTTTATCCTGACCCACAAGCATCTCATTATAATTTCTCTCACCTTTCTAGCTGAGTGATGGAGAGGCTTTGGTAGGCACCTGGCATCTAGCCAGGGTCAACCCACCACATTTTGTCTTCAGGGAAGGGCCATTTGTAAGCATCTTATTACTTACTTATATTTTTAGTACTTTCCTGGCAAAGAGAAAAGGCCTTATGACTGATGCAGAAATCCATTGAAATCAAAGTAACATGTGTGCTTGACAGCAGGGGTCTGAATCTTGCCCACCCAGCAACGGAGGATTATTCTAGCAGTCTGCTGAAGAACTATCATACAGAAAAAGACCACCTGTCACCTTTTAGTTACTAATAAAAATGGTTTTGAACCTAAATTAGCTGAAGTGTTTTAAAGTAAAAATAAAATCCATCTCTTAAATCTAGGTGTCTCCACATCAGCATGTGGTCTGGGGGCTGAGGTAGCGGATTCAACACAAGATTCTTATGCCACTTGAGATGCAACAGAGAATCCAGCACGCCCAGTAGGGTGGGCAGATTTGGCACAGGACCCATGTTTTTTTGGTCCAGCAGCTGGAGGTTCAGAGGGATATCCTGTGGTGTCCTAGACAGCAATAGATGTATGTCTGTAGGTACCTGAATTTAACACTGGGTATTTGGAGTGAGCAAGCCAAAAAGAGTGTTTACTTTCAGCATAATTTAGGGTTAGCTGAGTTGCTCCACACTGACTGTATAGACTACACTGATGTCTTAGACTCTGGTAAGTGGGGTCATCTTTGTGTAGGCCAGACCTCAAAGTGTTTCAACCCAGAAATTAATCCCATTTAGTATCACTGGATATGTGAAATGTAATTTTATATGAGTGAAATTCATCCATAGAAGGTGAAATTAGAATCAGAAGGATAAATAAGTTGATTTCAGGTTAAATGGACAAAAAGGCATTAGTTAAAGCAAACTTCTAGAGGCAAGACTTCAGATGCTCCCCTTCCATTGACCTGATAAAGCCAGTTTTCCACTTCCTTTTGCTTGCATTCTCCAACTGATCTTTCTTTCCAACAACTGTTAAGTTGCCATTTAGTAGGACTTGTTTGATCCTCAACTTTAAAGTTTTTCACAGAAATAACAGTTTTCCAGTATTTCCTCCACAGAACAGTTTGTTTCCTTTCAAATCAGTCATGAACTTTCACTCTTGTGTGTTTGAGTCAACAGGGCTTCTTTGCAATTCCTGTTGAAGAGGATCAGTGGGTTTGTTATTACTGTGTTTGTCATTTAGTTAGCCTCCAAGGAGCCAAGCAATTTCCTACCAGAAAGAATTATGCCATCTTATTAAAGACATAGTAAACTGTAGAAAGAAATATCAGGCAGAAAGGCTGAGAGGATGGGACTACTGGATTTACTATGTGCTATGACAGTGTTGATACTGATAATCAGTGGTAAAGGTTTTTTTTAAAAAATGCTATTCTATTTCTTGTTGCACAACTCTTAAACTGATAGGTTTTGTATTTAAGAGAGCATGCCCATTCTCATACCCCTGTTTTATAGGAAAGAAAATGGTTTGTAGAAAGTACTATGCCAGTGCTTGTTTCTTTGCTTTGTCTCTAATGGATATTTTTGTCAGTCTCACACTTCATATTCCTTCTGTCTCTATGGGGGTAAAAATTATGCACATACCAGTGATGACTGCTTTTTAGGAGAGAAGCAAGGAGGTTAAGGAAGGATAAGAATAGTAACAAATCCTAAATTTCAACACTGATAAGTGCTTGCTGCTCAGTATAAGAAGATTGGTTTCACTTCTGCTTTTATAGGGCATTTGGCCCAGTTTTTAATCAAGCTCCTGATCTCTGTTCACTATATGGGACTTGGGCCATGAGGAGGTTCTGGTATGGCTAATATATGATGAAGGAGGGCTCCTGGCATTTATTGTTCAAGTCAGCAAAAGCTGCAGCAGTTGCAGTGATCTGGAAATAAAATCTTCCTGCAAACAACCCAAACCTAGAAGCTTTCTGAGGTTGGAAAATGACTGTCAGAGAGATTTCAGGTGTTCATACTTGGTATCACACCACAGGTGCATTAAAAACTGCACTTGGGTGCCTCCTGGAACTACACTCAGATGAGAGATGAGGAGGACTAAGGTCCACAGTGTGAGCAGAGTTCCTCAGATTCAGTTTAAGGCACAGGAAAGGCACCCTGATGCATGTACAACAAATAGTCTCTTTGACAGGTTTTGCCTGGAAAAATAGTAGAATTGTTTATAGCATTGCCTCTCTGATTTTTCTATTCCTAAGGATTCCAAACTAGTCTGTCTTCCCATATAAGCATTTGTCTTGCTTCATCACTTCCAGGGCCCAGCCTGTGCCATGCATAGTTGTTTTCTCTACTCACACAGATCACTGATCCTTTTTTTAAGAAATACTTTTGCTATATGGCTTCTGTGTTTCTTTTCATTAGTGTCACTAGTGCAGAGACTTTACAAGTGTTTACCAGCCTTATGTGCTCTTCTGATCACCTGCTGGACTAGCCAACAGCATTAATCACACAGAAGGTCTTGGGTTGGGCATAGTCCTAATGAAATTGTGTAGGAGGGAGAGCCAAGATAGTCCAGCTGTGTGACTGTGCTCTCACTATGTGATATGTTTACGGTCTGGTGCTAACCCCATGACAGCTTTCCTCTCCTCCTGCCTGTCCCCAGTGTCCCTGGGATACTGTGGATTCACCAGGAAGGGTTACAAGCTGAGAGTAGGAAGCAAGACTCAGTGGAGCCACCTATGGACAAGAGAAACTTGATTAAATTTGTTTTCTGTTGTAATAATTCAACATCTCTGTGACTGGAACATGATTTTTTAATTTTGGTTATCATTTCTTTTGCCAGCTGGTCCCTGTAAATGTTTGCACACCAGCTCTGATCAGGTTTGTGCCTACTACCTTTCTGCTACTGAAGTTGCTAAGAGTCTCAAGAATGGCCAATAAAACCAATATCTGATTCTTTTCAGTTAATTTGATTATAAACTATGTGAGCTTCTTTGGTTTTACAACAGTGGCAGATCTCAGCTAGGACAAGAATGTACTTCTGTAAGAACGACAAATATGAGTAGTCTAAAAAGAAGTAAAGCAGCCAAATTAATTTAATTACTTGGCCTACACTATTCTATATTCTACCCTGTTACTAGTACAGAACTGTGGCTCTAATCATGTAATCATGTAATCAGCCGGCATTTTCACTGACTTGCTTTTTCCGGAGTTTTATAGCTTATCTGTATAATTAAGTTCTACTGGAAAATGTTGGAAAAAAAACCCCAAACCTCTAATGCTTACCTGTGAGGATGCTTTAGTAATGAGAAAGCGAACACTGTATTCCATAAATACCGTAAATACTGTTTTTAATTCACCTGTCAAAACAGAGATAAAATAAACATGGTAAATGATTGATCTAAACTGAAGCTGTATATGCTGATGTTTTTAAAGAGGAAAATAAACAACATCATACAAATGATCCTCATTTTATCTTTTTAACTCTGAAACTTCACGGGTGTTTTTGCCATGAATTTCAGTGCATTTCAACTCACAGTTTAAATTAATTGCCCTCAATATGTACTTTACTATAAAATTGTTTGGCTTTTAATACTAAATGTATTTAGGATAGTTTAAATTTTCAGAAATCACAAGTAGTTTGACATTTCTTCATTCTAAATATCCAGGGTGGGTTGCTTTCAGATTAACTGTATTACTGTGTTTCTTGAATATGAAAACCTTTTAAGGATAGCTGGATCAATAGTCATTAGTGGGTGGAATATTGAACCTGCAGCAATGTGCACATCACAAATGAAGTTTGAAACACATGTCAAGACCATGCCATGAGTTTTAAGTATCAAACAAGAAATGACATGGCAGTGAAATCCATGTAAATTTTTCCAGGACTTCACTGGGGGCTAGGATTGCCCTAGTCTTCCTAATTTCCTCATTATCTACTTTGAGTTTCACAGCCACCCTTTTCTATACGCACAGGTTATAAAACTGAGTGTTAAAGTTTTTCTCTCTTTCTTTAGCATCCTCATAATGTATAATCCATAGGAGAGTCTTTTGCTTCAGAGTCTTTTCATCCAATAGGTCAAATGCGTAACAGGAAGCAATTAAATAGGATAGGTTTGCTTTCTGTGACAAGTCTCAAGGCACGTAGATGTGGTAGTTCAACTGAAATCATCCATCCTCCAAAATCAACATTGAAAAATGGAGAAAAAATACACTTTCAATGCTCATTACTTTCATAGTTATGCAGCTTAGAGAAAGTTGCTATACCTGACTGAGCCAGAGGTACTGGATTCTAGGCTTTATTTTGATCAAAATCTCTTAGTCCTGGAGGTGCTCAAAAGTCTGCTTAAGAATCTATGAAAGATTTTTAAGCATCTCCTGATGTGGAGCAATCTTTGCAGCTGTTAAACACACCTTTCCAACCTACAAGGGCTGGAACATTGTCCAGCTGAAATACCAGAAGAAGACCAGGTTGTAGCAATGCAGCTTGCCTGGTCTGTATCACAAATAAACTCTTTGTTTTCCAGCAGCCCACATCAGTCAGGAAGTTGGATGATCCTAGAACACGATGCAATTTGGAGTTCTTCTAATTCACTGAGGTGCCCTGACAGAAAGCAAAGGCTGACAGAGAGGACATCAGTACTTCCTGAATATTGTGTGGTAGAAACTGATGATAAAGGGCATGAGGTGACTATCATTCTCTTTTTTTTCATGTGTGAGAGAATTCAGGCTCCTGATAGAAACAGACTACCGCCATGAAAATCTAGGAAGTTCACAAGGTGTCTATGCAGATGGAAAGACTCCTGTACACTTTCAGGATCAATGTACTTCCATGTTCTAAAGTAATGTCTTTCCTGCTTAAAAGAAAAGCATTCAGATGAACACCCTACAAGTACAAATGTGCTGAGCTTTCACCTTATGAAAGAAATTAACAATGTGCTGGGCCCAGAACAAAGCACAGCACTTCAGTTCCATTGTATTCCTTCTCTAACTTCGTGCTTCATTAAAGAACCAGGAGCTCCCAAGGTGACTGAATAGCTCTTGAAATGTTTGTAACAGATCTGACAGTTGACGGGCACTTTAGAAACGAAAGGACCTTTTTCTCACAGACAATAGTCTTGATTTTTCCTGTCTTCATGTTTGAAGTGTGTAAAATATAGTCTATTTGATATTGAACAAAGTAAAAAAAACAAAACTAACAAAACTATATCATAACCCTCCTTGTAACACCAAAGGATACTATGAAAGGAAGGATAAAGAAGAGGACACATTCTCATTCATCTTGTTTCCTTTTCTTTAACTGAGTGTTACCCACTTAGTTCAACCACTATGGTATTCTCCTGCTGAATTCCTCACCTTTGCAGATCACTAGATGTTCATGTTAACCTAAGTGTTCCATTTACCACCAGTTCAGGTGGCTGCAGCTTTGCTCTGCTCCAGGAAGTCTTAATTTGTCCAAATATACTTCTAACTATTGGTAAACCTTTTGCTTAGCCACATGTTGTACTTGTAAATCAGCTATTCTTTATTGTGTATGTGTTAAATCTTCCCTTCAGAACTCTGAGCCAAAGACAAAAAAATACCTTAGGAGCTGGAGATTGAAAGAGGGAGAACAAGAAGTCATAGCTGTGTAAAACACTTAAAAGGCCTCATAAGATGTCAATGAGGCTGTTGCATTAGGTATCAATTGTCGCTGTTAACTGATATGTTTGACTGTTGTACTTCAAGAGATTGCAGTTGACAGGACAGTATCTACTGTCAGTTCATGTGACAAAGAGGTGCTTAATTTTTTTGATCTGGATGTGTTGACTTGCTTTGTTGGATCTTACACCTCCTTTTCAGGTGTGCCCTGCAGCTGTTCTTAGGTCTATCTTTTACCTGTTGTTGTGGTTAGAGGGCTGACGTGTAAATTCTGTTGAGAACATGTAGTGGCTTCCTTACCCATCAACATGGCCTCACGGTGAACACCCTAGGCAGAGGTAAAGTGGTGCTGTTTGTCGGTGTTTTCAATGGTATCATTCCAGAGATGTCAGCATCAGAAACCTTTTTCAAGCCAGAATTTTAAGGAAGGGAAGCTTTCTGGTTTTTTTTAAAGTGAAAGCACATATCCAGCCTTAGGCCCTTTGCTTTACAATGGATCATCACAAATAGCAGCAGCAAAAAGTACTTGTGGCAAAGCCTGCAGCTGCTCCTCAGGAAAAACAGCAGTTTGTGTAGCATTCCAATTACTGCATAGCCACTTTAAAAGGAAAAATGTTCTTTTCTAGTTTACTTTTTTTTTCTTTTGATCTTTAGAGTCTGCTACAGAAATTACTGGTCTTAAGATTCGGATTTTTGAAAGCAGGGGTATTATCTGGACATGAATGTAATCTGGATGCTGGAACTCTTTCTAACTTGGTTTTCCAAGCTGCCTGACAAATATCAAGTGCTGAGCCTGCCTCACCTCTTCCATTATAAAATGTTGATGTTGTTTACACACTTCAGAAGGACTGGTTAATTAACAACAGCTTGTAGAGTGATTTCAAGATGGAAAAACATGGCAATTACTGCAAACAGTAAAGGCACTGCAGGCTAATTTTCATTGATGATAATGTTGATTAACAAATACACAGCTCTAATAAACACTGTTACTGCTTTGGAGTGCAGGAGCAGGTGAAGAGTTGCCATGAGAACTGATGTAGCTGAGTGCTCAGTTCAGCCCTACTGATGTCTCTTCATTATTATGAAAATTGTATTCATTGATTATTAGGAGAAGATTTACCAAAGCAGGGACTGTCACTCCCTCTTAACTCTGCCTGATGATGTACATGCTCTGTGTCATCTCAAAGATGCAAGCACCTACTGACGGTCTCACTTCTTCTTACAGCTACCTTGCAATGGACTCTCTCCCAGGTGTATGCCAACACAAAACCAGTAGAGCAGCGTAAGGCACCATGCAAACAGAATGCCTTATAACACGAGGAATAATTTATGACAATTCTCCCTTTCTTAGTTCTCAATGCTAATTACCAGCACCCCGATGTTTTTAACTTTCTCTTCTTTAGCAGATGGCAGGTTTCCTTTTTTTTTTAACATTGAGACATTTTGCAATGAGTTCGGGCAATACTAAGGATCTTCTACCCAGTAGTTTGAGAATTCAAGGACATTTCTCTTTTTCATCTGTCCCTACCCAAATCAATTAATGTTATGTCAAATGAATTAGTCTTTTCTATTTCCCTGAAACAACTAAAACTCTCCTTTAGGAGAGGTAAATATAGATATAAATCTCATCTCATTGTATTCAAACTCTGTCTTGTGAGTTAATAGGATACTGCTTACTTGTTGCCTTAGCAACACAATTAAAAACATATTTTTAAAAGGAAAAGACACTTTGCTTTCTCTTGAATAATGAACTCAACAGCCCTTTTCTGCCATGTTCTTACTTTCAGTGAAATGTTTACTTTCTTTTAAATAAGAAAATTATGTTTTGTGCATTTCCCTCTCTCAACATTATGGTCATTTCACCTAAAGTAATTGCTGAAAAATGTGCACCTTTTACATAATTTGGCTTTCAGATGATCAGACGAGACGAGCTGTGATTGTGGTCCTTTGCATGGTTCTGTTAACGTAGACATGGAGATATGGCCTGACGTAAAAGGTGTATATGTTATAGGGGGCTTTGTCTGGAAACAGAGTTCTGCCTCCTTTCAGCCATGTGCCACTTCAGTATCCTGCTGTTTGAAGATCGAGGCTACTAGAGTTGAACTACAGAGTCTGACAGTGCTGGTCTGTTCCTGTGGATGTGCTACACTACCAAGATACAGGGGTACAGGGCTTGGCTCCATAACTCCATAAATAGTTGCAACAGCAGAAGGCTGTGTCTTGCCTTTTTACCCATGTGAGGATAAATTAGAAAAAGATCTAAAGTAAATTGTGCACTGTGGAGGGCCTTTATGTGTTTTAATAATTCTGGTTTTATCTGAACACCAAAGCTGTGTGATCAAACTTTATACTCTGGGAATTATTTGCAGCTGCAAGTAAGTAGGTTAGTTTTCTTGCATGGTCAGTGAAAAAGCCACTCTCTTTCAGAAAGCCCCTCAGAACCAGTATTTCTCTTAGTGCTCCAAGGACTGATCTCTCTTTCTTTCTGTCTCACTCTTTCTCTCACTCTTTCTCCATTGCTTAAATACAAAGCCTAAGAATACTACCATGCTAATAGATATCTAAAGTGATGCATAGGAGTAGTTGCACGGGGCCATTGCAAACTACCATGGTGAAATGCCATTGTCTATCTACAGGGTGGAAGTTGTCCTTGTGTCTTTACAAGGCAAGCATGGAAAAAACAGCAGTTGATTTCACAGATCTGGTCCCTGTGCATATTCAGAAGCAAGCCTGCTAAATAAATGACTTAATGGGAGTTTACTGGCTTACTCCTATTATCACTGCACAGCCAAGTAGGTGGACTAGTCTTTTTTCGTTGCTGTACTGTCAAAAACCACGTAGTCACTTACAAAGTCCAAATCAGTTATAATGCATAACACAACAGAGAGATGCCAGTGTGAATATCATTTGAGTATGACGTACTTTATTAAAAAACTGCGTGGTTTGATTATTAAAGCCTTTTATCCTGCTAAATGGTGCAATGCATGTAAGGCAGAAGACCAGATTAATTTTAGATCCCAGTTGAGATTGGAAGGCTGAACTGAGCTGATCTGATGAACAGCCAATGAATATAGACAATCACAATGTCATTTTACCAGGATCTCTATAAAAATGAATAGGTTTTTTCCTTAAATGACTGCTCACAGCTCATCACCAGAAACAACTTCAGTTTTACTTTTCATTTCATGTACCAAAGTTGAGAGTGAATGCTTTAAAAGAGAAGTTCTACAAATAAATTCATAACATTAGCATGATGCAGTATGTCATTAAAAAGAAAGGTATTAAGGTTTGGGAGTAGTGTGAACAGTTTGACTTTTCCCTGACTATTACTTAAGAACTTGAAATGTGAGGTGTATTAGAATTAGTGAAAACCACCCTACATGAAATAATGATACAACATAAGGGCTTTGTGCCTTTTTAAAGGCACAGTAAAAGCAGAAAATACATGCTACCCATTGACTGATCTCACATCACAATATTTTGATTACTGTTTATGGTCATATGCCTCAGTAACCTGGAGGACTGTAGTACATCAGTCCTGCACCCCCTGTGTTTGGTGGCAGAACTAAGCCTCCCATAGGTTTCAGTAACTACAAATTGTAGCTTTAAGTAATGAACATAGAAACAAGGATATGTGGTTATTTACTGAGCTGTCTATGTTATTACAGTGTATTACAGTGGCAAAGTCCCTTGGTTCTTAGTCAAATAAATTTTTTATCCCCATTAATTGTAATTGTGCTCTGTTAGAAACTAAGTTTTGGAATTCTGTATTTAGAAATAAAGGATTTCTATATTGAAGAAGGGAGAAGGGGATGCTTTTTTAATGGAACATTACTGCACTCACCTGTAAAGTGGGAGTTGCAGTTAAGCTTCTGAGTCTGCAGCTTGCAGCTGGAAGGGGGTGCTTGGTGGGTGAGAAACTCTCTGATAGCAGATCAGAAAAGGTTTATCGTCTCAGCATTTGTTATTTTGCATTGTTGGCTGATGCTGGTAGCTCCTCTCTATCTATTATGTTTTATACATTTTAACCTTAGCAGCAGGAGTTGACCGCTGCTTTCAATGCACTGCTGACTTCCTTTCTCATCCTCTTGGTACTTTTTCAGACCTGCAGCTCCCAGTTGTCACCCCAGAGTGTTCTGGCCAGCCTGGACCATCAAGGGCCAGCATCACAAGCGATGTGTCCCAGGGCAGCAAAAGCACTGACAAGACACGTACCTCTCATCTGTGGCACCAGTGGAAGCAGCACATGAGTGCAGAGCTGTAAGCTCGTAATACCCCATCCTCAGGAACTGCCAGTGCTTCATCATGCAGTTAGTTGGGAGTCAGGGATGCAGAATGTAGCAAAAGAGGAGACCACAGCAGATGGAGCATTTGGATGTATTGCATCTCATACTTGCATAATGTTTGTTTCTGTACTAGCCAAGTTTGCACGTGTTTTGAGCGTAAACATTTAAGTCTTTATGTTGAAGGCATTGAAGAACCTAGAAAGATAAATACAGACCCAGAGACACCCCTGAATGTTTAGGTCTCATGGTGGCTGAGTTGTTTCCTGCTCCCATCCCCGCCTTGCCTCTACCACAGACACGCATATGTGGTCCTTTGCACAGAGATCCTCCCTCAAGTGAAGAATGAAGAAGTACTTGATAACTTGTCTTTTATCAAGTGCTGTTTCCTATATTACAGTATTTCACAAATTTTATGCTCTGAGGACCTACTATTCTGCAGAGGGAAGAAGTAGTTCTTCTTCAGATAGATGTTAGACTTCCTTAACAGATAGCAAAACTGAGGTCTGGAAAGGCCACATATTGCCAAAAGTTGCGCAGAAATGGGAGGAGAGCCCCTTGTCTTTTACAAGTAATCAGCCTTAGAGACCCATAATTTGTATAGTCATCTTCCCATTGCATTTGCTATGAGGTAAATTGATACTCAGAGATTTTAACAGACAGATTAATAACCACATTTGTGAATATGCCCAAGTACAGCTCATATTTCCCCAAGCAATGAGCTTTTAAATAACTGATTTTTTTCCTTGAGTTTGTTTTTTTTCTGTCCTGTTTCTATGGCTCATTCTTTTTGTGTGTACTATGGGAGCTGTATGCCAGTTTTTAGAGAGCCGTGTCACTTCCCAGATAGAGTTAGCTTGCATAATTCTTAGGTTAACTGAGGTATTATGCGTTATTTATAGGTATCCTAGTCTTTCCTAATATTTGGAATTATTGTATATGGCTTTCATTAGGGAAAGTATGCAGCACCACATGTTTCTGTCCTTTTATTACATTGAGGAAAGTGCTAACAATATTGCAGTCTTTCCACAGGGTTTGGTGGGGTTTCTGTATTTCCTATTAATCAGTATTAAATCTGGGTACCTTGACTATGTACTTCTGTTATTTAAGGCTTTTGGATTTCTTTAATGTTTAAATTAATCTTAATTTGATATTTCACTCTGAATGTCCTGGGTTTGCAACAATTATAATATTCAAAAAATGCATTTACACATACATACTCTCAAAATTTACTCCCTCATAATATAGTTGCTTTATATGTTTGGAAATTAAGATTTAAAAATGCTGGAAGCAATGAAATTACTTCATGTAAGCTTTGTTCCAGGCTGCTTGATTTAATCTACTGTGTTGCTTACCTTCAGGGAAAAAAGATTAATTTCTATTTTCCAACAATTTCACCATTTCACTATTTTCTTAGAACTCATTTGCAAAAGCACAGTATTAATGCTACATATTTTTATTACTTTCCAGGAATCAAGTATCAGCTTCATCAGAGCACAAGGACATCCTTAAAGCTCAAGACCTTTCTGTCATCATCAAAGCATATGTGCTTGTGACATCCTTAACACCTCTGCGGGCATTCATTCATTCAACCACCAGTGTCTGGCATCCACCCAAGAAGAAGCATTTTACCATAAAGGTCAAACATTTTGTTTCCTACTTTTTCCGTCTTTCAGGCAAAGCACACAGACAGAAAATCAGAGAATATCGTTCTTCTCTTTTACCTCTTTGTTAGCAGTCCACAGCCTACAGTGAATGTTCTCATAAAGTACCGTTTTCATTTCTCAGAACATATTGGGTTTGCTTCATGAAGCAGGGCAGCATTGCCCTGCGCACTGGGGGCATTTGCATGCCTCAGAGCCCATTTTTATTGGTGACATTTGTCAGCAGTTGCAAGGTTGTTTTCTCTAACGCACAGCAGTGTGGGTGCTGCCACGCAGTAACAGCTTTTTTCTGGGATATTGACAGTGCTGTAAAACAGGAAAGTAAATATTTAAAACAGTTTGTTTAGATTCCTTTTTTAGGTGCAGTAAAACAGACTAGAGGAAGGTCAGCACACTGCTAAATAAGGAGAAGGAAGTATACCATGGAGAGGGTGGGATTCGAAAGGTGCAGATTCAGCAATATTGGGGCCCTGCCGTGATTCCCTTGCCATGCATCTTCCAGCCCCAGTGTCCCTGGGGCTCTAGGCTCTTTCACTCTCTCAACCCTAACCCTAACCCTAAACCCCCTCATGGTCTCGATTTTATGAAGAAGGGTATGCCTTAACTGGATTAATTCTCTCCAAGTGCCTGGAGAGACCCCTCTCTCTACACATTTTGTTTGCTCAGCAGACCAATGAATTTGCAAATGTGCCTTTGCATTTCTTTCTTCTTCCAGAAAGGAACTGTACTTCCAACATATCAGCTCTTTGTGAAGAAGCTACAGTTGTGCAGCTTCTTCTTTCCTTTTGATGTTTTAAGATCACAAAGCAGCAGTTTTTTCTTGAGGTCACATAGATCAGCTCCTGCAGCAGCTGTCAGAGGATGGGTGCGCTTTGGCCATTTAGTGTTCTTGGAGTAGGAGCAGATCTTGGCTTTGGATCAGTCTGAGTGTTGTGGTGTTACTGTCTGGACTCTTAATGATGTTAGCCATTTGGTATGTTCTACAATTTTAGCTCTCTCAAAGTGAAGTGCCTAGTTCTAAGCTCTTTATCTAATTTTAGTTATTGGAGAAACAGACACCTCTAGAGAACAAGTCATCCCACCCAGTTTAGATACTAGTTTTGGAGTGAGATGAGTTTCCTGGTAAAAGTGTCTGCTTCCTTCTGTGGGCTGTGACATTCTATGCCAAATTCTGGATTACCAAAATTGGGTGAGTTGAACGTACTTTTCTCTTTCCCCCCTCAGAAGCTATGGAAGCCAATGGAGATATATTACTTTGCCATCTATTTTCCTCTATTTATATTTATGAAGAGTAATGGTCACTCACTTTCAAACCTTGGGATTCAGTTTTGGTTTATGTTTATTAAAATAGCACAATATCCAGCAGCATCACTATTGCAGCTGAAGCAGTCATTAGTAATTGTGATATAGCTCTGTAAAACAATTCCCACTGAGGGAAGTCTGCTGAACAGGGTGCCAGCCACCATTTACAGAGCACTTTGGCAGCTGAGGAAGAAATAAAAATGATAGCAGTGCATCTGCAGTAGTTCCAATCTGCTGTGGTGTTACACCTTTAGGCAAACTTGCCAAAATGGTGAGGTATAAACAAAAAATAGGCACCACAGAAAGCACATTTGTAGTGATGTAGAGATTGAAATGCAAATTAATGAAATGATAGAAAATGGGGTGTGTAAGACTCTCTCTCAGCACAGTACGCCCTATAAAGAACATGGAAAGGGTTAGGGATTTTCTGGGAGAAGTGAGATGCTGGGAATTCATAAGAGTAGGGAGAAAGCACTACTGGGAAAATCATAAAGAGGGTCTGTGCTTGATGCAGAGGCAACAGGCAGATCACCCATCAGAAAATAATACTTGGGAGAAGGTATGAATTTAACCATTGATATCCTTTGGGATGAGATTATGTCAAGTTTCTCATAAACTTCATGGAGCTGTCATTTGCTAGTGGGACATAAAATGCCAGCAGAGTGATCTCCTTTCCCAGAGTAGCTAGTGGAGCTATGCGTGTTTGTACCAGCTAAGGAACCTGGTCCAGAAAGCTCCTAAACTTTAAGTTTCCGCCGGCTCTATTATGCAGGATGGAAATGGTTTGTCATGCTTTGAAGCACCAACCTGTCGATAGTCGATACAGACAGAAAGGATCTCTAAGACCTGTTCTTCCACTGATTGACATCGCTGTTTCTGGGGACTCAACATGCCTATAGAGGAGACTTTGGTGTGGAAAAATTTCCTAGTGTTTGATGTGTTTTTCCCCAAGAGCAGCTGATTGAGTTCTGGGTTTTATTTTTTTTAATGAAGAAATGAGAATAATTTTGATGCACTGCTTCCAATAATGTTACACAATAATTTAGAGACCTCCTCAGTGTACAGACCTCTGTTCAGGAATTTTTGTCTCATACCAGTGTAATTAAATATAATCTATGAGAAATTCATCCATGTCTGTGGTTAACTTAGCTAAAGCCTTGCTATCACAAACTCAGTATGTTAAGTATGTTTAAAGTTTGATCTCCTGTGTCCAAAGACACTTTATGGTTGCTAGTAGTCATCAGAATATGGTATATATGGAGAGATTTTTAAGAAAACTGGAGATAGGGTAGCAGATGATATCAAATGATTAAGAGAAACTGTGTAAAGAGAAAACAGGAGTTTAATGAATTAAATAATACTGCAATCCCCACTGCTTTCTTTTTTCTTAGTAAACTATTGTAAGTGATTTTTGCAATGCATATTTACTTATCCTAGTCATAGTGGCATGACTTCAGAATGATTACTTGAATAAGCCTTGGTCAAATGGAAGTTCAGGAAGAGTTCAAGTATGTTTTGCTCACAGACTGCCAGGTTTTCTCTGGATTATACATATTTTAGTATCTCAGTCCAGAAAGCAAAAGAAGGTAAATCCTGAGCTGCCATGATGATTCTGTGTGTAGTTAACGGGTAAAAAAAGTGCAGCTCTAGATTTGGGCCCAGCATGGGAACATGCAAGGGAGAGAATGGCTTTCTGCCACACAGATGTTTTGATATAAGGCTTGTGTAATAGCCCTATTTCCTTGAGGGAATTTGGAACCCCCTTATTTAGACCATCTGTGTGTTGAAAAATTAGTAATAAAATAGAAGCTTTCTATTTTGCATATGGGACCAATTAAGGGAAGGGTCTCTGTCAATGTATGAAATAATTTCCTTTGTGTTAATCGACATTATGCATGTGTATTGAGTAGAATGCTGACCCCTGAATAATTTTCTGTTTTGTAGAAGTTGGTGTGCAGAACAGTAATTTATGATTAATTATCTCAAGGCTTAACACACTGTGAAGTGCTTACTTTGCCCTGCCATTAACCTTTCCAAACCTGATCCCAGTTCTTAATGAAGGGATGCACTTTTGTAGACTGTAATAGCACCTCCTGCGTCATCAGGGAAGGCTCTTCTATGCTGTTGGCAACCTCCCGTGGCCCCCTGGCTCACTATCCCTTTGCTCATCCAAAATAGACAGGTGCCTCCTAGACTTGAATTGCTTGACTGATGTTTTTGCATAACCCTTAATACGCTCAGATGAAACAGCTCTGAAGTAATTTTCCAGTTGTGAAGTGAAGTAAACATACTTTATTAAAGCAGTTTGCTGTTAATCTTGCTGTGGTGTAAGTCACTATAACTGTCGCTGAAACTCTCTGTGTATTAAGCATTTGGAAACGTGAATAAAGAAAAATACTTTTTTCTACTTAACACATATGCAAATAAAACTGGACCCTCACTTATACAGGAAATCTGTCTTTTAATATGACGTGGAGGTCTGGTTTACAGCCGAGTACGGTGGCAATTAAGTTGCAGTATTGCCCTCAAGTGGCCGGTTTTGATACTACGTCAAGTATTAGCCACACATTTGTAGTGAGGTAAAATGCAAACATGCATGCAGATAAAGAGCAAAATGTTTACAAACAGCAGAAAGACTCGGGATGTTTTCACTTTGGGTTTTTTTTTTTAATTTAATATTCTTACCCAGTCACTTCCGGGAGCAAACACAAAAGAAAAATTACCATCAATTCTTAATCAATTAGATTGCAGGGTTATTGGGGACTAAAATTAAATTTATTCATTAAGTTCTGTAAGAATGCTGTACTTCTCATCTTTCTGGGAGACTGGACATAATATAAATCCCATCTCTGTTTTCTGTCCTCATGGGATCTAGAGCCCTATCATTTCTCTTTTCACTGATCTAAGAATGGAAGTCTGTCTGGACTGAGGGAGATCAAAGACACACTTAGTCTGACATGCCATTTCTGGCAACAACCAGGCAAGTGAGCATCATGAAAATGTGTAACAGGACAAGCATAAATTGGTGCTGGTCCCTAGGCAGACTGTAACTATTTCTGGTAACCTGCAAGGTTAGAAACACAAAACTGGAAGTGGAACAAGTTAATAAGTTTAATAAGTTCCAGTGAACTTTTATGCCATGCAATTCTCTTGGTCTTCCCAATGTCTTCTAGGAATGAGACTGTACAGATTGTTTATGTGTTCCTTGAGAAAGAGTATTTGTTTGCTTTAAAACTTCTGCTTGGTTACTTGATTTCATACCCCTAATTCTCATCTTAAAAGAAAGAATAAGTAATCCTTCCTTCTTTATCTTCTTCATCTCTGAGTCAACCTGTCATGTGGTGCACAAATACAGTCAAAATTCCTTCTGGAGTTCTTTTCTGCTCTTCTCATTATGAACATCCCAGTTTAGCTAAGAGAGAGCTCTAGACTGATTGTTCTCTACGACATGTGGATATGTCGTAAGTCTTTACCCTGTTACCCTGGCCCTTAGGTCTCTGGTTTTTTTCCTGGTTCACAAATTCTCTTGCTCTGGCTGTTCTGTAAGCTTTGTAAGCATGCCCCACTGTGGCTCCCAACTTTCCTAGACCTGCCTTCCATTATCCTGATTCTTCTTCTCATCTTTCCTTTTATTTGATTTACAGCTTCCCTTAGTCAAGCTGATCCACTTCTGTGTCTTGCAGTGAGCTGGGAAATGCTGTTAGTAAATCACCTTTACTTTCCTACTAAGAAGTTAGTGCTGGGTTGGGAAATCATTCTTTGTTCAGTCTCAGTCAAATGGCCTAATTTAGTGGTTGCTGAAGCTGGTGAGTGGCTCTTTGTTTTTAAACTTGGTCTTAAGAGCAAGGAGCTTTAGAGGAAACCTTTCTCAGATGGCCTTTTCTCCTCCATGTAGATAAGTTGTGAAAGTGTTAAGGGACAAGAGGTTGGGGGTTTTTTGTTAACAACTTTTTTAATGAACAATTAAATATCATGTCTTTAAAAATCTTATATAAAGAAAAATATATACATAACATGGAAATTTACTGTAGAAAACAGCTGCATACTACCATGATTTCCCCCTTCGTCAAGTCCGATGATAAAGCTGCAGAGAAATGGCACATCATAACAGTAAATCAGGAGTGGAATAAACAGACCTACTTTAAGCTAGTGCTATAAACTTATGATAAATTACTGCAGTGTTTTCTCTGTGATTTATTCTGGAACCATTGGTACATGGTTCATGGGTACATTTTTATCCCATTACACATCCTGTGACTTTTTCCTATACACTATGATCAGTGGAGAGGTCCACCCATGCTAGCAGACAATATAGGAAGTAGCTTTATTGTGAAATATGTTTTATCCTGGCCTTCAAAGCGAATCAGTTTGTATTCTTGCAGACATGTTAGATAATTGGATAGTTCCATACATATAGTCAACAAGATTCTTGTTTGTGTGTAAAAGAGTATTTTTGTACCTATGAACAACTACTTACACCCAAAAGTATTTGGACCTGGTGAAGAAATTTCACCAAAGATAGATCCAGTAAGAAGAATGAATGTACAAAAATGAACTGCGAGTACAGAGCCTATGCTGAAAGTTTTCAGAGATTGATTGAATTTATTCAAGCTGTTTTCAAGAAGAGGCAATTACCGTCTTTGAGACCTTGCAGATCCAGCTGATCAGGAGTGCAAAAGCTCTGGTGGATAGCAGAACAATCTGGAGAGGATGCCCTTTGTTACTTCAAAAAGGGTAAATTCTTGAAACCAAAGGTCATGCTTTGGCACATCAGGTGTAAATCTTACTTTCAACTCTTATCCTGATAACTTTGTCTGCCATGTGGTTTTGAAGGCTACAACTAGGAACCAGCAAGGTCCTTTCAAAATCTATTTATACAAATACTGAAAATTATGATGCACTAAATCTGAAAATGTAAACCTCAAAATTGTATTACTCAGTAGCCACAGTGGTCTCTTTTCTTCTGTCTCCTTGCGTCTTGGGTAGGTTCAGAAGTGTCTAATTGATAATATACAATTAACTGGCAACCAGTAATAATAATATACCTTCTATCAATTTCAGTAACAGAAGAGGTAAATCATGATACCAGACATTTCAAAAATTTTAATAAACATTGCGCATTTCTAAACATCCTTCTATAAATACTCTCTGAAGCTCTAGTCAACATCCACCCACTAACCCATGTTTATACAGACCGAGCACACAGGCAACACAGGTTACAAACACAGTCCAACTCTCCTGGGTTGCAGCTTCCCTTCTTTCATGCACGTCTGCTTGGAGAGGTGTGTGCCCATTTCACATGTACTCATACAGAACCTGTGCCCGTCCTTACACCTCAGTATTCCCTGCAGTCTAGGCAGAAGCTGTGATGCCAGCACAGTTCCTGACCAGGTTTTGAGTGCTGCTGTGTCCACCAGGAAGTCTCTCCCCCACAAATTTTCATGCTGCTTTTCTATTATTTCCCAAGCTGGCTCCTTCTTTGTTTCAAAAGTCACTTTGTAATTTCCTGGTTACTGTTTAACCTTGCTGATGGTCACCTTCTTCTTTATCATGGTAAGTTTGGTCAAACATAATCCCAGACAGTTCTGAATATTCCAGGCACACAGGTGGTGTTGTCCGTGGGTGGGCTGGATGAGCACTCTGGTGGCGTATCTCCTACCTGTCTTCAGTGTCTCATTTAGATTTCCCAGAGGAACCTGAGCAATTTTAGATTGCAATTAATGTCACCATTTTGAGGCGTCTACCTTAGGATGGCATGAATTATGCTCTTCAAGTATCTGTGTTCCACAGTGAGGTATAAAAGGAACCTAGACATTTAACTCATCCATAGACATAAGCCATGTAGTCTTGTAGGGTGGGATTCCTCTGCAGTATTGACACCTGAGTGAATTGAGTTCATGTGAGCTGTGTCTCTGAACACCTGTTACAATCAACAGAAAGCTAATGAATGCAGTCAGTGAAGGGAAGTGTTCTAAGTTTGCATTTATTTTCATTCCTAATGTTAGTTTAGGAAAATCTTTCCTGTTTGTTTTATCAGGAGACAAGGTTGTTCTGGGACTGAGTTAGAAGGCAATCTCAGAAAGACCACTACAGGTTGGTTTTATACCCTTTTTCAGGGCAATCCTCAGCTCACTGTTCAGCTAGCTGCCATAGGCTGCTCCAGCATCTCTCCTGAGAAATTCCTTTGCAGAAAAATTGCCAGAGGAAAATCCCCTTGAGGGAATTACAGTCATCATGACATCCAGCCCTGTGAGCACCACACTCTTCCACTCTTCTTCAGGCTCCATGACTCCATGCATGAGGTCTGAAAATCAGAATTCTTTTGTCAATTAAATGGCATTTTTTCAATGTGTCAGACCTTTAACTAATGATTCAGTGTATTTTTGAGGAGCCAGAGGGATCTGTGTCACTGAGAGTATAAACCTTATTTTAATGACTGCAGATTTTAAAAACTGTCAAAACAGCTAAAGAAAAAGCATCATAAAAGTAATATTGAGTTAGCCATTGTTTTTTCCCAGTGGCTATTCCTAAAGCAAAAGTAGTTATCAGGCAGTGAAAGGTCAATGAGTTTAAGTTAAATTAAAGACTATTTCTAATTCATTCTGGCTTTACAGAAAATGTGTGCTTGATCCACGTAATTTGACTGCATTTACACACTTCTGTAAGGCGTTACATAAATATTTAGAACATAACCCCAGCTGTATGTGTCCAACACGTGGATGAACATCTTCAAGCTCCTGAGAAGTCTTGCAATTCTGTCTATAGTGGTGTCATAGTATAAAATATATTGGCATGTCTGCATTAAGTTTTACAGCCTACTAAAATTTAATCTCTCTTCCTCTGCTTAAAAATTTGCCAGCCAGAGGTCAGCTTTCTCCCAGAGTAGATTCGTGTGATTGCCAGCAGTTTTTCTTACTCTGTCCTCTTTACACTATTCAGTACTTGTTTTGATCCCACTCCAGCAATGGTGAGGTTGAATTTTGCTGGACAGATAATCTGTGTCCTCTGTAGGTGAGATGACCAGCATCAGTGGTGATCATGTGAAGAAACCTTCAACTCAGTGACTTTGGGATTTTGCAGTTGAACACAGATGTTTATATACTTTTGTTCACTCAGAAGAACCTGAGGTTACTGCAGATTTGCACACTTTATCACTTTAAATTTTTCCAGCAGTTGCTGAAAATCCTATGGAATCCATCAGAGTCAAACCTAACCTGAAATTGTTTAAATAGGATTTTTTTTTATGAATTGGAATTTAACTTGAAGTATTTGTCTCTTGTCTCCAATGGTCTTGAACCAGCCTGACTAAATATTTATTTTCAGTCATTGGCTTAGAAAAACATTGACATAAAATCTGATATCCTTCAATGAGAACCTGTTGAGCAATGTTTCTTTTCTAGGCTGGCTAAGCAGAGCAGTTTCCTGGAGAAGCCAGTTTTATTTTAATGCCTGTTCTGTTGGCAACAGTTGACTATTATAGCCAACAGCATGCTCTGAGTGCCAATAGGGGAAGTAAACCTGTCTTTCATCAATTGTTACTAGAAATGTATGCATCATGTATCCTTTGTGTTGAAGTGCTTGGGAATTGATTGATGGCAAGGGGCACAATGAGCTAATGGTGCTCTTGCCTTTTCTTCTGATAATCCCCCATCTCTCTTTATAAAACTCTGCGACTTCTTATGTTTCCTGTGCAGCAAAATAACACAGCTTCTTGCTTAGTCCTTCAATACCAATTGGAGATTTAGGAAATTAGAGAAAATGTGCAAACCAGTGTAGCAGGAATGTGAGTAGTCTGCCAGATCCATCGGAGGTGCTGGAAATAATTGTCGAAGTTAGCTGAAGAACCACCTTGGTGAGATGAGTCTTCATTTTTTTTTTTTTTTTTTTATTTCAGATGAGCAGTTTAATTAATTTGCCCTGAACAATGAATGGAAATGGGACAATTTCACTCAGAAATTAATCTGAATCAGAACTAATTTGAAAAATGTGAAGCTTTTTGTTCTTAATCTTTGTACCACTCTGTGGGAGAAACAGAGCCTTGGTGGTCTTAGACTTTGGGAAACAAGGACTCCTTCTCAGCCTGTTGTGGTAATGAAGTGGAGAGTGCTATGAGGAGTTGCATAATCTCTAAATAGTACTTCCAGGGCTCTTTTGCCCCAGAGACCCATGGAACTGTAGTACACAAGGAAAAATTTCTACAGCATAAAAATACAGTGTGATGTGATTCAAGATTTCAACATCATGCAAATATCCAAAGGATAAAGTTGAGGCTGTATCCGAAACCTTTACTGCACAATTTCCTGGCAATCAGACGTTTAATTTTATGACTTCAGTCATATATACTGTTGTCATTTTTTTCCTACTGGCACTTCAAATAGCTTTATTAGAAAGGAAGAAAAAGTCCCAGGCACTACAAACCTTTAGTCCAGGTCTGTGCATGGGGGACATTTCCTTTAGTCAGTAAAATTTGGAAAGACAACCACTTGTTGAAATAAAATCAGAGGTGATAAGAACAGGAAGGCAGACAGACCAAAAGCCTACCCACTAGTTATTTACCAGCACAATTGGATGGAGTTACTGGAGCTGAAGAGAGCAAAAAGCAAAGGAGGATCAGTGTTAGCTGCATACTCAAGTATCTCCCATGGCTGGCTGTAGGCAATGATACAGTATTTTTTAAAAAGGAAAGTGAAAAGTGCTTATTACATTTAACTGCAGTATCCTGCGTGAAGAAACTGAAAGCCATTCATCCATGCCAGTGCAGACCAATGTGCTTGACAGTATTCATGCTCACAAGGGGAGACTCCAACATTGGCTAGAAAATGCAGTGGACTAGAGTGTACAGAAGTATGCTTAGTATCAGGTGTGAGCACAGTGAATGCATCATAACACAGCACCAGGAACCAGCGATGTACCCCAGGGATCCTTACTGGATCCATTCCTGTTCAATATCTTTGTTAAATGTCTGAATGATGGGGCAGAGTGTACCCCCACCATGTTTGCTGATGACACAAAACTGGGAGGAGTGATACACTAGAGGGTCGTGCTGCCACCCAGAGGAACCTCGATAGGCTGAAGGAATTGGCTGGCAGAGACCTCATGCAGTTCAACAAGGGGAAGTGCAAAGTCCTGCACCTGGGAAGGAACAGCTTTAGGCACCTGCACATGGTGGAGATCAGCAGCTGGAAAGCAGCTTTGCAGAAAAGGGTCTAGACACCTAGTTGACCATTAGCCAGCATTGTGCCTTTGTGGCACACCTGGACTACTGTGTCCAGTTCTGGACTCTCCAGTGCAAGAGGGATGTGGAGGGCCACTAGGATGATTAAGGAACTGTGGTAGTCAAAGGTAGAGTGAGATGAGAGATGCCAAGCACATAAGTCCTTAGTAGGATTGTCTACAGAAGTCTGCATACTTCCATCATGTTGTCCCAGTGGGATATATATACACACATAGTATTTTTAGTAGAGAAGTTCCTGTAAGTAATCAGAATTTTTTCCTTTCTGAATGTCAATACAAAACGTGTTCTACATGTACTTTTTACATCATTTATCTCTGAAGAGATCTTTGGTAGTACAGTACTACTAGATTATCTAATAGTTTTACATAGTTCAGACATTAGTTGGGTTCTTTGCCATTTGATAACTCTGATGGAAATATGGTTTAAAGGCAGCCCTTTCTTAGCACAGATGACGCTCTTGCAAAAAACCTGCCTGTGTCCCACTCTTCACTGGGTCTCTATTGCTCCAGTTGTTTCCCTGAATCTCTGTGTGAAGTGATGAGATGGGTGAATTTGCATGAGTGATGAAAGCAGCTGAGGACAGTGCTCTGCAGGCCAGTAAATATGCCATTGTGAGGATTCATGAGTCTGAAAATCACAGGGTATGCAGAGTTCAGTCAAAACACAGGCTGGGGTGGTTGGTCTTTTTTTCAACATCTTTCTCCTATATTCTCTTTAAAGTTTGTTGACTAGGGTAAGGATTTGTAGTCAGTCAAATGGGACGGCCCTTGGGGCAGTGTGTTAAAAAGAGAGAAGGCTTTTACTTTGTGCTATTACCCACTGCTAAAGAAATAAGCATTTGTAGTTTCCTTTGCCTAGAACCAGTGACAACAAAAGGTTATACTGAAGTAAGCTTAGACTGTGACCGATATTTTTTAAAACCATTAATATAGATTTTGTTTCTGATATGGTTGTTTGTAAACAAAAAGTGTGGAGCTTTCCATAACACTTCACTGTGAAAATGAATAAGAACTGAAGTTGATATTGCAAGGCAGTTTTTATTTCTACCAGCTTTTTAATTTATGATTGTAAGCACTGCTTTACTGTAAATGTTCAAAAGTATATGAATTCTTTTTCACAGCTGCAAAGATTTTTTGACATATTCTTCAAAAACAGTTCTCCCCAACAAGCCTTCAACAACATGAAGGAGGCTATAAGCAAACTTCTACTTATAACTGAGGTCTTCAGTGAATCATCTGCCTCAGGACCAAATTCTTTCAATCAGTAAGTGATTGTAACACAGTAGTCATTGTAATTCTAGTGTAATGCAAGATAACTCCTTAGAACACAATAAAAATTGTAGGGGATACACAACTCCTAAAATAAAAAATTCCCCTGTATTTTGTACTTCTTTGTAAAGTAAGGACATGCATTTAAGGAGTAAACCTCTTCAATATCAACAGTGTTTCCAGTTTGTGAAGAGGTTATGATGAATACCTAGGACCAGATGCTTTGTCCTGATGAAGTGTTTCAGGCAGCACAGATGAACAGAAATCACTCACAATTTGGCTTGTCCTAACACATATAAAGCTGTATTTCCTTTCAGTGAACCTTCTTTCGTATGTCAAATATTTAATGCTAGAGTATCCCAGATGGTTTAGAGCTGGCTCTAGCTGGCAACCAGAACAAGAGACACTGTAGAATATCTTATGGAATGTACCTTATGAAATACACCTAGACACCAACAATCACATTTCTGTGTGTAATCACTTCCATTAGTGTGTTATAGTTCTTACACATAAATCAATCTCTATTATGTAATATTTTTACTAATTAAAATTAATATTTGTTCTATATATGTTATGTCCCATCCCTGACATTTTTATGATAAATACTAAATAAGTCACTATTTAGTACATTTATGTGTTTTATAAAGCTATTTTGACAACCCAGGTGTTTTAGTGGCAGTAATGTAAACCTCATTATTTGACTTACACAGTTGGGAATAAAGCTTACATTGTGAGTAGAGAGGGTAGGAAGGAGGGGAGGAGTGTAATGGGAATGAAGCTATTTTGACAGTGGTCCAAGCTCTCTTTTTTTACCAACAGGATGGACTCTCTTGTTTGTATAACACAAGACTTGCTTAGAGCTCCTGGTCCATGCCTTCAAACATCCCCATAGCTGCAGCAGAGCTCTTCAGCTTCAATGAGCCTGCAGAGTTTCACCATCTATTACCCTCCAAATGTCTTGAAACTTTTGGAGGACCTCATTCTCCTCAAAAGACATTTCCTCCTTTAGCATAATTCACCTCCCTCACTGGTTTAACTGTCAACCATATAATAATACGTTTTTATATAGCACTTTTATATCAGCTCACAATCTGACTCCATATATGATTAATGCTTCTGGCTCTTGGAAATTTTATTTAGTCTGCATTACATGCTGTCTTTTGACCTCTGTGTGCATGTTCTTGTGCGTGTTCTCTGGACCTGTGTGTGTATGGCATTTCACCATATGTATTGGACGTGGTTCAGTGGTGAACTTGTCAGTGTTAGGTTTATGATTAGATTCAATGATCTTAAAGGTCTTTTCCAACATAAATGACTCTGTGATTCTGTATTCCACAGCAGTACCTAACCTCACTGAATCTGATTCCTTTTATATTGTATTTCAGATGCAGCCAATGTTTTCAAATGCTAACCTTTGACATTGGATTCAGCATGTCAATGTACCCACTAGTTCTTGAGGTGAGAAAATTACACAAATTATTGCTTGACCCCCAAAAAATACACCAAGAAGAACACAGCAGGAAACCCTCTTTGATAGGTACTCTCAAATCTCTGAGAAATGTACAAATACTTTAATATTAATTTTGCCTAAATGTGGAGAGTTGCTATGGCAGAAACCTGTTTTTAAGAGTTGGAGTTCCTGTGATAAAGTTCACCACACCAGGAGGTGTGCAAATCTTTCAGTTTAGCATTAAAGGACTATCTATCACCCAAGTGAATATCAATGATAGAAAACCCACAGAAAGCCTTGCATGAAAGTAGAGGTAGGTTTTAAATATGACAGAACAAAGATGTGGGAAGGAAGTTAAGATACCACAACTGGCCTTTAATACAAATTAAAATTCTCCATAAATTGTATTGTGCTCCTGCAGCTCATGACCTCCTTTGACCTTCACTGTGCTATCTTCTTTCTGGATGATCGTGAAGGCCCTCAAAACCAGGGAAATGTGACCTGTGCCAGTTTTCATACCACTCTTGCCTCAGAACAGCCTGTCCTGAAACAAATACTGTACTACTTTCCAGCTGCTTCTCATTACCCCTGTACACACATGAATATGTATATACCTAGGTATATAAAATGTCCATATTTGTGATATGCAAATATTAAAAAAAAAATTGTAAATATATCCTTACTTAAAATCTGTTCAAGTTTCTAGCAACAACAGTGCAGTCATTCTCTCCATCCTTCCAAAAAAAAAAATCCTTTAAACACATTAAAGCAATTTTTCACAATTTAAAAAATCCACAAAGACAACATTCTTAAATAATCTGCAAAGACTTTTTTAGCTAGCATAAAAAATGTGGCATGTCATAAGAATTCAATAATTGTATACCAGGCTGTAAAAAATTCTGCCAGAAGTGCTTAAAAAACTAAACATAAAACATAATGTTTACCTGCCTGTACGGGAGTTTCAACCATTATCCACAATCCATAAATGTACAGTAAATCAGTAGGATTTAATAGGTTTTTTATGAAAATACAAATTGCTCTAAAAAATAACAGTTAATAATTAATGCGACATTTGACTTTGAATAGTATCCCTTGGAAAGTGTAGCATGCACACACCCTATGCATCTCGAGGTTATATTTGTGTTTATGCTAAAATAATGATTTAGTAATATGTTATAAATATTAATGTGTTATTTTATTTATATTGTTAAACTTATCCTTTTATCTGTAGTAACCCTAAATACCTGAGTTTTGAAATAGTTATGTTAGCATAAATTTTTTTTTAATAAACTTTTAAATCAAGCGTACGAAAAAAGCTCACATGGCACTGCAATACTGAACTCTGTCCACTGGAGGGCAGAAAACATTGTGGTATGAAGCTGTGACAAAATGTGGCACACGTTTGTTATTTTGTAATCCCGTCAGTTGTGTTATTATTACATTTTAAAAATAAATAGTTCTAGTGTAGTATATATCGTTATGAGGAGACTGGACTTGTTATTCAAACTATAAATTCTTATATTGTTTTCCAACAGGTGCATGAAAACTTTGACTTTCAAGATGAGGATGAATCAACTATTCAGGACCAAACTTTCAAAGAACTTATTTTTGAAGATACTTTTAAATTTCTCTTATCTAATGAATCCTCAACATCCAGTTTCATTGAAGCTTTGCAAAAAATATATGGATCAACTGTGAGCAAGGTAGTTCATTCCAACTTTTTCTTATTATTGACTATTTGAAAACATTTAATTTTAAATTGAATGCTTCTCTGAAATTGCTGATACCCTCTGGAAATTATAGAATGAAGCGTTTGTTTTATTAAAAACTATCTATTATTGTATTCTTGGGAATAAAACTGTATATATATTAAACAGTGGAATTTTCTTTTCTTAAAATTTGACTCTCAAATTATGTCATTCCCCAACATACTGTGCTTTAAACATATATTTAAAACTTTAAGGAAGTAATTTTCCCACCATTTTTTAAATGGTCTTTTGTTAATGTGCAGATTTGTGTATTTTTGCAATTTCACCCTGAATTGATTAACTCACACAAGTAAGTTCATGAGCATTAGAATTAATTTTTGTGTCCGACAACTTTGTCTCTTATTCTGAATGCAATATCCATTCTTTTTGCATTTAAAGGCTCTGTATAAAGTTCGCATGACTAGTGAAAACTATTTCTGGCAAGCTGGGGTCTCTTCTAGCAGTATTTCTCTCAGTCTGGGAACTTTTAAGGATGCATTTCTGAGGAGCATCCTGCTTGCAAGACTTACAGGGACTAATTTATCCATGCAACTTCTGTCTCTCAGCCAGGTGTGGCTAAAACAGGGTCATGGGTTCTAAATTTATGACAGGATAAAGTAGGAAGCAGCAGACGTATGCACGAGTGATGCAGTTACCTAGGCTGTGTTCCATAGGATACCATGACTTGTGCTTTTCTACACAAAAGAAATGCTCAATCAACTTTATTCTAGACTGAAAAATGGGAAGAGGTATCAAGGAGCTGGCTGGCTGAGGTTAGGGCCGGTTGAGATCTGATGTAACTTGTTCCTTTGATCACCAAAGGGATTGGGGTCTAATTGAAAGCACATTGCTTTCCATGATTTCACCAGAACATGCTGCCCTTTCCTTCACAGGATGGAAAGTACCACAGAGAAGATGAACAATGTTTCTCTTTAAAAGAGATAAATTCAATGATTACTTTCATAAAGGAGCTGAAGAGTCTTGGACAGTTTGAGCTGGTAAAATAAATAGGGTTTTGTTGTACTGGATGTATATTTTATGTAAATCTCCTAACATTTCTCCTTCATTATCCTTCATTACCATTCTTTGCACATGTATTAGGCTAGATGGGCAGGGAAGCAAGGAGATAAGAGTTTACACTGATTTTATTTTGGAGGATCATTTGCATTTAATTTAAAAGATAAAGAAATACAACAGAATTTGAGCTAAGGATTCAGTGAAAAGGACAGCTAAAGCAGAAATAGACAGCAGAAAATGGGAAGGGAAGGGAAGGGAAGGGAAGGGAAGGGAAGGGAAGGGAAGGGAAGGGAAGGGGGGAGGGAAGAAAACTTTGTAAATGACTAATGAGTTGGTAATAAAATAGAATGATAATAAAGCAAAGCAGGTGTGACTGGAAGAAGTGAAGACAGTATAACACTGAGATCATGACCCAAAAGTAGATATTGATGAAGAAGTGGCAACACTTCATGTTCATTTTTGGAGAAGAATACAGGTAGAGGAATAACAGTCAGTGTCTGTGAATAGGCATGGCAGTTAGTGAGGGAAATGCTGAATATTTGGGAAATAAAAGATCTGAAAGTGAATCTGTTGTTCAGAAAGTCTGCATGATATCAGGATTTCTATGAGAACTCCTGGATGAGTTTCAGGGATGGAGACTAGTAAGACTTTCTGAAGAGCGACTGAGTTTAATAGATCCAGAAGTCAATACAGAGGCAAAGGAGTTTGACTTCCTTGTCAGTACTAGGAATTCTGATTTGCAAGGCTGGGCAAGACAGTAATTTTCTACACACATGGGTAAGAGCATTAATGCATAATAATCCCTATGCTATATATAGTGTCTTCTGATCATTTCTCACATCTTGGCATTCTAGAAATATTATACTGTGAGGTTTCTAATCAGTGTCTCTCTTCTCAGCTTTTCCCTTCTGCTGCACCCAAGATTCAAACGTTACTGCGCGACCTTTATCGCATGGTAGACCCAATGAGGCGGCTTGGTTCAGTCCTGACTATGCATTGGCTGCTTTCCAGTTTACTTGAACAATTCCAGTTCATGACTAAAGAGGCACATACAAATATTTCAGAATGGTAAGACAGCTGTTATATATATGAGGGTAGTTTCTCAAATTATGTTAATTGCAATATCTCCAGTGACCATTATAAAACTTAATCCTTCAGTAGATGCAGGGGGACTTGCAAGTCTTGAGAGGATTGTCCATCATGCCATCATGGAGCACTGTCAACCATTCTGCCATTAGAATTGTAGCTAGGTTTCTACATAGGACAGTGTTTTCTTCTCTTTCTAATATGAAGGACTCTGGATTAAAATTTAATTGGAAATACATTAAATTTTTTTTTAAGAAAGATGAAGTAAATTATTAAGTTATTTCTGAAAAACTGTAAAATCAATATTAGGAATATTTTTCAGGGTTAAGATTGTCTTAATTTATGCACCAATTAAAAGCAAAACTGCAAAGAAAATATAAAATTTCAGATGAAGATTTTTAGAAAGGACAAATAATTTTCAGTGGCTCTAGATTTTCTGTCCAACAAGAGGCAGATCAAAGACCATAATACCCTGAGAACCCTATTTTAACTCTTTTTGAAGAGCTGGAAAAAATACTGCAATGACAAGGTTGGATCCACTGAACTTCTGTCAATAAATTTTAACTTTCATAAGGAGGGAAGAGGAAAAGGAAGGAGGGAAGGAGACAGGGAGAGAACAAAAGAAAAGAGAGAGTAAGAAATGAATGGAGGGAAGGAGAAAACTTATGGTATACTGCATCTTTAGTAAAAAATTTGTCAAAATGTGTTTTCTGTTTTCATTATCTCTTGGCTAATGATGTCTTATATACATATATGCCACACTTTGCTGTCTAAAGACATTTATGATTTTACAAACAAGGACTTGGAAACAGAGGCACATTAGACAATGTGTGTGCTCCATTCCACTGAGTCTCAAGTTGAATGGATGACACTATTTTATACATTTTGCTTGGAGAATGCTGTCATGACTGTATAGGGCATCTGTGAGATTTCTTAAGTTTCAGTTTTGCTCCTCACTGAATTGGGTGGGGCTTTCAGCAAGTCCATAGTTATCTGTATCTTTGTTTACTTAACTATAAAGTCGTTTATCCTTTCACACTGTGCTAGGTAACTGTTTATTAGTGTTTTGAAAATATACAGTTTCATAAATGTGCGAAGTTATTGTTGTTACTGTGACCACTCTATGAGAAGTAGCTCAAAGATGCAGCTGCTTGCATTCATATGTAAGCCCTTGCCCTTTTGCAGAAATATTTAGGTTTGCATATCAAAGCATACCACCCTTTAGCAGCTTTCTGTTCTAATCTAAGCTGTGCCACTCACTCACTTTGAGTAAGCCCCTTGGCCTCATTTTTTCCTTCAAGCTGAACATTATTGTATACATATAAATATGTAGAAGTACCATGATATTTCTCCAGAACAAAGGCCAATCTGCTTCTTTGCACTATATTTTCTTGCAATGCTTAAGCTAATAACACCATTTGTTCATTCACTGTATTAAAAAAATGTTCTTTGACATTGCTAAATCATAATCTTCCACTCCTATAGTTACATGCATGTGATGGTGATGCATGTGTCAGATAGGCATGTAATTATATTTAATTGCATGGAAGAACAAGCTTTGTTGTACTTACTAGCTCAGGTATGCATTCTCTTTGAGCTTTGATTTATCTTTTTTTTGCAATTCCCAAGTTTGATGAGTTTGTATATCAGAACACTTTTCCTAAATTTCTTCAGTTAAGGCCAGACTGTTTGGTTGATTTATTTAACACTTGATGAGATATCACAGAATATTCCGAGTTGGAAGGGACTCACAACGATCATCGAGTCCAGTTCTTAAGTGAATGGCCCATTCAGGGATCAAACCTGCAACCATGGCATTATTAGTTCCATGCTCTAAGGAACTGAGCTAATCCTGTGGCACACAGTTCTTATTTCTATGACTATGCAAAACTGGTATTTCCGTTTATAAAATCCAGACAAGATATTTATGCAAAAAATAGTGACTTCTGACTCAGGTCTTGTATAGTCACTCTGTTCATTGATCACGAATCCATAGGATGAAGACAGGATTTAAAGGTGTTTCCTGGTCTACATTTTTTCACCCATTTCATCTACGTGACTAGTTCTGAATCCTTAAATGTGAAGAAGAACTCCAGAAACTCATCTCCGACTATAATGAAATTATTACAGCCTAGGTGAAATGACCACCTCTAATGTATTGGTATAAGATATTACAAAGTTCCTTGAAAGTAATGGAGCAGTACTACCTAACATGTGCACTGAAATCAATTTTCTGCATTGTTTGTGCACTGTTTTTCAACTCTGCAGTTTCAACTTGTGATATGAGTTATGAAAGGATATGCATAGCTGCTGTCTTTTAAAATAGGTGCTATGAAGTATCATGGCAAGTATGTTCGGCTATGTCACACAGCAGGGTATCATGGAAGAATCAAATTAGTGACTGAAACTAACTCTTCTGTATTTGCAAAAGACAAAAGCCTAAACAGGTCAATAAAGTTGCAAATGTTTTTATGAAATCAACTGATATATTTGGAAAAGTGGTTCTAGCTTTCCATATACAAACCCTTTTTTAGATCAAAATAGAAGCAACAGCCTTCAGACTGAATTTGTGTTGAAAATAATTTCTCGGAGTTTAACTTGGTTGTGTCAATTACCCAGGCAGTTTGAGAAAGTAACATGGTTTGGTCTATGGGACAGAAGGCGGCAACAACGAGGAAGTGTGGATAAGATCACTGACCTGCAATAGGAGGAATGAGAGACAGAGGGAAAGAGGAAAGGAGAGAGACAGTTGGTATTGAGTGCCAGGAAACCATTCCCACTCTTGAGTCTGCAACTTTATATTTCTTTTCTGAAGATCAGCACAAGGTATTTTATTCAGACAACCAAATGCCCTTATGGAAACTCTGTGATTGAAGCCAAGCAAACACTCTACAAAACAGAGAGCTCACACTGCCAGTTAATCAAACAGAAAAAAATGGTTAGTGATATAGTCTCACAAAATTACCTCCAGTGGTTCTTCATTTTGAAGAACCTATGTAACATCAGCTAAAGAAATAAAATTCATAACTCTGCTAAATACTGAAGTATGTTCTCAATCTTTAGTTAATGACCCATTATAAATTGTACCATCCACAACTAACATACCCATCAGAAGCACCAAAAGTGACTAGATTTTTTCTTTTTTATATTTTAATCTAGTGAAAGATTCTATTTCTACACATCCTTCATTGCTTATGTCTCTGATTGCTTAGACCATCACAGCTATATTACTATTGCTGCTGTCAATCCTTTGGCTTTCTCATTTGCAGAATCAAAGAGATTCCTAAAGGACAGGTTCACAGTCAATAGTTTGTGATGTACACATCTGGGATCTTTCAAAAGGTACATTCATAAGCATGCAGTCACCAAGGGTACTGACATACAGTCATTAGTTTCATTAGAGCTAATTACAAAGTGTGTGAGCAAAGCATGCATCTCTACTCAATAGCTCCTTCGAGATACTTAAGTAAATAAGGGGCCACTCATACAGATAAAGGTCTCTTCTTGAGTAACAGCATCTGAAGGAAAGGACTCTGCACAGTCCAGGGTCTCAGCTGGTGCCTGTATTTTGAAGAGCTTCACAACTGCATCTTACCTCAGTCTGATGACTGCAAGGAGCTTGCACAAAGTAAAATTTAATGGAACTGATGATTAAAAAGCGCATGGACTCATTTAGATTGGAAAGATTCTTCCCATCCTGTCACTTATTAAGTGGGAGAAGAGAATGACCCCACCTGCTACAGCCTCCATTCAGGTAGTTGTAGGGAGTGATAAGGTCTCCCCTGAGAGTCCTTTTCTCCAGACTAAACAACCCCAGCTCCCTCAGCCACTTCTCAGCAGACTTGTGATTCAGACTCTTCACCAGCTTCATTGCCCTTCTCTGAACAGGCTCCAGCGCCTTAGTGTCTTTCTTGTAGTGAAGGGCCCAAAACTGGACACAAGATTTGAGACGCGGCCTCACCTGTGCTGCAGTACAGTGGAATGATCACTGCTCCTGGCATTTTATAGAGTTAAGACATCTTGTTTTCACCTTAAGAGTTTGGGACTGGGCAAGCAAAAAGAAACAGTGGAGAGGAAAAACGTATTTGACAGGTGTTAGCTGTTACCTCTTTGGCAAGGAGGAAGGGGTGAAAAATTACATACAACTTGGAAAACAAACTCTCTAATAGTTTGTTAAGTGCCTCCTTTGAAGTAGGTCAAGAATGTGTATGAAATTAGGGTGGTGTCTAGACACTGCAATCTCAGAACTACATTTTCATGCACACACAGAGACACATTGATCTGCCAGCGACTTCTTTCCTATCTCATTGACATAATGCAGAAATCTCTGTTTTATCATTGGACGGTTTACCTTTTACCATGATTGACCTCCATATTGCTTTCAGAAGCTTCTGTTGAAATGTTAGTGATGGATGATTGCACAGAACAATATTGCTACCTCCCTTCCTGTGGCACAGACATTGACTTCATGTTTTTCAAAATCCAAACTGCAGTATCTGTGAAGAAGCTGCTTTATGGGAACTTCTATGGAAAACACATGAAAGCCTCAAGAAATGCTAGTAGACCCCTGAAAAGGTGTTATTACCTAGAGGTCCAGTACACAGATAAAAAAGAAGCCTACTCCCTTTCTTCTGTTGTGCTACTCCCTTTCTTCTATTATGCTCCCAAAATTCTCTTTGAAAGAAAAAGTCTGCAGAGCTTGTAATATGGGCACCACTAACATGTTGATGAATTGTTGCAAATCGTTTGTCTTTTTTTCATTTTTATTTATATATATACTCTGGATTTGTTTTGAATTGGCAAACAAAGCAAAACACATAGGAGTTCCACTTTAGGAATTCATGCTAATGTCAGTAGAGATGTTGCCCTTGACACAGGCCTTCATTTATTTTTAATTATTTTTGAAACCTCAGGTATATACAGAAAACCATCATACAAACAGTTAAGAGATACAGTTTGGGTTATTTTATTCCTGGCTATATCCACTCTTCCTTTTCCCAGTAATGCAACTTTGTTTTGGAATTTATTTCTTGTTTTCTATTTTGGTATGATATGCTGCCATTTATTATGGAATATGTTCACTCAGGTAATATTGCTAATGCTGAGAGCATGAATCCAGAAGGTTGATCTTTCCGTGGAGAATATTGAAATACCATGTGCCCTAGGATACCATATAGAAATTGTTGAAAAATGTTTCATGGTTTCTGTTCCTTCCATTCATGTAAAAATATGTCTGCTATTGAATCAACAGGCTATCTTCTCAAGGAAATAGGAGTCCTAAGCAGAATGTTCCTTCTGACTCCAGAAAGAGTCATAAAGGTAAGGGATCAGGTCTTTTATATAAAGTATGTTTTTCCTGTTTGTATTATTTCTGATAACATGCATGATTTAGATTACATTGCTTTGTATTCCAGCTGAAAAGTCTTGGCTTACTACATATAAAAGACCAATTTCTTCTGTGTAAGTTGTTATGCTAAGCCCATGAACTGTGTTCATGGGCCTAAAACAAAGATCTCACACTGTAGAGAATAAGAGTACAATGTATCTTTTATAATTAAAAGATATTTTTTCTCCAATAGGATTGTAATGGAGCTTACAGTAGAAGCTGTATTAATTGAAGAAGTATTAATTGTTTCTGTTTATCTTTCAGCATTGCATTATTCAAGTAAGACTAAAGAAAGACAATGCAGTCATGGTAAGTCAAGATCTTTCTAGACCAGTAAGGGGGAAGAAGAGAGATTTCTTGAACAAATTTCTTGGGTTTTTCTGCATAACCTCTCAGTGAATTAGGTGTCTGCAGGCTGTAAAAAAAAAAGAAGGATTTTGAAGTAGCAAGAATGTTTATAAACAATTCTCAATAATTGGGCTATTATATTAAATAAGCCTCAAGCACAGAATTAAACATTGCTATGTGTGCATATTAATGTGAGTATTCCAGCACTCATTGATCCCTTGTCACACTTCAATAGACCTTTGGCCCCTATTTCCATAAACTTCAGCATATGTTTTTTTCTTGTGGAAAAACCTTTAGATTTGTCTGGGGTTCAATAGTGGGCTATTAAATAGCTGCTTAAGAGATGAGTTTTTCTAAAATATATATGCTTGTTGGAATATTTAAAGTATATTTATTTAAAGAACTGTAAAGATTTAAAATATATTTTTCTTTGGTAAGAGCAATGCTTTCGGCTGCCTTCCTCATTGATGTTATCTCAAGGGTCGCTTTGTAAGTGTGAAGCCATTGCTCTGTGGTGGAAAGGCTTTGCTACCCACTGAGCCTTCTGTCCTCTCTGTTACTGATATGGTGCCTCCAGGAACTACTCTATCAATCAAAGGCCAGAAATGCTCCGGGGCTGGCTGACTGGCATCACTATTCTGATTTTATGACATTTTAGTTTGAAAGTACCTCCATTCATTTTATTTTGAAATTCCTCCTCATTTTTAAACTAGAAGTGAGACAACATTTCTAAGTAAGACATACAGGATGTGGGGAGGTGTTTGTACTCATCTGTAGGGGTTTTTTTTAAGACCTTCCATGTATTAATGTATAGGACTCTATTCCCCTACAAATCTAGCCCAAGTTCTACTCTTCCACTGGAATAACTTTCTTTATATTTTAATCCATGCAAGAAGGTGCTGAAATTGCCCTGTTTTCTTTCTCAAGGCAGATATTTCAAGATAGAAAAGGTCCACATAGAACTGCTTACATTCTTTATGACCCTTTTAGACGAGGTTTTAAGCTACAAGGTTTTTCAGATATTATAGTAAAAGAATTTTCTATCTGGAATGTTTTTTGAAGTACCCAGTTTTAAACATGTACTAGTGAATGTATGTGGAAAGCAGTTTTGAATGTGGAATTGTACTGTAAATCTGAAAATGATAGGTTGGATTAAAATATTTGTCATAAGTGGGTTGCCAGCAAATAATTATTCTCATGAGTAATTGGGCAAACACTACAAAATAAAGGATACATTTGAGCAAATATGATTTGATTGTGGAGATTTCATACACAGGCAAGGAGCTGGAATTTGTTGATTTAGGAATTTTAATAAAACATTCTTCCAGCTGTACTGCAAATGACCCCATGAGTCTAGACATCTCCATGTGACTTGTTCTTATGAAGAGTAAGAATATGTCTAACTTATTTTGATTTTTATTGGAAATTACATTTGTGCATAAACCCTGTACACAGGCTGGTACCTAAGTAGGTTATGAATTTTGGCCTAGCTCTTCTTTATGTTTCAGTAAACCAACTGGAGACAGATCTCTGAGACTTAATCCTTGCATTTTCAAAGGCTTACTCAGGCTTTGAGTTTTGTGACTAGGACTAAAGTTATTGGGCACTGAATAATTAAAAACCCTCCGAGGTCTAAAAATTTCTCTGAAGTGCCATTAAAAACTCCATTAAGATTTTGCAGCAGGATTATCAGTCTCAGAGTGACTAGGCATTAAATATCTTGCCACTGTACATATTATCAGTCTGCCAGAAGTTGCATGTTACTCAAAAATGTTCATACATTTCACAGTTTTTTCTTTGATGCCTTCTTGGAACAGATAAAGATACCCTATCTCATATCAGGCAGATCTTCACCAGTCCACAGCTGGACTTGAATCCTCAGTTTAACCCAAAGATCAAAGAATACTATGCAGAAGTCCCATTCGACATGGTGACAGTGAAGATAGGAGCAGAACCCTCTAACTGTCAATGCCAAGTACACCTTGACGACAAGAAAGGGCCAAGGTATGAGCAACAAAATATGAATGTAAAAACTTAATTTTGGAAATATGTCAGAATATTCTAGAATATTTTTGTGTTTCCAAATACGCAGAATACAGATAGATGAGTCAAAGGAAAGTCAGAGGGAGTTAAACACTGAGGAACTTGTATTTATTTTCAGTGTCCTGAAGTCAGTGGTAGTACGTTCTCAAGCCATAATTAACCCTAGCTTTATAGAGGGTACAGTTGCTAGCATCTCACCCAGCTCCTGCAATCTCTGACAGCATCAAAGCTGGGTAGGAACAGACCATCACTACACTGCACACAGTAGACAAGAAAGAATTTGGGCTTTTGTATCCAGGTGTTAATTTTACACTGTGCCCTAAGCTGCTGGGATTGGTCTGCTTATGTTGGTCAGAGTAGGACAGCTGGGGTCAAAAGAAGAAGTAGGTTCAAGTTTCCTAATTTAGAATGATCCATTTTCATCAGAGTTGTATTACAAGGTACTGTCATAGAAACATAGAATAATTTACATTGAAAAAGACCCTTAAGATCATCAAGTCCAAACGTTAACCCAGCACTGCCAAGTCCATCACTAAACCACATCCCTAAGTGACCCATCTACAGGTCTTTTAAATACCTCCCAGGATGATGACTCACCCTGGGCCGCCTGTTCCAATGCTTGACAACCCCTTCAGTGAAGAAATTCTTCCTAATATCCAATCTAAAACTTCCCTGGTGTAACTTTAGGCCATTTCCTCTTGTCCTATCTCTTGTTACTTGGGAGAAGAGGCCAACTCCCACCTGGCTACAACCTCCTTTCAAGCAACCTCCTTCTCTTCAGGCTAAACAACCCCAGCTACCTCAGCTGCTCCTCATAAGACTTGTGCTCCAGACCCTTCGCCAGCTTTGTTTTCCTTCTCTGGACATGCTCAAGCACCTTAATGTCTTTCTTGTTGTGAGGGACCAGAGCTGAACACAGGATTCAAGGTGTCAAGGATTCATCAGTGCCAAATACAGGGGGACAATCATTCCCCTAGTCCTGCTGGCCACACTATTCTTAATACAAGCCAGGATGCCTTTGGCCTTCTTGGCCACCTGGGCTCACTGCTGGCTCATGTTTAGCCCACTGTCGACAGCACTCCCAGGTCCTTTTCCACTGGGGATCTTTCCAGCCTCTCTGCCCCAAGCCTGTAGCTCTGCATGGGGTTGTTATGACCCAAGTGCTGGACATGGCACTTCACTTTCTTGGACCTCATACACTTGGCCTTGGCCCATCTAGCCAGCCTGTCCAGATCCCTTTGCAGAGACTCCAGCAGATCAGCACCACCACCCAATTTGATGTTATCTGCAAACTGACTGAGGTTGCAATCAATCTCCTTGTCCCGATCATTGGCCTGGCCATCCAGCCAATTTTTTACCCAGCAAAATATATGCCCATCCAAGCCATGAGCAGCCAGCTTCTCCATAAGAATGCTGTGGGAAACAGTGCCAAAGGCACTAGGCAGACAACAACAGCTTTTCTCTCATCCACTGTGTGGGTCATCTTGCCATCTGCAAGAGTCCCAGCTTATCTGATCTTTTAGAGAAATATAAAAGCTGGATGATAGAGGAGAGAGCAGAGTCATCACTAAACATTAGGTTTGATCACTGACCCACAATCATCCGTGATATTTAATTGCTACTGTGATCCCTGGCACAGTTTTGTCTTTCCCAACCAGCTCTCTCAGAGACAACAGCATATGCCAGGGACAATACCAGTTTATTTATTTGGGTCAGGTACCTCAGAACCCGAGAACTGACCTATTTACATACTAGCCATTAGTGAGTGGATAAAAAGGAGAGCATGAACAATGAATTGCTTGGGAAGAAGAATTCTTAACCATTACAGAGGTAACTTTGCTTCATGACATGAAGTGCTTATGCAACACACCATCTTTTGACTATGAAGCAGATGCTATGACCTAGAATGTCTTCTAATAACTAGACAGTCTGTACAGTTCTTACTAATCTAATGCTCAGTATGTTTCCTGTATTTTCAGTAAGAAGTCAGTCTTGATATATCATTTTAAAAGAAACTGCCACAAAATTCTTCCACTCAACATTTTGGTGTCTTAATGTTAACTCCCCTGGCAGTCAACATGGATACATGTGAAAAGCTTAGAGATTTCTTTCTTGTAAAAGGAAAACAGAATACCAATGTGTCCTTTAAATTGAAAAGTAAAAGTCTTGCATGTCCAGGTTCTGCCTTTCAGCATTTTTTGTATCCCTTCCAAAGGAAGAAGAGCACAGCTCAGCTTTGGTCTTGTCTGTCACTCTGAGCAGTTTGTCTAGTCATCACATTTGGCTAGGGGACAATTTCCGTGGCTGACATCTCTGATCATGTTTGTCTCTCTGCTGACTTCATCACAAACTTGGACCTGCCAGGAATTATTGTCCCTGATGGTTTCATTCACAGATTTCATGTCAGAATATTTGCCGCTGCCACTGAAGCTGTTTTCACTGTTTCACTCTCAGTATTTTGTCTTTCTGAAAGAACTATAAATTGTTAAAAATGTTATTTTACACTGTTTTTATTTAAAATCATGTGTATTTTTTAAGAGAAAATGTTAGAAATAGCAGCCTCAAGGAACAAGTAAAGTTTAGCAGCCACAGATAAAGCAGCATAAATCTTTGTTTCTTTAGGGTTTATTCCACTTCTTTCCTATTTTGTTGTGCAGCAGTGCTAACTACCCCCTTGGCCTTGGATTGAACAAAGTCATCATTCTCGTAACAGATGATTCGCAGCCCAGCCCTCAGGTTGTGAGCAGCTACAAAATCACAATTTATCGAGAGGACCGCCCCAGTCTGCCTTTGTTTGATGACTACATGATGTGTGGGTTTGTGCAGGTATTGTCTCTGCATTCTTTTCCTATTCAAATTAATAGTGATATTAGCTGGGTTCTGTTCATCCGATGGTATAAATTAGGGCACGTGGGCCAAAGCTGGTGTAGAGTCAGTTTTTGTTGAGATTAGAATCTGAGTTCTAAATACTACAATTGTATGAAATTCAATATTTACATAAAGTTTTGGATATAAAAGGTAAGTCCAGCCTAAGTACTTATTACCATGTATTTGAGAGCTCCAGGTGAATTAATCTTTACGTTGGTCAGGCAAAACCTTCTCCATCAGAGAGGTGTTGTTTGCTTGTGATAAAACAGTCCCTCTGTAACACACAGTGGGCAGTTTTCATAACTATCTGTCTGTGAAATTGGAGCCATGGAAATCCTTTTACTGCGAAAGATATTTACAATGACAGTGTGCTTATCAGTGTTCAAGAAAAATACTGCCAGATAATTTATGAATGAAACCTGTTTATTCTAGAGCAACAAACACAATGAAAAAAACCCACTGATTATTTTGAAGGAAGGGATCATTGTTGCTTACATCACATTTATCCAAATAAAAATTTGGGAATGAACATAAATTACTTCTAACAAATAACAATCCTTAGGAAGCAGTGGGTCTGTTGAGGGAAAAAAAGGATGAGAGTCTGTCCAATAGGGCTAAATTGGGGCTGGGAAAGGGGATATCAGGCTGAATTATACACAAAATTGGAAGAAAGGTAGTGAAAACCGGTAACAGTGAAGATTTCAGTTAGTGAAACTATGGTGATAAAGATATTCTGCATAAGAGAGAAAACCTGGGACACAGGCTGTATCAGAGCTGTTTGTATTCCAAAGTTTGAGGACTAAATGTCCTTGATATGGTGGGCAAAGATAAGCCAACCAGTCCAAAGAAGGAAGTGACATTATAAATGGTAATCTAGGGCAGTGCTTTTGTCTGTGGAATTTTGGGCAGATTAAAAGGATTGGTGCGTTAATTCTAATTATTAGAGCATCCAGGAGTAGTATATTTTGTTACAATTAATTCTGCAACCAGGAAGAAGGATTTTCAAAACTATCGAGTTGAAATTGTCATCTGTGTTCATGTCAGATGTCTAATCCTATCTTTATTTATCTATTTTCTTTATGAAGATCTTTATATATCAATATATCCATTAGTAAAACTTCCTTCCCATCTCTGGTTTCTTTCTATATACTGCAGAAGAGGGTGGCAGACCAGGGTGGTAGAAGGCAGAGCATTTTATGTGATGGGGCAGATCAAGAGGGATTTTTTTTTTCTTGTGGAGAGATAAATACTGGGACTTAAAACAGGAGGCAAAGAGATAATAAATGTTGATAGCAAATTGTATGTTGACAATAATTATTTTGATCTGCAAATTAGAACTGTCAGAGAAAATGTGTGTAATAATCATAGCCTACTGACTGCTGATCTGAATACTTGATTATAGTGTTGTCTGGCCCTCTACCTATTCTTTGTCTCTTCTCTTAGACTTCTCTTACAAACCCAAAAGGTAAAGGACAATCTTCTTGCTCTTTTTACCGGCCCAGCACTAGATCTAGTAGTTGCTACAGTAAAATAAGAAAAAACACATATAATACCTAAGATTTCAGTTCAGGTGTACGGCAACCTGCCTGACACCTTAAGTGTGAATTAATATGAAAAGGAGAGCAGCGATAAGTTGAGCTGGGGTTATATTATGAGGACAACACACTGCCTGGAAAGATGTGAGGAGCTCTTCTTTTTTCCTTATTTGGGGCACATATCTGGGTATAGGAACAGGAATTCAACCTCATACACATCCTCCCACACTTAGAGTTTACACTGTTGTTAATGTTTTATGATAGCATTTATGAGACTGAGTATGAATCTTTAAAGCACTGCAATGGCAAAGAGATCTAGAGTGATAAAAATTAAGAGTGTTTTAGAAGTTTCTTTTGATTAAACTCAGTTTTCTGCTCCTCTGTGAATAACTACTCTCTAATTAATATAATAGTTCAGAGCTAGGGACTGCTTCAGGAGTTTAGAGTAAAAATATGATGAAAAGCATTCTTGTGGTATCTAAGGACTGCTGTGAAGATACAGTATGAGATTCTAAAACAACTTTTACTTTTGTTAGAGGCAAACTTATCGGAGAGTGCATTTAAAAAACAAACAAAGACTGGAGCTGGAGATAGAAATGGCATTCTAAAACACTTAAAAGCTTGCATTTTTTACTCTTTTTCCTATTTGCTAGAAGAGAATTTATTGCCTTTTGCTTAGAATGATGTCATTTTATCAATACAGAACTCGGGGCTTAAATAACATCATTACATTCTGCTTTTCATAGTAGAGAACATTATGAGCTCTGGCAGAGTGTGTTAATACACCACCATGAATGCTTGTTCTCTTAGTAACAAAGACACCTGTTTTAGGAGCAAAAGGATAAATAAGCATGAACTGATGGAGTATCCTTTGGACACTTGACTAGGCACAACTGGGATCACACATGAGGAGAGGAAGGTCACTGATAGTGGTGTGGTCTTTCTCACAGAAGGCTTCACTTAAAATTCTAATCTGTCAATTTTTTTCCTGACTTTCTTTTATGTTTAATCCCATTAGTATATTCAGGTTTCACTGCAAGATGATACTATAAGGAAGGTTACAATAAAAAGACACAGTGCAGGATGTTATTCGCAGTCTTCTAACAATTCTCATGTGGTTGAATAATCCTGGATTAATTTCAAGGCTATTGAATTCAGAGGTGTGTGGTTCCAAGCCTTGCAGCCCCTAAAAGGGGAAAAGATATTGTCCTCTTTACTTTTTTATAGCAGCTATAATATCCTCATTAAAACCAAATTAATAGAAAATAAACTGTTGCATCACCACAGCACCTACAGCAGATTTGGTTGCCTTCCACTGCATGTTCTGCATTTTGACAGTATTGTTTGGACTGCAAATTGAGAGGTTGTTGATTTCTGCTTGAACTTAATTTTGTGCAATTAGTGACAATATTCAAATTAAGTACCCTGAAAGAAGTGGTGCCATTTCATTATCATCTCTGAAGCTGTGACACCAAGATAGTCAGGATTCAAAGCAGGCAGCAGGAAAGCCAGTGAGCTCTTAAGACAGGGTTATCAGCATCTCTCTCAAGTGAAAGACTCCAGACTACATACAAGCTGTCGTAAAGGAAAAAGTATTTTATTCATCCTTGCAGTGCCCATTATCTTTAAAATGCAAACAGATATATCTATGCCTCACTTGAAATGTGTGGATGCTATCTCTTTGATTTTTAATCTTTGCCTAGTTGCAATCATGGCGAGTAACTGGTGACGTGCTTAGGGAACCTTGTTTGACACTGTGAACTTTGTATCTAGAGTGTTTTGGAGTGGGTAGTTTTTGGTTTATTTGTTTGTTTGTTTTTGTTGTTGTATTTTTTAGGTTTTGGGGGTTTTGTTTTTTGTTGTTTGTTTGTTTGTTTGCTTTTGTTTTTGTTTTTTTTTTTTAGTAGTACAGTTATTTCCCAAATCTTCGTTCGCGAAGCCTAGCCATGATGAATAGAGTTATTTATTTGATTTTGCTTGTATATTGTAAGTAATGGATAGCTAATATTACATTTTATAGCATAGTGTGTTTTGTTCTCTTCATCATTCTCTTTGGGCATTTGACCAAAATGTAAAAGAGTACATTCCAGAATTAGTGCAGTGCAGAGGGCTAATGTGGCTGTCCTACAGCTTTCTCAGGTCTGAGAGAATGGACTTACAGAACATCTTTTAAAACTTTCCTGATTTTTATAGAAACCTTATTCTTAAGTATTATCTCTTGTATTTTTATAAGTCCTTTTATCATATTTTTTTGCTAGAGTCCAGATAGCATAAGAAGCCCAACAGAAGTGATTATGAGATACTGGCATAGCATTGCAAACTGTATAACACCAAATGGCTGCAATGCAGCTGGCAACAAGATGCCAGCAACAACATGTTGATTTCTCTGTCTGTCCACTAAACTTCCATTGATGACAAAGCAATTAAGACCTAGGCCTAGTATAGTAAGTATATGTAATTCTACTATAGACTTTCAGGTGTAGAGAACAAAAAGCTCTCATTTTTGTGTTAAGGAAGTTATGAGAATACTTATTTTTTTTGCAGCTCAAGTTATACATTTCCAAAGGAAAATAAAAGGGTTTTACTTCATTTTAAACTGTGGGAAAATAAAATGGTTTTATTTCATTTTAAACTGTGTGCTATTACATTTACAAAGCTTTTCATACCGGACAGTACAAGTAAAAACCATCAATTGCAGAAACATGTATTAACTCTTTGCATAGTACTTCCACACAAAGATTTCAAAGAACCTTGCAAGTATCACACAATGTCCATAAAAGAAAAAAAAAAGAAAGCTTAGGAGAGAAACGAAGAATTTGTCTTTTAGTAGGACAGGCTGGAAGCACATTATTCTCTTCTGTATTTCCCGTTAGCTGCATTAGATTCAGCATGACCACCATTACAAACTGCCCATCTTTTCTGTCCTCAGGACATTGCCGATGCCATGTGTGGACTCATAGGTTTTGCAGAGTTTGTTGTAGCAGCAGCTAAACCTTGTGGCAATTCTGGGTTTGAGTGTCTTGCTTGAAAAGACATGGGGAGTGCATCTCTGGAACTGAATACACAGCCTAATTGTAACAACAACCAGACTGTATCTTATTTACAAAGTAAGCTTACTTCCCTTTCAGAGAAAAAAGAATGTCCCTTATAAGAGCAATCATGCGTTGTTTTCTTCTGCCTTCTCAGGTATAGTGCTAGTGAGAATTTTTTTCAGTGGTTTTGAATTTTTCAGAACAACAACAAAAAATGCCCCAAACTTCAAAAAAATAGTTGGAGTCCTTTTTTGATTCATTGAGGTTTATTTGATTAAATGAGTATAAAATTTGAAATTTTTGTTGGTATAACTGTTAAGTTAGATATTTTAACTATTGTGCAGTCCAGAATGCTAACTCTCCTTTCAAGGAGGGAGTGTCTGGGACAAGAAGAAAGCCCACTCATTATTAGATCTGAAACACTCAAGCTTATACTCTAAATTTTCTTCAGACACACTAGTGAGAGCACAGTATAACAGTCATTCTTTCCAGGAGCAATGCCAACTTAAGCATCCCTTTCCCTACCTGCAGCTACTCATGAACTAGATGGAAAAGCTTTTTTTTTTTTTAATGAACTAATTTCTAGGATAAATTACCCAATCTCTCTATGTGAACACAAAGGGAGGGATAGATGCAGGGGCAGAAATGAGCATCTGGGCACAGAAGGGTGGTTAGTGGGTGCTGTTTAAGGCAGATTTTTCTTCATTAAAGAAATTCACATCAAGATTGGGTTTAAAGCTCTTGCTGGTTTTAAATGAGCAGGAGCTTCATGTTCAGAAATTGTAGAAGTGATTTAACGGTGAAATGACACAAAACACTAGAAGTATATTTGCATTGCTATTAATCTATTAAATAAAGCATAAATTATTTTGGTACTGTGTGACTGCAACCCACTCCCCAGGAAAAATAGAGCAAGGTTCACGTAGCCATAAGGAACAAATGTGTATCAAATTGAATACATGTTAAATTGTCAGTACTTTAGGTGAAAGCCACAAAATAGAGAGCTGGTAGAGAGAGACTGCCATAGGAAGAAGGCTGAGGGCTTATATCTTCAACTGCTCTATGTCAACGTGGTTCAATTAATTTTAGGGGAGCAATTCCAAATTACACTGATGGAGTACCTGTCCTGACAAAAACATATGGCTCAATTTTCTTCCATTATGTATGCCAGGCAATGTATGTGAGCAAATTCACTTGCTAGATTTCCTAATTAGATAGATATACTGTTAGATATCCTAAACAGAATTTTTTAAATTTCCTAAATATTTGTGGTCAAACAACAGCTTAATCTAAAAAACTACTTGAAGAAGTTTTAAAGTATTTAAAGATCAAGGGATGTATAATCACCATTCACTGTAAGTATAAAGTGAAAAAGCACCTAAATTGAATAACACAACTTGGTGCTTCTAAAAACTATGTTTATGATGATAGATGATAGACATGTAAATAATAAATATGCTTAGCTAATTTGCAAGTATAGGTTTAATTTGTGTGTGTATCTCAGAACAATATGTTTTGTAAAGTCAGCATGTTCTGTCTTTGTCAGCATGTATTCCACTGGGGAGAGAAGGCTTGCCACATTTCCTTAATTATACCCAAGACTTTTGCAATGATTTAAAGCATTGTAGATGAGTCAGAGGAACAATTAACCATTGTGATGGGTATTCTTAACATTTATGCTGTTCTGTACTGAACTCCTTTTGGATCTCAGAATCAGAATGTGGCTGTTAAGCTGGCATCTTGATCAGCAGCCATTATCTACTGCTTTAAGGAAAGGTCTCAAAAACTCAGCAGAGCATAGATCCATCATTTGAAGGAATTAATATAATGCTCTGGGTTTTCTGTAGAAGGCAAACATTCACTTCTTTCACCTGCACAGTTAACTTCATACAGAGTCTGCACTATCATTTAGTAGTCACAGGTTCCCAGAGTCACTGTTCCCTATCAGACATCTGCTGGGCTCTGAAGAGGCCATAAAGAGCAAATGGATACAACTAGGGCATAAGATGGGAAAAAACAGCAGAAGAATGAGCGCAATGTCTGTGCTTCTATTTAGGCATCCCTTTCTCTAAGCATGGAAAGAAAATTTTGAGTTTCATCCTGTATTTCCAGTAGGCTGTGCCTGAGTAGGACCATCATCATACTCTCCAGCACATTGAGGATGCCACATTAGAGAGCCCAAACTTTGAGGCTTAAGTCCATGTTGGGTCCAGCTGTCTGGAGAAAAGTTTATAGTCTTCCAGTTTACAGTATTTTGCTTACACTCCTGGTTTTATATTAGTTGTGCTTAGTCTTCTCTGTGTAGCTAAGTTTCCGGTTTAACATATGATCCAAGACGAATACCAGATACCCTTCAGGAAAGTTTCAGGCAAAGACTGAAGAAAGCGGATGTGTCTATGCAGCAGCTACATTTGTCATTATTACGATGCATTGTACATGGGAAATGGTGTGTTACACAGATCACTGATGCGGAAATTGGCCACCAGTGCTTTGAGACTATCCATAGGAATACTAATTCAATGATTCAACAATTTTAAGCCAATAATGACTAAGATGACACCAATGAACTAATTTGGTTTATGATCATTAGTGAGAGGAAGTATTAGGTTGCTATAATAATTAGCCCCTGAAGAGAGATAATTTTATACGGAGCTTTCAGCTTTAGTTTTCCAATGCTCCCTTTCCTTGGTTGGCACTCTTGTAGTTAAGAACTTCTTAAGTCAGGAATGATATCACTCTTCAGCACAACTGAATTTATTGACACCAGCTAGAGGTGTTTTTAGAACCTCCTACCTCAACAATGGAAAATTTAGTATTTCCCACCCTTCTTTCTGTCTTCTATGTGTTTGCAATTTAGAACAGTCTTGCTAGGATCATTTCACCATCCTAGGGACTCTGTTAGACTCCTAATTTTAATGGTTATTTTGCTGTTATGCTCCCACAGAAAAATGTCATAAGTAATGAACAAAATCATAAAAGGTAAACTTCAATGACCTGAGAGAGTAATTCCATTCTTTTGTGTGTTCAGGCTTTCTCTCCTTTCATACAATTACTGATATCATCTCATGGGTGTGCATGACACATTAAACATATAGAAGATGAAGATCTGCCCGGAAACTAGCCAAGCAGAAACTCCTAATTGCATGACAAAAAATGTTAGGGAGTTAAATTATGACACATATGATCCCACTGGTGCTGGTGGGGCATATAACTGAACATTTCAGCCTGACAGTTGCCTTGCAATAGCTGCTCCCTAGGGTGCTGCAGGATGGGGAGGTGCTGCAGCAGATACAGTGCTGTGGATGCAGATTCTGTAGATACAGTGGTATCTCTGAGCCCATGAAGGACGGCTAGTACAGACTGGAATAGATCCAGGTTTTTTCTGACTTTAACCAAAGGATTGAAATGTCTTTTTAAATAATAACAGCAAACCATTGTGGGTGGCTGTGAAAGGAGACAGATGGAAGTAAATGCTGGGTAGGCAATTCTGATCCTGGCAGAACACTGTTCTCTGGAAAAGTTTATCAGAAAACCTGTTTTAATATAGTTCTTGTCAGCTATGGATTTTTTTGTTTGTGCTAAGTTATCAGGCAATCATCCCACATATTTAGAAATAGTTTTTCAGTTATAGTCCTTCTTTGCTCTTATTTTGAATGTTTTCATTATAACACAGGCCCAGTAACACAGCTGGAATCAATTACATTTTGCTAGAGAACTGGTAGCAGTAACTTCTGCAGAAGACTCCTTGTAACTCAAACTTTTTTTGTGCTTGCTCTTGCTTCCTCTCCCTGCTCAGCACAGTGATTCCTCCATGCATTGCTGCACTGGCTCCAGTTTGGGCAGAGAGGTACAACTCCGTGGACTGATGGCCCTTTAGGGAAAAGGGGGGGGGGCATATGTTCGAATCACCTGACCCAGCCTGACTAGTTGGGTTGCTTCCTTCTGGCTGCCCCTATCTTTGGAAGGGCACTGCTGGAGCCAGACCCTGGGCAGGCAGAGGCAGCTCCTACCATGCAGCCCTGAGCCGGGCACTCTTGGGTCATGCTTTGTGTACTGTACTGATGATAAAGCCTTGTGATGGCACCTGAGGTCTCTGGAGAGGATAGTGTACTTGAGGACTCTCAGTCATCCTCTAATAGCTGTTGGTGTTCCTTGATTCCACAGGGAACCTAGCTTAGCCCTCTCAATCACCATGATGGATCAGGTTTTGCATTGCCTACATTAACTGTGCTAAATTAGAAAGGTAGAATGAAGCCCATAATTTTTCAATACTTCCGTTTCTAAGTGTGCAATATCGGGATATAAGAATTAACTCCCCAGCAAGATGTGAAGCCTTACAAGTCTTTGAATGAGCCACATAACTATGAGAACTGCAAAGTTTGATCTAAGCAGTTTTTTACAAGCTCCTGGAAGTGCAATGACACATTTAAAAGTACAATAATTGAAGCAGGTGGGGAGGAAGAAGAGGTCATCCAGAGTTTCTGAAGCCTCACTGAAATATTTAGGTTATGTTTTGGGTAAATATTTGTGTCAGTGTTTACATTCTGTCAATGTACCTGATTCACGGAGAGAAAGTTCATTAATTAGAAATAACTTGCACTATATGACAGCACACAAAGTGTTACAACTATGATCAGACTGCCAGTTCCTAAGTCACAGACAAATCAGTACATGCACATGGGTGAAGCATTTGCAAAATATATGTTGCACATACATCTGTGGGGTTTTGGTACCCAAGTTTACTCCATCTGCAAGACTTTCTGTCATACTCATACACATATCATGATGGGTATATGGTAAAAATGTCTAGAGCCAAGTTTTGGGCACACAAAAGTTGTACATTCCTTAGTATACAGCTGTACAACTCAGCTCTTTCAGTTCTGAGACTCTCAAAGCAGACTGTAATTTGGATTTAGTAACAGGTTCTGTGCCCATTTTCTGTGGTGTATTTAACAGTAAAAGAAGAGAAAAATATCCTTAATGCAAACTCTTTGAACAGAGAAACAGACTCCCATTGACTTCCATGTAATTTGGATCTGACCTAACTAGACTTATTTTCTTACCATGTGGGGTCAAAAAATGAGTCTGCAGGAAAGAGTATGCTTACTATTGCCTCTCCAGAAATAATAGCTAGGTTTTGATCATCTCCACTTTTGATACTAGTAGAAATTATTGATGGCATTTTGCCATTGAAAAGCTGTAACGTTAAGTAGAGGGTTTGATTGTTATCAAGATGATATAAGGGAAAGACTAATGAGTCATAGTAATGATATCATAACTCATAATAATTTGTCTGGTCTTTTAATTACAATTTTATAATTCTGACTTGGTAAAGTAAAAGCAAAAAGGATAATTCTGTAAATCAGCCAAATGGTACAATAGAACAATGAAGAGTGAATTAATGCTGCACTGTGTAAAGACTGTCACCTCTTCCAGCTATATGCTCACAGTGCATATATGAAATTCAGATTGTTTTCTTTGTGCACTGTTTTGGTAAAGAGGATGTGACATATATGAAATCCTGCTGTGGGTTTCACGATCTGGCATAGAGGTTTGGCCATTTTTGTTCTCCTTGAAAGAGGTGTGAACACTGTGGCTCCGGGAGTGGGTAAGGTACTCAGGCTGCCATGCAGAAGCTAGGAAATAGGATAATCCCACGTCTCAGTGAATACCTGAAACAAAACTGAGACCTGAAATGTTTTATCACAATATGGGACAGTCCTTGAGTTTATCTTTGTTTAGAAGCTTGAGAAATGGCATGCTTCCTGGACTGGAAAATTATAGAAGTATTTAGCCTAATTCATGTCTGCCTCTAACATCAGTCAGAAGTTGTTGCACCTAAGTCACAGAAACATGGATGTTTCATAGTTTTGTCTACAAAAACTTGTGGAAAGTCAGAATCCAACTTCCTTTCTCAAAGTTCAAGAGACAGATAAGGAAGTCGATGTTCTAGATTATTTTACTTTGTTCCTCACTAGTTTCTTCTTGTAGAATGTTCTTAATTGAGATCCAAAATAAAATCTTAGCTGGCTTGTCAGATTCCATTCTGTACAGAGCTATAAATGTATGAAAAGGTTTCACTGTTTTAAAGAGTGCTGGAATTAGCCTATGTTGCTCCTGAGTAAGCTTTTTGTGTGGACTATCATAGCTTAATTGGTCTGATTTTGTGTTTATTTAACAACTTGATAAAGAGATTAAAAAGTATTTACTACGCAAGATGAGACAAACACCAGAAGGACAAACTTCTGCCAAAGTCGGGAAGCCAATCCTCCTCTGCTCTTGTTCCTTTTGTAATCAAGGTAGATATAAAACACAACCACCAATATAAGACAAAGAAGAGACTCAGATTTGATACACTTTGCTTCGCTGAGAAAATCAGGTTCACACTACAGATCCATCCATTGCTATTTCTGTAGCTGTAAAATTGTCTGTACCCTACAGAGAAGTGTTATTCTCTTTACCCAGCCATCTACAGTTTGTGTTTCAAAGCTGAAATCCAGGGCATTCATTATTGACAATTCAATTGTTGTATTCTTTTCGGTTCACCTCATACCCTGCTCTCAAATTAATCAGAAAATGTGAAATAGCCTGTTGAATTTTCCCCTTGATGATAGCACAATAGATGTGAAATAAGAGCCTTCAGTATAAGGCTTCCTAAGTGTTAACAGATCATGAAAATTGGCAACAACTGTTGTGTGAGTATCATAATCTGCAAGAGGAGGGCCAGCAATTCCACAGTGATGAGAAGAGAGCTCTTGGTGCTTGAGCTGTGGTCACATTTGCCTTTCAAGTCATTTGGGCCTCCATGCCACACTTTTTGGGAGAAGAAAGCTAATGCAGCTGCCTTTGTTAATCAGTCAGTATGACCCAGGCCCTCGGGGAGGCAGGCAAAGGCAGATAAGTACTGAGACACACAATCCTTGCTGATTAACAGTGAAAGCTGGTAAAGTTACTCTCTAAGCCTGTCTGGCCCATCAGCTCCAGAAATGTAATTTAGATGATTATCTACATGCCCATTAAACCTTGTGACCAATCGCTAGTCTGTTTGAAGTTTGCCTGCTTAAACTTGCTAATAGGAAGAATAGAAGGATTAACTCAGAGGTCATGAAATAAGAGAGCAGCAAAGAAGATGACAAAAGAACAGAGAAAAACTTCCTACTGCATGTGTTTGGTAAGGAAAAAGAACTACAGTACCACAGTCATCTCAGCAGATACTGTTACTTTATGGAGCAAGTAAGCCATCTGGAATTCAGGCCATTTAATACTTCTATGTGTACTTTCCACCTATTTTGTTTACCTGTACAAATAAAATGTGCTACCTGTGTGATGAATGTTGTCAAGTGAGGTGTTTACTGTACATAATGCAACATAAATGAGTGTGGAATGCTGATGCGTAATAAGTGTTCTGATTTTGCTCAGGGCTAGAGTGTGTAGATATAAACAAGGAAACAATTTAAATCACTCACAACAGAGTAGTTGCAGTCAGGTCAGCATCAAGTCCAGCCTTGTTCCCTTTAGGTTAAGAACTTCCAGCCATTACAGATGCTTGTGAATTTAAGGATTATCAATGAAAATCTCATTCAGTGAATCTATTTTTATTTGGTCAAGTCAAAATAAATATAAACATTTATAATTATCTGCATAAATTATTCACAGGATGTTGCAATGAAAGTGGTTAAAACTAAATTTTTAGATAAAAGGTGGGATTCATTGCAGAAAATGGAACGCATAAATACCTGTAAGGTAAGTAAGGGTGTCCTGGGGGTCTGACTAGCTACTGGAAGAAAATGAGCTTGAATTTTAAATGGAGTCTGAAGGTCATTTACCTACTTTTGCATATACCACCACTCTTGGAATGAATCCTTGCCCTTTTGCTAAAGACAATCAACCTACTTGCTGAAAAACATTGGTTGGGGGCATATTTCACTGCATTTCAAAGAAGACGAACTATGAGATCTCTTTATGAAGAATTATTGTGGTCTATTTTGCAATATTTTTCGTGCACTTATTTATTTAGATTTTTTAAAATATAGTTATGATTAAATATAGTTCTGTTTCTCATTTTATTGTGTTGAATTAAGCATATTTTCCAGCTGGAGTTTGTACGTCTCAGACTCCTTTCATTTACATGCACAGCTCTGTATGAAAGACAGCAATATGCTACTTGGGGAAAAAAAAAGAATAGTATTCAGTGCTGTGGCAATTTATTTTAGAATCTGATACTCTTTTTTTTAGTGTTTTTTAGTATTTTTCTTTTTTGTGGCTGATACTGGAAACTCAAATACTTGTTACTCTGAAGCTGATGCCTGTACTTTGTACTAAAATGCATAAATTTTAAAATTCCACTTTAAGGATCACCTGAAGATGCCTTGCACCTTAATCTGGTTAAAAATATTTCAAATTAGTGTCAAACAAATTTGGTATCTTCTGTGTAAAACTGTGGCCTTTGTGTGTTGGCCACACTGGCAATGGTTCTCACCTTGAAAAATATAAAAGTTTTAGGAAGGAAACAAGCTTCTGTTGCTTATCCTGAGTCTTCCATTGAGTGGCATGTGTTCAGCTGTTTGCTACCAGACTGCTTCAGAGGACAGAAGTTATTCATAAATCTCATTCCATTGGTGCTGTCTGAAAAATAAAGTAGATGCCAATATCTGCTGGGAAGCCTTGTAGAAAACAGATCAAAGGCTTCTGGAGTTTATTTAAGAAGGAGCAGTTGTGAGTGGCTTAATGTCTGAGCATGGCATGAAAAATGAAACAGCCATGACAATGAGCCAGCATACACAGAAGTCTTCTGAGTTCCAGTAAAGAATTTGAGTAATATGTGGTGCAGGTGGACTGCTGTCTCACCCTGTCATTCTGTTATTCCTCTGTCTCTAAATGAGGATTGCCTCCTCTGCCTAATCCCATAAAAAGGGGAAAATTTCTACTGAAAGGCATAGCAGAATAGAGCCACCTTCACTTACACAGAGTGATGTGCCTGCTGAAGAGGTGCTGTCTTCTCTAGAGCATTTGGTTTAAAGGTCTGTGAATATGTGTAATCACTTAATCTTGGCCAGTGTTCTGGCCGACATTTTTGCTTTAATGGCATGAAGCTGCATCAGAGGAGGTTTAGGCTAGATATTAGGAAAAGGTTCTTCACCCAGAGCAGGGGTGGGCACTGGAACAGACTCCCCAGGATCATGGCACCAAGCCTGACAGAGTTCAAGAAGTGTTTGGTCAACAATCTCAGGCACATGGTGTGACTCTTGGGGATGGTCCTGTGCAGGGCCAGGAGTTGGACTTGATGATCCTTGTAGTTGTCTTCCAACTCAGAGCATCCTATGATTCTATGATAAGTTTCCGAATGAAACCTGTATCTCTGGTCCAGGCTTATTTTTTCATCAAAATCATCTGTTTTATTTATGCCTACTCCTCCTATGTCCTTATGGTCGGTTGACCCAGGTTGATTCCAGATGCCAACCAAAACCTGCTCTATCACTCCCCTCCTCAACTTGACAGGGGAGAGAAAATATAATAAAAGACCTGTGGGTTGAGATAAGGACAGGGAGAAGTCACTAATTGATTACTGTCATGGGCCCAACAGACTTGACTTAGGGAAATTAATTGAATTTATTACCAATCAAAATCAGAATAAGTAAAATGGGAAGTAAAACAAACCTTAAAAATACCTTTCTCCCTACCTCTCCCTCCTTCCCTGCCTGTGGTGCAGGGAGATGGGAAATGGGGGTTACGGTCTGTTCATCACATGTTGTTTCTGCCACTGCTTCCTCCTCAGGGAGAGGAATCCTTCTGCTGCTCCTGCATGGAGTTCCTCCCAGCAGAGACAGTCCTCCTCAAACTTCTCCAATGTGAGTCTTTCCCACAGGCTGCAGTTCTTCACAAACTGCTCTGACATAGATCCCTTTCCATGGGGTAGAGTACTTCAAGAACAGACTGCTCCAGTGTGGGTCCCCAGTGGGATCACAGGTTCTGCCAACAAACTTGCTCCAGCATGGACTCCTCTCTCTACAGGCCACAGGTCCTGCCAGGAGACTTCTCCAGCATCGGCTTCCCATGGGGTCACAGCCTTCTTTCACACATCCACTCACTCTGGTGTGGGGCTACTCCATGGACTGCAGATGGATCTCTCCAAACCTGTGGACATCCATGGGCTGCAGAGTCACAGCTGCTTCACCATGGTCTGCACCATGGGCTCCAGGGGAATCTCAGTTCTGGAGCCTGAAGCACCTCCTTCCTCTCCTTCTCCACTGACTTTGTGTCTGTGGGGTTGTTCCTCTCACATATTCTCGCTCCTCTCTTCTCTGGCTGCAATTACTTCTGCGCAAAAACTAATTTTTTTCTTCTTAACTCTGTTGTTCCAGAAACACTACCACCATCTCTAATTGGTTCAGTCTTGGCCAGGGGCAGGTCCATTCTTGGAGCCAGCTGGCATTGGTTCTGTTGGACATGAGGGAAGCTTCTGGCAGCTTCTCACAGAAGCCACCCCTGTAGTCCCCCCAGTAGTAAAACCTTGCTGCACAAACCCACTACAAGTCCTGTAGGAAGCCTTGATCTACAAAATACCTTGGAACAGCTGCAACATCTTCAGTTCTTACCACTAATAGGTTGGAATACAAATAGTGCCTGTGCTTTCCTGTGGATTCATTGCTCTTGTGTTTTAGGGGTTTCTTTTCTATTCATTGTCCCATTATTTTCTTCTTCCTTCAGACCTCTCCCATGTTTTCATCACAGATGGCACATACAACAGCAAAAAAAACCAACCCAAAACCTTAGAAAACCCCCAAAAGGGGTTACAAATTTAAATAAGCAGCTATCCTGGTATCTCAAGATGGTCCCTGCCCCTTAGTCAGCTTGCAGTTAATTGACCTCAATTGAGTACCAAAGCACAAGCCTTTTCCTGGCCATAGCATGCTCTGCTGGGAGACGGTTAAGGAATGCTTCCAAGTCACTCTGACCCCTTAGAGTTCATCCAAGGAAAGGAAAAACTTCAGCATGGAAGTTCCCAATTTGCATTTTTAGCAATGAAACCACTTTAGGAAAGGACCAAGAAACCTACTAGGAACTGCTATGTGAAAAGGATCCAAAGAGAAAGGGAACAGGTATCAATTTCCTCAATATTCCCTTCTTACCACGTCAGAAGCTCAGTACCACATCTTCCTCCAAGCTGATGATCCCAGGCTGAGCATACCTACCAGTTCTGTGTAAGTGGTTAGTATGCTGAAAATCATTTTTACGCCTTACTGCATCCAAGAGGCACTGGATGCCTGTGTTCAGTGTGTTCAGTAGCTGCACCAAACCCTGAATGTTTCTGGCTGGTCACCTGGTGGGTTAGGGTAATTTCCACAACCTCTTGTTCCTATATGATTTTTTTTCTATGAAAAGCACCACTGATACTCCTGATACCTGTCCCCATTGTGCTATACCTTTCCTGGTCCAATACCCTAGTGTTTTTCATAGTCTTGAACTACACACAAGAATTTAGAAAAAGGTATTGGAAAAAAACTGCTTGAGGAATTGTCTTCTTTTAATCAAAATTAAAACATTCCTTAGTAAAATTATTGTGTAATTTGCCATAATATCTTTATTAAGAGATGCAATGCTTGACAGAAAGGTTGCACAATTTTTGTTTATTGGTACTTTTCTTTTTTGAGACAGACGTTTGACACTTAAGAATTTTATTTTGAGAGAGCATGGATGTGCTAGAAATTGGTTATGATATTACCAAAAATCTTTAAGAGTTGCCAAGTAAATTCTAGACAAAAGGGAACACTAATAGAATGCAGGAACTGAGGAACAATATGGTGACAGCAAAAAAGCACAGAAAATACTTGAGGGGAGCTCTAATCCCCATGGCTTGATGAGGTTTCAGAGGGAAAACATGGAAGTTTTAGTGCATTTTTCTACAAAGGGATATGCATGCTTCACTTCACACACTGGACATTTCCAGCAAAGTCAGTGGGTTAACTTGTTCTGAATAATATCATATGTCTCCATCTTTGCAGGCCCAAAGTCTTAAGCAATATTATTAGATGTGGAGTGTGTATAATCGTATCCATGTTCACATTTGTCCTGTGCTAAAACAGGACAGTCAGTATTTATTTGTTTCTAAAACAGAAACATATTTGTAGTGTCTATCAGCACTCCTGACTTTTGTGTTCTAATTCCTTTTGTTCTTTTTCATGATTACATACTTTCATATTTATGAAAAATAATTATATTCTTTAGAGAGGAAAAAATAAATGCCCTATTTAAATTTTTCTGTGAATTATTACATTATTAATGCAGAGAAACACATTTATTGATTACACAGAATCATTGATAAGTATCAAGGAGTTGCTTATACATATGGGGCCTGGATACTCCCTTCTGAGCTGGTTTTTGCAGTGGGATTTCCTGAAGTCTTTAAAAAGTGCTGGAACAAAATCTACTGGAGTAATCAGAATGAACAAAGAGAGAATATATCCTCTTATTCTTTCTTTTTGTCTTTCTGTCTTTCTGCCTGTTTATATGTCCATCAGTAATATTTGATCACTTTGTCTGGGCATGTTTGTGGAAAATATTTTTTAGCTCCACCATTGATGTCCATTTCAAAATGAAAAAACATGCTAGTCCTCATTGGCCTGTGAAGTAATAGAGTTTAATCAAATATTTTGGGGGAAAATAGGTCAGAGACATGCAATTTTGGAAATCCTTTAGTGGACTTACAATGTGTTTGTCCTGGTTTTCTGCTATGACAGTGTCTTGGTAAGTAGGACAAGTAATCAATGGAGAGAGAGTAAATTTAATGTTATGTTTTGTGCTGGAATGACTTCTCTTTTATCTTATAAGCATCATATTTTGGTAACTCTTCACACCTCAGGTTGTGAATATCTTTTCCACTCGTTTATGAACAGAGTAACAAAAGACTCAAGTAGCTATAGTTACCTTGTGTGTACCTATAAAATTTGTCCCTAAAAATATTTTATCAGCAGCATTAAATCAAATGTTTTCAAGTATTCTGTAGCTGGTTTACTCAGGACAAAAAGAGAATACACAATGGAAGCTTTACCTAATCAAGTGATATTTGAAGCATATTTTATTTTTAAGAGTAAAATGCCTTGAAGTATTACACAGTGCACATTATGTGTTTTGGCAAATAGGATTTTATGTTCTTCCTTTCCTAAATTTAATGGTACTAATTTTTATTATCAAATCACCCACTTCTCTGTTTCTTTATGTTTGCAATTAAATACTACAAGGTTTCCCTTTGCCAAACCTTTGTATTCTTTGTACTTCATGAGCTGAGAAGCCAATCGAGGAGTAAACACATCACCCAGAATCCTCTAGCTGATTGTGCAGTGACAGCAGAAGCTAAACTAAGGTCTTCTTGAAAATCTGGAAATCCCACAATAGAACTTTAGAAGAAAAAAATGCAACAAGGATTCTGTATTTGTTGTTTATCTTGGGAAAACATCAAAAAGGTGCAGATATATGATGCAGGACTGTCTTTTAATCTTCTTATTAAAATCTTGGGACATGACTTTTCCATTCTTAAAAGTGTGAAATAATTTAGAGGAGTTGTTTTGGGTTTGTTTTGTTTTTTTTTTTAAAGCTAAAATTCAAATCTTGGATCTGAGAACTTGAAATCTAAATGAAAGTTATAGGTAGGGCCAGTCATGAGCAGAGTCCCTGCCTGTGGCTGCAGTAGAGAGGGCTTTGCTGTATGCATATTGTATACCACTAAACAAATGCCAGGAACACATGACTAAAGAATTTTATTTGTGTTTTAGTAGCCCTAAGATCAAAATAATATAGATGAGTTACAGTGACCAAAGGAAAGTACTGCAGTTATCTCTACAAGCAGTAAATCCACTGAACAGAACAGCCATGTGAGAACAACATCTACAAAAGTAGCTCTCTGTCCCTGGCAGGTGCGCTTACACTGGTATTTCACTATTTCATTTCTGGTATGCAAAGTTTCTTGTGTATAATAACCTCTGCCCCTGCTGCTCCCTACTTAGCTGTGTATTCAATTTTCCACTTCTATTTTGACTACTAGAGAGGGTTGGAGAAACTAAAGCTCATGTTTAAAGCAATAGTAGCAAAATAAAATTAATAACAGTACAAGATTATGGTACTTATTTCTCCCATCTGAAGTTTTATAGGTCTTAAATTTTCCACTCTCTTTCTCCCTCCTTTTCCTTTCAACTTTCTCATTTTTCTTGTTTCCTTTGAGAATTCTGCTGTGGATGTATATAGGTTGATGAGAATGAGGTTACAATTTGCTCTGAATAAGCTGATATTCTCAATCATCCACCTCCCCTTAGGGACCAAGTACAACATTTGTCAGCTCAGTCACTGTGAAAGTTCACATACAGATTCCACTCACAAACCTTCCAGTTCCCCAGTTGTAAGAGGAAAGTAGGTGTCAGTAAAATGTTCAAGCTTGAAAATAAATTGGGTATTTGTTTGTAGTAATCCAAGCAGATTGGACTGCAATCCAAGCAGGACTGCAAGATGAGTATAAAAGACTGTAAGGTCACCTAGGTCAGGTGGCGAAACCCAGAACAGAATGCAGCCCTGCTCTTTCCCCCTGCTTGTAAACAGGGTTAAGTACTCTTAAATATTGCAGCAAATCGCTGAGGTCTTTACGGGCTGTTGGTGAACCATGTACCAAGGACTTTGAGATCCAGGATATGAGTACATGGTCTGTGAATCCTTGGTGGGGCAGATAACATTAGCTGTCTGGTTTACTGGATGGCGTAGAAAGTACTCAGGCAGAGGGAACCATCTGGTTCTATTCACCTGAGCCCAGAGAAGGCTTCTCCACAGTTTGTTTGGCGGGATGCTAAGACTCAGCAGTTTGTCTCAGGCCCACCATCTCCTGATACAGAAAGAAAAAGTGCACTGGAAGCTTTTATAAATAGGCATTTCCTAGTATTACTTATTCATACATACAGATAGAGAGCAGCTGGTGTGATAAGCAATGCTACCCAACAAAAAACCTTTAAGAGGAAAATGTAAAAGACATCCCTACTGAAGGTATGAGATAAACAGCAAGAAAAACACCGTAGATCACAGTGGGAGAAACTTTCATTATGTCTTACTACGAGCAGCTTTTTTGAAAGAGTATGTGCTGAGGGATGAGAAGATACCTGGCTCACAGAACCCAAACCCTCTTCACTGATTTTGAAAAACACACTTTTGCATGTATTGATTTCAATTGCACGCACATTTCAAGGAGATTTGGGCATATGACTAGGATGCATTTTCAAAACCAGTAAGTCTTTTGGAAATATGTGTGATGGTTAGCACATATTCCAAACATCATGAAAGCAAATTCAGACTGTGAGACACAGGGCCTTGAAATGTCCAGCACAGAAGTTGACATTAAACTGTATGCAATTCTCATATGTCAAAGATGGGAAATATTCTCTTTATATTACTTATATTCATGCATTTCTTTTTAGATATATTGCATACTTTATGTGACATTATGAAACAGTTTACTGTAATCCATAATAAACTTGAATTTTTTTCTTAAGCTGTTCAATAGCTTTTATATTCTATTGTTGCAAATGAAGACTGAGCTTGCATTCAGCTGTTGCTGTGCCAACCTGGCATAACCCCACCAAAGTAACTGAAGCTGTTGTAACTGAGTACAGACTGTAGGTTTGTGCATTTTGCAAAGCATCTGGAAACTACAGTGGATCAGAGCCAAACCCATAACTCATTGCTATTGCTTTGATTATGTGATGATTTTATGACATATAATATCCCATTTTCTTAACAGCAGTCTTTTAAATGTAAACCCCTGGGAACTGATGTATTTCTGTCCCAAAGTTGTTTGTTGCTGGCTTGGGTAAGGGTGCTATATTGGAGACCAGGTAAAACGTATTTGCTTGACTTTGAATGTGGTGCTTGAGTATGACAGACTTTTAACACCTTACATAAGCAGTTTAGACATCCAAGTCAGCTTCCAAGGCAGGACTAAGAGCATCATAACACACCTGATGTTAAAGCAGAAAATATCATGAAGGACTGAACTGTCTGAAAGACAGAGATAGCCCCCTTAATAATATAATTTACCTGGCAATCTCAGAATTCCTGTTTGAAATGAGCACACCAGAAAAATGGAATTAAACAAGTTGAGTAACTTTTTTTATACCTTTGGCTGTCTTAAGGAGTAAGAAGAAACTTAACAGATATTTGCTGCTTTGAATATTCACTAACCTGAGGTCTGAGACAGGATGTTTTATTTTCATTTGACAAGTAGGTTTTTGTTCTTGGATTTTCAGAAATCACAAAATTTCACATTTGAATATTGTACATAACTAAATATTATTCTATTTTTAAAAATGTGCTAAAGCAAAATAGAGGTACAATGGAAGGCACAAAATACTTTTATTCTCACCTTGGCAAGTTCTACAATAAAGCATGAATAATTCCTTTGCAAGTTAGTTGGTGTATGTGATAATTAGGTTCAGAAATACTGATTCATTGTCTTCTCAGACTTTCAGTTTTTCTACCCCACTTTGATTTATCACATTTCTGCCTGCTTTGAGCTTCCTAAAGTCCATTCCAACCTAAATTCTTCTATAAGTCCACGAATGTTGAGTCCATGAAACTTAGTTGAGTGTGAAGGCTGTTGGGAATACCTCAGATACATGGATCACTTTACAGTTCAGTTTTCAAGACAGAATCCATCCTGCAATACAGTATTTTTTCTGTTATTCCTGTACACAGCTCTTCTCACGTCCTTTGTATATGTGTCCCATGGAGTAGAGTAGGAAGTATTTCCACTGCATTTAGCAAAATTTCACCTCACTTTGAAGGTCTGAGTTGACTGTAGCACTTCCAATTTGCTAAAATAAGACTTTGTGCCTGCCAGCTGGCAATCAGGCATTCAAGAGGATAGAACCAATTAGCAGGGACCTAGTCCTAGCTGGAGATGGGACTCACTGTGTATGTATCCCACACATAGCTGCAACTAGATTTTAACCTCAGGACCTTTGGCACTGCAAGGCGAGAGCATCATCTGCCAAGTCAGAATGCAACTCCCCACTCAGCAAGCTAGAAGCTGTGCCAAGTTTGCCTAGTGTGAAGCTAAGTATGAGTGAGACAAGTTATGTCCTAGTACTCTCATGCAGGTTAGTTCATCTGAGAAAAGGGAACACATTCACTAGTACTGTTTTTGTATTCTTATACATGTTATTTCTTTGACAGTCTTATTTACTGTTTTACTTATTTACTGCTTAGTTCCATCACATTCAAATAAAAAAACTAATCTTGTTTCTTTACCATTACTTTGACATTTTGAAGGAGAAAGTTCATTAAAGTCCAAAGGATACCATGTACTTCTTCATATCACATTTATTCAAAAACTCCACTCAGAAGAATTTGACTCTTGGTCATATTCATGTAAAAGTAAATGGGATCAGTATTTTAGATTAATTCGTATTTTTAATCTTTGTAATTGAAATGAGCATAAATAACCTGGAGTTTTCTTTTCAGATCTTTTGGTTTGATAGCCTTTTTGGTTTAAAATTCTGGAAATCTCATTCATGCCAGTGTCTCCTCTATTGCACTGTTTTTAATTAACTTTATAGTTGCAAATCTCTAGAGAAATGCTTTTTCCCTGTGAATTAATTCCTTTTTACTTATGGTTAGTTATAGATTCATCTGTAAAACAAAGGAAGGTCCTATAAAGAAGAAACAATAGATGTGAAACAGATATTTGGCAAAGAATTATTGCTCTTTCCTTTCACCCGTTGCTGTTTCTTAGTATTTCAGGAGTGATACATTATGTGGCTTCTCCCAGACTGTTTTAGCTATGTTGTGGAATGCCCTTCACTGGAAGACTTTAAGTGAGATTAGTAAAACTGCTAGTACACTTGATCTTGCCTCAGTATGGAGGATGAACTACATGACCCCGTGGGTTTCTTTGCTGTGGGTTTCTATCCTGCTTTGTGTGTCCATGATTCTCACAACTGAGATTCTTTTTGTAAAGAGCTGTGCCATGCTACATTTAGTTAGCCTAAACTGGAAATAAAATAGATCTGCTAATGATTTGCTCACATATCTGAGCTTAAGAACTTCTCTTTCTGTTCAGTTTTAAAGCAGTGAAATGAGAGAAGTATAATTTAGAGACTTTTTATTGCCAGAAATCTTACTCACAAATGCTTTGCTCTGTAAATTAAAGGTCAAGAGGGTTTTAAACCAGGATGTTCCTTGCCAACAGAGCAATTTAGGAAGCAATTATTTGTAGCTAATACAGTTTGGGATGGATGCCATCATTAGAACAATGAGACTTTTCCCTTGTTTTTGATCCAGCAAACATTCTGTTATGGAGCAAAGTCAGCATACATATGGACATCAGGGAAATGAAGACAGAGTTTGAAAAAAGAAGTCATTGAATTGAAGACAAACTCATGATACAGATTTTAACTCAAAATGAAGCTGGGTTTTAGAGTAAAGACTTCATTTATGATTGCTGAAGAATTATGAGGTTCTTGGAGGTCAAGAACTGTGGTGTTATGATTTACATAAAAGTATAAAGAGAAAGAAAGTAATTACTTAAATCCATTGTTCAAAGCAAGCTATTATGTCTACCTGGTTTAAATTAATGAACTGTGATGTAGTAGAAAACATTTTCAGACAACATATTTTATTTACTAGAAAAGTAATGTCCAATTATATACTGCTGCTCTACTGCTTTTGCAGAAATTCAGCCTAATCAATATTCATTAAAATTTCCAGAAAAATTTTTGTAAGTATTTAGTTCATAACACCAAACTGAGAAGATAGAGAAAAGTGTTTTGTTTGAAATACTCCTTTTTATCTGAATGTAGCTGCTTTGCACAAGTATGAGAAACGATATATGGTCACAAGAGGTGACATTCTAATATAACTTCATTTTTGCAGCACAGTCTTAGGAAACATCTTACACTTTTCCTGCATTTCTGGTCAATTGTGCACAATGGAAGAAAATTATTATTTTTCCTATTCTTTCCTATCATATTGATGGTAAATCCAACTGAAAAGAAGATACATTTGCTGAACAAACCATATTTTAGTCACACAGTTCCTATTGTATCTCAGTTAGAGTCTTGTGGAATGGCCAGTGTCCAAGGACACAAAAAGAGGTAAAACATCTGCTCCAACATAAATATGGAAAACTACTTTAGGGGACATTTATGTCTATTAACATCAGCTGTGTTACATGTGTTAAACTTATACTAAGTTCTAGTGTGCTGAACAAAGCCAGAGTATCTAAAGCTCTGTTCTTCTGCAAGAGCAGAACAGAAATAGGACAGAAATGAAACAGTAAAAAAAAAAAAAGCAGCCATGAGAAGAAGACCTGTAATCACACGCAAGTACTGAAATAATGACTTTTTAAAAAAAAATTTATTGATGCTACACATAGATACCAGAAGAGCTGACCATATCTTGTCAAAATCCTTGTTGATTTATTAGAAGCAGAATCTATCTGGTTGTTTCTGAAAATAAAATTTGAACTATGATTGCATACACATCAAGCAGGATTATGTTAGGCTGCCTTTTTTCCTTTTGTAACACTATGTTAAAGATTTTACCTAAACACACTCCACTCTACTGATGCTGTAATCTAGTGAAGGAAGACTCGAGGTTTCTATATTTGCAATAAGAACAAACAGTCTCAGTTGTCACGATTATGCTTGGTCTATCCAGCAAAAATGTTGACTTTAATTACAAAAATTAATGCGTGTCATATTTAAGCCTAGATAAGACTTCAAAAATAACCATAGAGATTTAAAATTGTCAGATTGGTCCTTCTGTATGGGAAGATCCTGCTGGCAAAAGCTACAGAAGGCCAAAATAGCAGTAGGCTTTATTGTGCAACTTTGGTGTTTGGTCCAGGTAGGTGAAATCATGATGTCCTTAGCCAAGGGACATATTCAGAGATCTCTTCCAGGCACAAATCCAGAGAAGCAGAGTCAATACATCACCCACACCTCCTTTATTAATTCTTTCCAACAGGGCTTAGGTTAGGAAAGAAACTACTCCCTGTTCTGTAAGTTCGACAGTTTGAATGCCTGATTGGCCAAATTAGGGTGAGACATTTTAGACCAGGCTCTGTCTGAAAGGTTCATTAATAAATACAGAGGCCTCTGCTAGAAAAAAATAGTGTTTCAGAAAACAAAATGGAGCATTGTAGTTGTTTTGTTCTACTTCAGTAATTCTGTGTTTTGTGACTGGTTTCAGCAAAGAGCGGATGGAAAACTGAGTTGTAAATCAAATATATACCAAACTCTATAGGAATTTGATTTTTCTGTTTTACAATAAATTAAACTAATAATCAACTTTAGACAGAAGCACAGAAAAATATGTAAATCCACCAAAAAAGAAATGTGAAAGCGTATCATCTCTTCAAAATGCATTTTATTGTTGCCTTTGAAAGCAAGATATTGAAAATAGTACAGTTTTCAGTTTAGCTTCAAAGCTGTGTTTTTCGTTATTGTGGCTTATTGCCCACTATTAGCTGTTTCCAAGCCCATTTGAAGCTCATATGTTCTTTGACTGCTTGTCCTACAGCTTGTGAAAGAAAGTGCTGTGTACTGTGGACTGTTAAGTTTTATATTTGGGTTGCTATAGAAAAAATATTAACGGTATCTTCTGTTGCCTACTCTTCTTACAACAGGAAAGATGAAGACAGATGTGTGACTTTCCTCTGTGCTTTGTAGCAGCCTTAAAAGATGTTTGTTTGACAATGAGTTGTCAGAGAGATGACAGGGTACTTGAAGAGCTACCATGTGCATTTTTGATGGGTGCTCTGGGAGCTGACAGCTTACGTTGACCCTTGGTACCAAATATTTTGCTTGGTCCCTGCTCTTTGTAAAAATGGAAATAGGATGGTGGGATGGAAGAGAAAGTCTTCTGTGACCCAAGTGTTTTCTCAGTCTGTACACTGTGGGATCCATCTTACCTTACTTCTGTTTTCAACAATGTGACCTAGTTCCTTGGGATGCCTATAAAATCAACTAGGGAAAATCAGCAGTTTTAAGGCACAGTTCAGCTGATCTCTCTTGAATATCTATTTTAGTTGTCTGAATGGCTTATCTATAAAGGAGTAGTGTCAGTGTTACAGCTCTTAATATTTGATCAGATGAAATCTATTCTCTGTAACTTACATCCTGAGCAATCTGGATAAAATATGATTGACAAAAACAAGTCATGCATGCAAAGTTACATGAGTCTCATGTTCACAGGAGGTAGGAAACGTGGTGCAAACTCCTTTAGCAAGATGTTAGTTGCATTTGCTAGCATGTGAGATACGTGTAGTTCAAACCTGAAGTTATAACTGTTGGTGTGACTTTGTGAATTCTGAATATCTGATGATGTATATAATGTCCAGAGGTTGAGGACTTGTGGGGTGCTGAATAGTCTGTATTCATATACTTCAGCAGAAATAAAGCATATTTTTCTAAAGGATTGGACCTGTGTTGGATCTGACTCTTTAGCCACTGAGAATTCCTAAAACTCTTACAAACACAGGGTCAAGTCATCATAGAGGTAATATGATGTTTGTATAAAGGTTTGTTTTGGAAAAGGAAGTGAAAGAAGAGAAAACGGAGCGGGAGTCAGGGGGAAGAAGACTGGTGATGAAGGAAATTGAGCAGTAAAACCATTTTTCCCATAATAATTTTATTTGAAAGTATAAATTTGTGAGGGTTTTTTTTACTTTTTCTTTATATGGCTTGAGGTTTTACCCTTCATCCAGGGTTTTATCATCTGTTAGGAATGCAATGTATAATTTAAATAAATGATAGAGAAATAAACCCACTAGTGATAAGACTGAAGGCTCTGTCTCTAGTCTCTATGAAATAAAAATTCAGTGTTCACTCCTCACCTTATAAAGTTATGAAGCTTTGCTCCAGTCACATACTTTTGTGACCATTCCCTACCTTTAGGTGTGAACATCATTATTAGTTGTTCAAAAGCAGTTGAAATATAAAAGCTGATCTATAAATATTATTTTATTTTATTATTTTGTAATAGAATAATATGAACAGCACAGCAAATAATTATACAATATAGAAGTTCAAAAATGCACTTTTTATTCTTTTGAGTTTTTAAGTTCCAGCCTGCCAAAAAGGCTTTTTCAAAAGTGTCCTTTAATCTATAAATACCAAGCTTGAAAGGAAGCAAGAACCATCTGGAAAACTCTCTTTCCTGGGAAAAAGAAAGAACTGTATGGTGTCTGAGTCTTACTTGTAGATATCTGTCAAAATGTAAAGAGCACATCATACACTTAATTTTGGATGTGGTTTTGACCCTCTCACTTGATAAGCAAATGCTGGACTTTAAGAAGATTGGAAACTTAATTTATAGTGAAAAGGACCTAGATTAATTTAATTCCTCTTGATAAGAGCATTCTCTTTGCATCAGCTCTTCCTGGGAACATCTGTGTTAAGGGGATACAGTAAATTCCCTCTGTGGCAAATGGGCACTCTTCTGGTTCCTCTGGAAGAATATTTATTTTGGCACAATCCAAATCAACTTCTGGAGCTGCTTCTATCAGTTCTTTGACTAAAGGTGCCTTCAGCTGTTGTCACATAACTTAAACGGGAATATGGGACAAAGCATCGATTCAGGTGCTAAGATATCAATGATACAATACTCTTGTGTCAATAGCTTATCTCTGTCATGAAATTTTATAATTAAAAAATTTAAGACAACTTTGGATTTCATAGTCATTCTAAATATGTCCATATTTGTTTCAATTCCCTATATCTGTAGTGTGTTTGAAGATCCCCTGAACAAAACGGAGAGAGATATTCATCCCTTTCAAATCTGAGCGTCTCTCTCAGATGCCTGAGCTAAAGCATTAGTCCTTCAGAGTCCTCAGTGAAGTGAATGGAGTAAGATAATCCTCCAGGAAGTGAGTTGTAGAATCTAACACATGCCACCATGACATTACAGAAAACAGCTTTTCTTGAAGTCAATAGCAAGCCTATTCTCCTCCTTCTCAAAGATCAGAGATAAAGATCACTTAAATTATAGCTGAGGTGCTGATGGGAAAAAAGGCATTCACTGAGCTTGTACGCTGCCTTTCTATATTTTTTGCAAACTGTCTTGAAGCTTCAGAAAAAAATGAGTTTCATGGATACTCTGAAAAGGGGCTCTTACGATAAAAACACTACAGAGAGAAGGCTCTGTGCCTGTAACAGCAGCAATTGCAGGAACTGAAGCAGTTGTTCTCAATCCAGCAAAGTACCGATACAAGTGCCCAGCCTTAATCCTATGATCCTAAAGAAGGAAGACATGAATGGGAACATGTGCTTAGTGAGAGTAGGATGTTACCCTACCTGCTTGCTCCATCTCCTGGCACTGAACAGGGAATTTTTGTGACATCTCATCTCTCCATCCTGATGAGGAATCGCTCTACTAAACCATAAACATATTGTTAGCTAGTTACTCCTTGTAAGAAAGAGAGGATTATCTGGAGGAAGCGGTTCTGGGGAGTAAATAGACAGCCAAGGAGCCTGCTCCTCTGTTATCTGCACAGCCACCACACATGGCTTTCCATGAACAGGCTGTTGATTAATTTACTGGGTCAAGTTTTTAGATGAAGAGACACATTTTTCTTTGATATTCTTACTATTTAGGACACTTCAGTTGTAGTGACTGATTGCTAAGCCTTTCGCTGAAACTGCAGGTATGTTTGCGGTAGGTTTTTCTTAATGTGTGTTTAGCTTTATGGTATTGCTAGTCTCTAACTAATAGCACTTGATGTCATACTATACAAATCAGAAATATTTGTAAAGCATGGAGCTACTGTCTCCACTCCCATAATGAAGCAAACAGAAGCTGACATAATTGAATATGTATTTTGAGTTATGTATTGCTAAAAATATCATGTCTTTATAGACCAGAATAGTGACTGATAACCAGTTCATTGTGAAGTCCAAGTAAGTGCTAAATTACATCTCCTTGTTCAGTTGAAGCTGCATATTAATCTAAGGAGTTTAAAATAGTATTAACATCAAATAGAGGATTTGCCAGTCTGCAGTCATTGCAGATTTTTATTGTTTTGTTGTTTTGTTTCTTTTTAAATCTATGAAACAGTTACCTAAAGTGGAGCAGAATCCCCATGACAGATGAACCCCTACTTTAGAGTTAGTCACTGCTGATCCCACTGTAGATTTTTTACTTAAACCACTAACTGAACTCGCATCAATCAGTAAATAAAAGATCTGAACTTGCATCTCCTACGTCTCAGCACTTCTCATGAGAGTCATAGAATCATCAGTGTTTTCCGCTGGGCTTAGTCTGGCATATCAATTCCCAGAATATTTACTAATCAATCTATGCTGACAAAACTAGAGGAATGCCTACTCCTAACTTGAATCTCAGCCCCATCAGGTCTCTGGTGAGTGTGTGCATGCTGAGCTGCAGTACAGGAAGTCCTTAGAGCACATTTGGCCTGCAGCAGTTGCCTTCAGAGGAGAGGCTGAGGGAGATGGTCTTTTTTAACCCAACATGCAGAAGGTTTCCATGATAGTTATAACAGTCTTCCTGTGTAAGAGGAGATGGACAAGAAGAGGGAGCCAGGCTCTTTATGAAAGAGATGCACAGCAGAACAAAAGCTGATTAATTGAAACAGGGCAATTTCTGTCTGGGAACACGTAAGGGAACATTTCTTTCTTTGAGTCAAGAGATGCAGTCTGCACAGGGGGGTTTTGCAGGCTCCATTCTTGAAGGTTTTCAAGAATAGCAAAGCAATCTGAACAACCTGGTCTGATTTCATAGCTGAGTCTGCATGGAACAAGAGGTTAGATTAGTGACCTCCTGAGGTTCTTTTGTAGAGGAATGATTTTGTGACTCTGTGATTCTCTGAACTGTATGGAAGAAGATGCATGTTTTTAAGGGTTATAAAACAAATCAGATGTGCTCTTTGACTGTGGCAAATTGTTATGATGTGAAAGATTCGAAGCTTGTTTGTACTAATGATTAGAAGTGCCTCTTCATTTTTAACTTCTGTGATTTGACATATGAAGTGACTAATATAATTTATAAAATATGAAGAGTGTTACAACTGTAACATATAAAACACAGATGAACATACCACAGCCTCAAGGTAACCCATTTCTTGCTTTGTAAGCCAGAAATACTTGTGGGAGTATCGTAATGTTCCAGAGTGATACACTGGGCAAACAGATCTCTGGTCTTACTTGACAGATGTGGAGCAAAAGCATGTGGTTGACAACCCTTAAACACTGCATATATGCATGTTGCAAGAGCAAGTTATTCCAGATAAAATCACAATAAAGTTATGATCAGCATGCTTTCACTTAACTTGTCCTTTTTCTGACAGTATATCATAATTTGACATTGCATATTTTTTTAATACCATTACTGTCTGTGTGAAGAAAGCTTAAGATAAGGAGCTTGTACTTCAGAAAACGTGGACAAGTAGAGCTAAAGAGTTGCTCTGTTGGAAGAAAACTTCCTATATATGTGAGTTGTATCTGGTAGGGTGCAAACATGACTATTTGGGGAACTTAGACTTTGCATTAGCTCCTGGCATCTGAGGCATTCACTATTAAGCATTGGGAAAGCATAGAAATTACTTTTGTAACTTGCTGCATCTGCTGCAGAGAGGTACTCATTAGTCTTGCAGACCTTTGAGATAATTGCACTCAACAGCTGCTTCCAAGGTCAATTAGAAGACAGGCAAAAAATATCTTGAGAAATGTCCAACTTCTTGTAAAAACTGGTTATGAGTGGCACACTGCCAGGGGACCACTGGCATTCATAAATAATGATAGCACAGCTTTCATTTGGCTTTAACTCAGAACTTCAATCAGTTACTGGAGGGTGAGAACAGGCAAAATAGGACTGAGAGAGCTTTTTTTGCTTTACATGAAATACCTTACAGCATATCCAAATCTCATTTAATCATGGAGTTGTTAAGGTTGGAGAAGACCTACAAGATCATCAAGTCCAACCTTCATTTACATGAAGCTTTGCTTTTGCATTCTGATACAGTGAAGGGGTTTATGCTGTTTTACCAGCAGAAAGCGAGATCATCCTTAAGCCTTGAACTTGGCAATGTGAAGGCTATTTGGAGCCTCTGCATGTCTGGGATTTCATAGCTGCATTGAGGTAATTTGTTGGACATTAGTACCTTTCCATTCCCCAATATGTTAGATGCAGAAGTTCATCAGCCTAGAAGGAGATTATTTAATTACCATAATCTTTATATGGGGTTCTATTAAGATCAGTCTTTGTATGGGCATTTTTCAGTGCAAAATGGTAAGCTATATTTCATCTACTACATGTTTTCTTTTTAGTTCTCTCTTTAGTATGAAAATAGTAATGCAGAGCTTTCAGACTAGCAGCCAATCTTGAGCTGTTTCCTCCTATGTTATTGTTTCAACACAATAGAAGGTAGGTTTAATATTGCAAAATAGAGGCATTTCAAAGCATTTCCAAGTATTTTTTAGCAAATGCAAACAATTATTTAAGCAATTCTATTCAATTGCCATAACATGGCACATCTAGACAGCCGTGTGTCCAAAGAAAACAATTTGCTGTTCATTTAACCCATATCTTTGTCTTTTGCCTTTCCCCATTCTGATCTTCCCTCAAGCATTCTTACTGTCTTTCTCAGGTCGATAATATGAAAAAATTATTGAAAAAACCCAAGAAGTTCTCAAATGAAGTAAAAGCAAGATGACAACATCCTTGCACTAATAATTAATTTAACCTTTGTTAAATTACTATCATGTATCTAATATAAATTACAGTATACAGTACATAATGGTATCTAATATATGCTATATCATCGTATACTGTAATCTAATATTTGCTGGAATAGAGCCCTTCCATTATCTCAGTTCTTTTGTCTGTAGTACATCCTCTGATTCAAACTGGAAATATTTTAGTTTTCTGCAACAGCCCAGTCTGCTGTAATGCCAGAGTCTCAATGTCCACAATAAGGTCTGGCAGCACTTCATCACATGGAAAAGAGCTGCCACTGGAGGGAAGCTGGTCTGTGTGATTGGTTCAAGATTTGTATGGCTTTTGCTGAGTTACTACTGGGCAGACACTCTGAGAAAAATTTCTGTTTGAGATATCCAGTATCTTACTGAGGAAGAGTAGGAAAATGAAAAATAGCTGGTTAATGACTAGGAGTATGGGTGAGTTGAAGGCAATCTGTCAGCTAGACTGTTCATCTGTTGAAGGCAAAAATATTGAAATAATAAGATAATATTGAATCCATGATTTTAGAGTTGCTCACGGAGCATTGCCTGTAATCAAATAGTCCTTTCAGTCAGAAAAACAATGTAGTGATGATGTGGGAGGGTTTGCTGTCCATGCCTACTTTGCTGAAGGAAAACTTGTTCCATGTCACCAGAAGCCTAAATTTACAGTAATTCATTTTATTAACGGACACAAGAAAGTTAAATACAAAACACCTCACAGGCTGACTCAAAGTACATGTGAAAGGTGGAGGAGTCTCTAGCTCTATACAGAGTTATTTCTTTGAAGTGCTGAATCTTGGTGAGTGGGTTCCACCTGGGCCTGGAAAATTGCCCAGATCCAAGTGTAGCCTCTGTCCTCGGGAGAAAAACAGTTGTTAACATGTTTCTGACATTTCAGTGAAAACAACTTGAGTCACTTTGATTCATTTATGTTTGTGGTGCTGCACCGGCTGCATTATCTGCCTCTTCATTGCTCTCCAGACTCGAAGTGAATCACAGAAATCTTCCAGACATCTGTCTATTAGGGAGAATGAATTACAGTACAAAAATATTTGTGTAGGTCAGGGGAACTTTGGTGATTAATAAGCTGTAATTCACTGCCTTAATACATTGTTGAGGGAGCCTAAATTTCATTTTTAAGGTTTTTTTCTATTTTCATTGTGCTTCATCTCTGGGATAATGTAATCTCAGTGTTGATCAAAGTAAGGCTTCAGCTCAGCGTCACTTATCGTGCCTTGTGCAGTAGAATAAATATCGTCACTAAGCCCATTATTCAGGTTTCAGAAGTAATTAGATAGTTTTTTTGAGGGCAACCTTGTTCAACTAGTGGCTGCTTTATTACTTTAGGTGAATGAAAAGGGCGTGTAGTAGTAAATTACTGCGAGCAGGCTGTTGGAGAAAGCGGGGTGAATTCTAACTTCAGTCTGCTCGTTTGGCACTAACTGCATGCAATCTGTTTCTGTCCATGTGTGAAAGCTACCTGCATGCAGTCTGCTGCTCAATAAGCCATCAAGCTGTAAGGAGGCTGCATTTTCAGTCTGCTGTGCACCAGAAGGCAAACCTTTAATCAGTATCTTTTGAAAAAGATCATGCTTAATAAAAATCCATGAAATTCACTTCTGTGATTATAGCAGCCAGTGTGCTGTACATTCATTAGAGTCAATTTTGACACCATTATAGTTTAGAAAATAAATTATTACATGGCTAGATTTGTAGGTGTTCTAGGAAAACAAATTTGCCTGTCTTACTCCTGTCTCCCAGCTGTGTATATTAAACAAGTATCTGGGGATATGTGAAATTTACTGCTGGACATAGCTATTAGACAGCAAGGAAAATATTCTAGCTCAAAGGCTCTTTTCAATTAAATACATATTGATTTTCAAAGTCACATCAGTCCTCCAATTACTTCATTCTTTTTATGGTAAGCCACAGTGTGGTATAAGGGAAATATAAATGATAACCAGATTCTGCCTGTAAATACATTTATCTTTTCTGTTTTGATATAGTCTTCATTATGTGCATTGTCCAAGAAACTTTAATCTCAAATAATGTTGACTGATTTTCTTTCAAGTATTTTTATTTTTACTAAAGATTTAAACTGAAAAGGAAAAAAGGAGAAAAAAAAACCCCACCACTTCTTAAATCTTCGCATCGTCTCACTCTCTTTCACACATATAGAAAAAAGGCGTAGTCATCCTTTCTGCACTACCATAGGCTTCTACATCACCTTCTGAATATAAGTGGCTTCAATGGGACTTACACACTGTGTGAAATGGAGACCTATCCATGCACTGCCTATGTGTTCTAGACATTTGTACGAATGCTTTCTGTAGCGTCATTTACACATTCTTAGTTTTAGCCCTCATGTTTTGTTGTGCATGCAAAAAGGCTCTAAACCATACACCAGTAATAGGTTTTTTATAAAATATTTGCTGGTTATAGTTAGAAAGATTTGTCTAAATGCTCTCTTTCTAAAAATATACTTTCTCAAGGTCTCTTAACTCATATAAACGAACTGCCTAATGTCTTAATAAGAGAAGGGTCTGATATTTGGCCAGAAAAGCCTCAGAGGCTGATTCTTCAGAAATGGGACCTTTGTCAAAGGTCCTTTTAAAAACAGAGCCAAAACAGAAGGGTCAGGCAGCTGCTTGCAAACCTGCCAGTCACTATGACTTGCCTCCCACTGAGCTGCCAGGAAAGCACAAGGTATAGGGATCATCCTTGCCCAGAGTGGGGGCATTGCAACGAGCACACACCCATTTCAGATGTTTTTCTTCTTAGCACCATTCAGATGAGAGGCAGTAGTTGCTTAGATGGCCTTCTGCAGAAAAGACCTCTCCAGGCTCAGCTCAGGTCTGACCCAATGGCACTGCCCTGTGTTCCTCTAACCCTCTATAGGTGGGTGATATTTTTCAGTGCACACTTGAGCAGAGAAACCATTTGGAACACTCTCACTTGAGAGTGAGTTTAGGTTCTTTCACCAGGGATATTGTTTTCTGAAGTGGAGAGTGTTTAGCTTTGGGGAGTTGACTCAAGTGTTCAACACAACTCCTCTCAGGATCTGACCCCGCGTGTTCCCCGAAACACAGGGAGATTAAAGACAGCCAGCATCAAAGCTCATGGCTGCACGAAGCTGGCCGTGTGCTCTGGCTCTTCAGGCATGTGCACCAGGGCAATCTGCACGTATGCAAGGGGAAATACCTCCTGCTGTCCACCAGATACAAGCATGCTTTCCGTTAAAGTGAAGACTCCACGCATATGTAGGCACTTACTTTTACATGAAAGGCAGGAACTCATTGGATTTTTTGCCATTGTCTAGGAAAACAGTTTCAAAAATCTCTTATTTGGTGTTTCTGAGCCTATATTAGTGGCTTCCTCAATGTTCCCCAGACCATGTGTGGCTCTGATGTGTATTCCAAAACCTAGTATGCCACAGAGAGCAGAATTTCTGTATAAAACAGTGTGTGCAGTAATTCCTTGAACAAAATCTATTTTAATTTGCCCTGAAGCCAACATGACATAAATAAATCAAGTAAAAAACTGTTCTGTTTGTTGGAGGTTTTTTAATGAATATATCTAGTCCATGTATTTATTATTTCTTTAGCTTTGTTTTTGTCTACTTCCCCAAGGTAACAAACCTCTTGAAATCTTGCCTTCAGTCCATCCATGGCTCACTAATACCTTTTCAGTCATTTGGGCCAATTTAGAATAAGCAAGGAAATCCCAATATTATTATTTCTTCTTCTTCTTCTTCTTCTTCTTCTTCTTCTTCTTCTTCTTCTTCTCCTTCTCCTTCTCCTTCTCCTGCTCCTGCTCCTGCTCCTCCTCCTCCTCCTCCCCCTCCCCCTCCCCCTCCTCCTCCCCCTCCCCTCCTCCTCCTCCTCCTTCTCCTCCTCCTCCTCCTCCTCCTCCTCCTCCTCCTCTTCCTCATCCTCCTCCTCATCATCATCATCATTACTATTTTGCTGAAAAAAAGTGGCGTAACATTCCTGTTGTGATGTTCAGGGCATGTCCAGGAGAATAGATACATTTTAGCGTCATGAGGCCTAGGGAAAGAGGCCATGTCCAGCCAGTGTAACAAGGTTCCTTTTGCACTGTGTGGGGAGTGTTGGTGAGGTAAAGCTTGCAGAGAAAGGCTTAATATGTTTTTTAGTAGAGCATCTGATATAACTGAGGGGAAGAAAGCACACACCAAAAGAAGCGTTTGAGTACAATCCTTTTTAAAAATTGAAATAGAAGACTTCAGCTTGTAAAAACAAGATTCTCCACATGCCAGCACAGTGATTAGGGAGTCAGATGTATTGATCTGCAGAAAATAATACAGAAAGAAATATATACTAGATTTATGTTTCTGTGGGAGTTATATATCCTGTCAGGTTACAGGAAAATCTGTCCTTCAGTGTGAATTGCCATGTGCTCTCTCAGGGATCTACCTACTTCAAGGCTCTTTACAGGTCAGTATTTAATGGTATGTACAAAGTAAATGCAAACAGCTTCCTTGGGAGAGACTGAGACAACTGCCCAGAATAGCCTGTAGCCCACTGACTGGAAGGAAAACACTGAAAGAGTGAACTGAAATCTTTGCAGCAAGTCACTTTGAAGAGGGATTTGAAACTATGTTTGCTGTATCATAGGGAAATGTTCTCCCAGGGAAATACCAGTTAATGTTTATGCACTACCCACTCCCAGTAACATCCTGAGAACACCTATAAGATCAAGCACTGTTGGCAAAGGGATTTTTAAACTCTGTTAGTGCTAAATGGACTGTCTCAAATAGCTCTGTGAGCTATGGGTGGCTTTGCCTATGCCCACTGGAGGAAAGTAGGCACTTAGGAGGATTGTGGCAACTCAGACTTTTGAGATGATACATTACAAGGGTGAGTAGTGTTGGATGAAGCTACAAGATACAGAAAATAAGAGGCAGAGTTGTGAATTGGACTCAAACATCCTAAGTCTCTCCTTGGAATCCTAACCTCACTATACCCCAGGGCCTAAATAAAGTTAATAGATGTTCTTTCAAGGTCTAAAGGATTTGTTTTTAGAAATGAGAAGGAAGTACCTCTGGTACAGTGTACCCTAAAAAATGAGTTCATCTCTGCAAGCCTTGATACTGCAAATAGCAACTTTAACAGTAGTGTTGGCAGATGCATAGTTCACTGGACTGAGTCCTTGGCTCACATATGTTTTTTCAATGCATTGAGTTCATTCTTAGAGTATTTCAATTTCAGAATTTGTGAAGGAACAGTAATGCTTTTCAACTCATTCTTTCATCCCCTTTCATACTTTCTGAATGTAATGATAACTGTTCGGTCTGAGAAGTTCTGCTGTGTCTGCCATGGCTGTGATATAAAGGTCTTAGTCTAAAATCAAAGGGACAAGTCTAGAGCTCAAGCACCTCTTGCACATAGGAAGGGGTATAGATCTCTCTGCAATGTGAACTGTGAATGTCATATAACCAATAACTGTGAATACTACTTAAAAATAGCCACAAGGCTGTGGGATTTCCCAGCTAGTATAGTACATTTTTTACTTTATTAGCAGGGAAAACAGTCACAGTCACATCAGCACTTTATTGAGAAAATCATAAATACCTAACAATTCCTTTGGTTATCACATAAAATATTTACTTCTTGCTCTGTCAAAGCACATGGTTTTCTCAAGCTATTCCCAGCTTTCAGATAGTGGACTTGGCAAACTTCAAGTCAGTTCACATTCAGAGCTTGCACTGAGAAAAGAGGGGGATAAAGAAGAGGACTAAGTGAAAATCTGAAATTGCGCAGCTCCTAAAGTCTTCAGGTCAGCAGTACCATATCACTTTTTAAACTAAAAACCACCAGTATGTAAACAGCAAAATGCCTCTCTTTATCTGCTATTACTTCTCCCTATTTTATCTTTATTTTTAGGGAGGAAAAAATACTAAATTCTTTTTATTCCTTTTTTTTCTTCCTTTTTGTACTTTGTTTATAAAGCATACAAGCTGGAAATCATCACTGTTCTTGCTTGGGAAAAATAACATTAACTGCATGAGGAAAACATGTATGCTAAGAAAGCACTTGAAAAATCCATGCAGATGTTAGCAACCAATACTGGAAAAGAAGTCTCTGTAATTATATTTAGGTACAGTTTGAAACATTTTCCAAAATTTAAGTTTATATTATTCTATTCTTAATGGAGTTGGATTTTACATTCAATTGTCTTACTTCAACTAATTCTGATGGATCTCTAAGCAGTTCAGAATCCTAATTCACAAGACTCTGCTAGATTAAGAGTTGTGCTTTTTAGCTCACAAATGCAGAACTTGGAGCTATTGACTGTTTGGAAGCAGGAAGGCAGATAGGGTCTAACTGATATCATGTCCATGTAAAATGAAATTGAATCAAAATCCTCCATAGAAGAAAAGGATCCTTTTATATTCCCCATACACGTAAAAGATATTTAAAAAGTGATATGAAACTTGTAATATTTTTTCTTAATAGATAGTTCTTATTTCTCAAAACAGTTTCGTAACTTTCTGTGAGGTTGGCATTCTCAGTCCAGAGGAAGCCACTGCATCTGCTTTAGTATCAAGATGAAATTTATTTGTCCATAAATTATAAGAGCTTTGAGTCAGTTGTCTTTGTAGAGAGGCACCTACTGGGATTTTCAAAAGTTCTTTAGCAATTAGTAAAGATACTGTGTAGTTATGAAATTCTTCTGCCACTGGTTAAAGCATATGACATTATTCGCAAAGAAATTTTATATACAGAAGTCTGTGATTGAGAGAGAAAAATCACACAGTTCAGGGTATTCTTGTATTCTTAAGACACAGTAATATTAATTATATCAACAACATGAATAGTTCCATTAAGAACTTGAAAGCATTTTAAACTGATGGCTGTACTTCGTCCACATTTCAAACTGTTCTCTGATGTCTGCACCATGCCTGACAATATGGTCAGTATCTCAGCTTTTCATATCCTTCCCAGACTCCTGCTGATGTCTGTGCACTGCATATTCCAAATCTGTGAGTGCCCAGACTCCTTCTCTAAAGCGTTTTTATGGTCCCTACCAGATCCGTGTGGAACTGAGCATCTTGTAGTCTTTTAATGTGACAGTGTCTTTGGGGTCATTGGGGACCTATTATCCCATTTTTGCAGATGGAACACATTAGGTTCCTTAAAAAATAACAGTGGTGGCAGTTTCTTTCCTTTAAAACATAGTTGCAGCACATTACTCCATCAGTTCATCCCATTAATCCTATATTCTCTGTTTTATGACTTTGTGTGTCTTTTGATGTAGGCAATGTCTTCATCTATGTCTTAGACAGCACTTGATGGCTAACAATAGTCATTATTTCCCAGTCAAAAGCAATAGTGAACTGAAATTTCTTGTAAGAATGCCTCTCCTTATGAGAGATCTCTATACCTATTTTGTACACCCATGAGTTTCAGTTCAGTCTAGTCAGTTTGGGTGTTGAACTGAACCAGCCTGAAGCTCTGAATCTTTGGAGGTTCATCTATCACTGAATAATGCAGCCAGACAGAGGGAGACAGTTGAATAGAAGTCAGTATGCCAACTGTTCCTTCATTTATTACTGCCATATTAAGAAAGTTGATAGAGTGGAACTAATCCATCTGCTCACAATTTATGCCCTAGCAATAAGATACAGTTTCACTATTTCATGAGCTCACTCTTTGACTAACTTTATTAAAATTCCTTCTATAGTATCATTTTTAATCACTTTTCATCCAGTTTTAGTTATGTGTAAAATAGTAGAAAAAGATGGACTAAAGAGACATGAAAGGATTTCATGAGAAACTCAGGTCAGCTAAAATAGAAACAGATCAAAAAAAGTTAAGTCAGTGAGCCTACAAAGGCCAACAGAAAAGTGTTCTAAATTACCTCTTTCACATGAAGTTTTGTTCTGTCATGTCTAAAATGCAAACAGTCAAAAGGAGTAAGGCAGTCCTGGCAGCACTGTGAGAGGAGGCAGGGCTGTGGTGCCTGAGGGGAGGTAGCTGGGTGACCTGCCAGGCTGATGGGCAACCCTGGCTGCAGCACTGCAGGGGCAGAACTGACAGGTGGAGAGGTCTCCTCCCTTCGTTACCAAGAATACTCAATGAGGTTTGTCTCATCCATTAGTTCCCAGACATGGATGGGCTCTGAATGTTAGAAAAAGGCCAGATTTTGGCTAAATGTTGGTTGTATGCAATGCTAAAATGAATTCCTGTGAGCTTAGTTATATTTCTCCTGTTGTTTAGCTTAAAACATTCTGATACTCTGATCCTTTATTAGACTGTTAGGGGTACTCTTCAGTGATTTGGGCTGGGTACAGTTTCAGAAATGCAGAAATTGCCTGGTTTTCAAAATGTTGAGCCCACCACTCCTTTTGATTGCAAGGGGGTTTCATACAAATGCACCAAGAACTATTACTGACCAAACTGTAGACCTTGCTCAGTCTACAGTACAGTCTAGATACAGTCATCCTGGGTGGGAGTTTCCAAAGCATTCAATTCATTAACGTAAGTCTACTTCCACCAAAAATTATAGATTTAGCAACAGCTTTAAATGAACAGAGTTGGGTTATTCCAGAAAAATGCTGAAAATCCTACCTTTCTATTTAAAATGCCTTTTTGAGATGACAGGTAGCAGCAGCTGTAGATGCTAAAAGTAACTTTATTTCTTTGTGATGCTCTGCCACTGCTGGAGCACTGACTGTTCAAACAAACACAAATAGACCATTTGTCCTTTGTTTGATAAGACTTTTCCCAGAGAAGTCTCAGGCTGCTTATTTTCTCTCTTTTTAACTGCTTCTAGTTTGGTGAAAGTTTATGGGGTTAGTCTGTAGGCAATTGCTGCAATTTCAGAGTAATCACTCTTTCATTAGGGTGGAGATGGTAAAAAGATACAAAAGTAATTAAAAATCCATTAATAGTTAATTTAGATTCCTTAATCTAAAGCATGACTGCATCTATAATGGTATTAGCTATATGACACTCATGCCATATTAGCTGCATGCGTGTGGGTCACCTTTATAATGCTTTGTTTACCTCTCTCTCTGTCTCCCCCATACAATTTTAAAACTGATTCTGGGTTTGGGGGGCTTTTTTGTATTAATGTGCACCTGAGTGAAACTAAGTCTGCATTATGTTTATGTATATACATAAGTATATAATTGAGAGGAAATATAGTGTGTGGTTATTGAAAGGTGAGCTAAACAAACAAAATTCTTATTAAATCAGGCACACAGACTATAAGTAAATGAAATAACATGAATTAGTAGCTCCAAATATTTTTGGAGCTAGTAATTTGAGAAAACTGTAAAGTAGCAGGCTCAGAAATCTTTGTGATCTCTTAAAGGCTAAAACTTTATGAAGAATCAGGTTCCCTGTAGTGTGGTCTGAAACAGAAACAATTGTCATTTCACACAGCAGAAATATTCACTCTCTCTTTAGTCTCACCAATGATGACTAAAATCTATCTAGATATAGAGAAGAAAGCTTTATTCGTCTTTTATTTGCTAGTGTCCATATGATCTTCCATAAAGATAAAAGAAAGTTTACTAGTGAAATGCCAAATCAATTGCCAAATTAATCTTATAAAGTGTCATTCTAGATATGCACTAAAGTACATAATGCAGGGGAATTTTTCCTTTGATTCTAGTCCAGACATTGCAAGGGCGTTTTTGTGTCTCCCATCCAAATATGAAGGCTTGCAGGGAGAACAGACACAGAGCAGAAGCTATCATTTATGTTTACATGTCTTGCTCTCATCTTTGCCATGAGTGATCTTTTGTAAACATACTTAAGATCACAAGATGTTTCATCTTTGGGCAAGGCAAGAAGAATTTCATGTCACTGCAACACCTGCAAAAAACAATAAAAAATCTGCAGGCAGTTTGAAAAGCTCTTAATGTGCCATACATTGATGGAGCTGTGGTAAAATCTGTAGCTGCACATTATAGTAAATATGTCAGTGATGGTAAAGGATTGGTCTCCTACAAAGGTAAAGATGAAACAAATAAGCTTTGTTCAGAGATTCACAATCTCTCATGACCTGATAGTTTAGATGTGAATTACATATTAAACACAAACAGTGTCCTTTAAAATTCATGATTCGCATACTTTGAAAACACACCAAAGTCAAAAGTGACATAGTTCCCTGCATAGTGATTGTAATTAATAGGTAACTAGCCACATGAAACTGCTGTTAATGGTAAAGAAATGTGATTAAAAAAAAACCTTGTTTGTTTAAACACATACCCTGGGCAGACATATGAACAAGAAAATCCCTGTTATTTTCTGGCACTGTGTTGACAGCAATGGCAGTACATTCAGGAATTTTGGACTTTCTTGTGAAGTCCTGTGCAAATTGTTTTACTGCAAGGTAGGAACTCTCTGATGTTAATGTTATTTGAAGTAATACTGTCAAATAGCTGTACAGTGTGTCCAGACCCAGAGGCTCCAAGACAGCATCACATTTAACACTAGAAGATACTATGCCATTCATTTTGTCATAACAGCTGCCGCTGGTTATAGAGATTAAGCAGAGAACAGAACAACCCAGAAATACCCACTATTTCTCTGCCTATGTATGCACAAAAATTACCTTAACCCCTTGAAGTCAGTGGGAAGACTTTTGTTTCTGCCATCATGGAATTTAATGAGATCAGAATAATTTTGAGACAACTATTTCACTTTGGTTTTTTGATTGCATAATCAAGAACTACCAGTATTTACTAAATTCCGGGATGCGTTCATATTGCCATCTGTATCAGTTGCACATATTCTACTAACTGTCAAGATTCACCTAGACCCTACTAGGACTTAATTGTCATTTTCTCATTGGTGTAATTTAGGCATAACATCCTAGATGTAGCATAATTTCATGGCAACAGTGAATGATATTATATGACAATTGTGAAATTAATTTTAATATCATTTTAGAAAATAGAAATTGGCGTGCTTCAGTGAAGAAAATACTAATGAAATATTTTTGTTCTTTTTGGAGAAATTGCATTTCAGTATTCTTTATGTTTCAAGAATAGTCCTTCTTGAAATGGACACACTCCAGTAAAAGTGTCTTTCCATTTGTGTAGTTTGTAAATAATTAGTAGTACTAAGCATATGCAATTCTTTAAAAAGGCAAATTTTGAATTACTGAATATTATCATTGCATTTAGCCAGAAAGGTCCACTCCATTTTTCATGCAGTTTGTACTATATATACTTATATATATATTATATATACTTATATACTATAAGTAGAGACAATATAATATTTTGTGAAAGTTATATATGTTTGCCTTAATAAATTTTCTTATGTCTTTAGCAAATGTGGTATTTTGTATGTTTACTGTGGATTGGGATAATTTATTACAAAACCCTTGTCTGAATGGAAAAAGAATTATAAATTTCATATTAAGCTATATATTGAAGAGCAAAGGATGGATGAACTGCCCCAAATATGTTTTTTTCGTCTTTAAATGTGCTTGAAGAGGATTTCAAAGTTACGTGGATGGGCACACTGCTGTAATTTTCACATATTTCATTTTAATTCAGGACTGTGGTTCCAAAATTCACCCAGAGGAGTCCTGTGGCTTGCAGCCTCTGTCTCATGAATACCTCTCAGCAATTTCACAGACAGTGTTGAAGACCTGTGAAGCTGGAGACACAAAAGGTTTGTACTTTATCCCCTTTCTTCTGAAAATTGACTCATGCACCTCATCAAAGAAAAACTAGAAACAGTATTTACTTTTTGCTATAGACATGCGCTAACCTATGCACAATAAATTTAACTAATCACTTGTAACAGTTACTGATTTTTAAAATCAGGTTAATTAGTTTATGTGAGAGTGTTTTGTTAATAAGTTTCTAATCAATGATCCACTATTGCTTGTGTTATTGTCATGTAGCCTTTAAAATGCATTGAAATATTTCTATTGAAACCAATTAAAATAAAAATCACCGAATCACAGAATATTCTGAGTTGGAAAGGACCAACAAGGATCATTGAGTCCAGCTCTTAAGTGAATGGCCCATATAGGTATCTTGGCATATCTTGGCATTATTAGAACCCTACTCTGACCAACTGAGCCAATCTCAGATGTTTTATTCTAACTAGAAGGGATTGTCTACTCAAAAACTAACTTTAGAAAAAGAATACAACATTTTGATCCATTTGAATTTTATACTTCCATTTATATATTGGAGACACAAACCCAGTTTTTAGTTTTACATATAGTTATACCTTAAAAAACAAGATGGACAAATCAAACATTCTACAATAAGCAATGCAATCAAGACATGTCTTTGGTTTAGTGTGAACTCAGATTACAACAGAACGTCAGGCATGTACTCATGTTAAGGTCACAGTTGCATGAAGATTTATTCAGGTGTACTTTAACTACTCAAGTGTGTGGTCTTATTCATAGCTTAAGTTGTTGCTGTACTAGACAGTAAGTAACTTTGTTCAATCCTTTATTAGAGAAATGAAAAATAACCCAACACTTCTCTATGGTCTGTTGCCACAACTGTATTCTTTATCTTTATCTGTGCTTTTCACAGCAGTAAATTTGCACAAACTCATGGAATAATCAATAAAAAGTTACAGGAATGTGGGAACTGCCTGAATGCCTCATTTTATGTGAAACAGAGGCGTATATTAAATTTGTGTTATACAGAGGGAAGGCACAAAAGAGACACTGTTGTATCTAGCAGCGTATTTTAATCATACAAGTTGTGAATCATCCTATGCCACTATATGAGGACATAACATTTGTGACTAGAAAGCCCAGACCAAACCCACTGAATCCTTCTGGGGCAAACAGTCTCTTTCTTCTGATATATAGCATACTCCTTTTGAATACTGCATCTAGCTAAATGAGGCTGAATATAAAATATCTTTTACAGCCTTATTGTGAATACTATACGCAATTAAAGTTCAAACAAACTTCAGGAGGTGCAGTCTCACAGGAAAAGTATATTAAACAGGAAAAGATAATTTATGCTTAGAAAGTGAAGACTGTCAAGTGTCTAATGAACTGGGATTTGCAGTATCTGGCAACAAGTGGCCATGTAGTTTTACTGTGCATCACAACTTCCAAGTGGAACTGGAAAGCATGTCTTTATGTGGAAAACCATTCCAAATTTGCAACAACCGAATGGTATACCAATCTTGGCAGTGAACATTTTCCTAACACATATGGAAGCCATGGCAAATTCCCTGCTAAAGCAGAAACAACTCTTTCACTTAAGTTAAATTTTCAGAGAAGCCAAGCAATGTCATTTCCCCTCAGAAGACAACTCAAAACTTCTGCAGAAGTAAGGCGGTGCCATACCCTGTTCTTATGCCAGGGAAAAGCTTAGTTTTATAGGGATACTGAGGTACTACCACCGCAAAATCTATCTGTGCTGAGAAAAGCTTGTGTTTGTGCATACATGGACAAAGGCTGAGGTGGAGCAGCAGAGTTAGAGATGAAACCTTACCTCCTCTGACACTAATGGTAAAACTTAGAAGTCTGCTTTGCAATTCCATACAACTCGGATTTCATGCCTCATTTCTAGTCCTTTGATGTCGAGCAGGGACAGTAGTTCAGGGTCTAACCAAAGGCAGAAGTGGCTTCCTCCTCTCCTAGTTACCATGACACTATTCTTTGGAGGAAGCTCAGCACCTTACGAAATATGCACTCAATTTACATGATTTCTGTCTCTTTCTCTCTCTTACTCTCTCTCTAATCACTAAATGCAAATTGAAATATTCGACAGCAGAGGTTTCTTTCTTTCTTGTTTACATCATAGAATGAAATTACAATTTTTAAAGCAAAAAAAATCTTTTTTCTTTCAGAAAATCTTCCTTGATTCACATGGGGTTTGAACCAGGCTATCACAGGAAAATTAGCTCTTTCTTCAGTATTGGTGTATTATCAATAATACAGAAGTTAGCAAGCATTAACTGTGTGTTTGGCTCCTCGGAGAGAGAGAGAGAGAGAGCTGAGAGAGACCATGAGAACCCCAAGTTTTGCTAAATTCCTGCAAGTGAATCAGGCTACTGCTGTCTGTGGAAATGTGGTTTGCAGACAATTACAAAAATCTGGTGGGTAAGAGATCACAGATTCTCTTCTAATGTTCTGCCCTGATTCTGTGACATGTATGTTTTAGTTATATCCCACTTTCCACATTTCCTACAACTGTATCCAGTTTAACATAATTCTGTGTAAGCTCTCTCTGCATTCAACAGCTATCTGGATTTGGGTCCAACAGAGACATTAACTGATGTTCAACAAAATGAATGTCTTCTTTGGTTACAAGGAATAAATCTCAGTTCAGACATAAGTCCATAAACCTAAGCAAATAATGTCCTTTAAAAATAATTTTTACTTTTGTTTTTCATAAATGGAGCTAAAACCAAAATAAAAAATATTTCCGTAGCCTAGTCACAGAGAAAAAAGCTTTTTAAAAGTCTTAGGATGCCAAGTAAACACCAAACGCAAAAGTAAGCTAGTCATAAATCTCCAAACTATCTTTTGCATCAGGTAGGTTAAATATTTTGATTTTGAGTAATCAGGATAGAATACTCTTTTCTCTTTATATGGATGATTGTTCGGCACTATAGAAAAAAGTTGATTTTAAATTTGAAAATGTATGTATATGTGGCTATGAAAATGGAAAAGGGTGAATAAAAATAAGAGGCTAAAAGAAGCAACAAAACTATCAGATTAAATGTACAGCCTCTATTGGTTAAACTTTTAACTTTAGGGTAATATTTTTAAAATAGAAAATAAACAATCCTAATTAATTATTTTTAAAGTATCTTTCTTTTCATGTTATGAGAACAGTTTTAGGGAGTACTGACAATGTTTAATCTCATATCTTAAGCAGATTTATAACTGCTCTAATGAGCCAAAAATCCAGTTTACTTTCACTCTTCCTGTGGAAACCTCCTACTTCCAGGCTAGTATAAAACTTTGATTATGCCAATTTTTAATTTGTGAAGAAACTAACAACGCCCCTCTCTTTCCTGCTCTCTTTCACTGAATTGTAGGTAAACTTGCCCTTGCCTGGTAGAGCTAATGCTCACTCTTTTGGCTGAAGCACCACAAAATGCAGCCTGATTGAAATGGTGCTGAAAGATGCAATGTGCACTGCTAACTTGTATAAATAGGGAAAAAGCAACTTACAATTTCCCTAGCAAATAATTTAATTTCCAAACTAATATTTTTTGCAATTTTTTACTGTTAATGGTCTTCACTTTTTTTTGTGAGATTCATTTTCTCTTTTAACACAATCCTATTTTTGAAGGTTGAGAATGCATTGACTAACTGTTGTGAAGTTGAAACAGGAAAAGTTAATAATAATTGGTTCAAAAATGCATAAATTGAGATGCATCATTTGAAAAAGCTATGTAAATATAAAACCTGAAACTATTCTGTTAGCATTAAATGTTAGTGCTTCCTATACACATCAGTTTGGCTCCATAAATCCTTGTTCTCAAATCTTTTTCTATTAACTACTAATCTTTAGTATATGCCAAAAAATGATCTATTTTTTCTTAATATACCTAGAGAGCTATTGAATATAAACCAAGCTATTTAAAATAAACTTTTCAAAAGGTACTTATCACTTACAATTGCCAAAGTTTAAACTTTTATTGTTCAGATATTTTGGCTCCTCAATATTCGTTTTATATAGTTCTCCTTTTCTAGTTTATTACCTAAAACCAGATCAGCTCATAAATGTATGTAATGTTAAAAAGAAAATTTCATAAAATGAGGGATCTCATGTGTTGTAGACATTGCCAGAACTTTTCTGTATTTGGTGTGAAAGAAAAACTACAACATCAGGAAAAAATATTGAGTTTTTATATAATTTTAAAATATAAAACACTGCCCGAAACAACTCTCAGATCATTTATGAAGAGCTCAGCAGTAGCAATCTTGGAGTCCAGAATTCAAAACAACTAACCATTCTGTCTCTGCTCTATTACTCAAAAAGCACAAAGCAGTAAAAGATGTTTGCTTAACAACTGTTGCTGGGTTATCTGAGACCTAGCACTTTTCAGTCTCTTCGTACAACTGCTATGAAGTTGAGGATGACTCTTTAGTCACGGATTGCAAAGTGTGTGCAGAGAGAGCTAAGGGCAAGATCCACAAGTGACAATAGAGGGCAATTGGAGGGTCAAAGCATTCCTGACCCCAGTGGTGGCCAGTAGACCACAACCTGGAACAAAGGACCTCAAAGCCAAGGGATGGTCAGCACAAGTAAGGGATTCACAACAGCTAGCACTGGGAGGCTAGAAGCAACAGGAATTGTCTAAATTCAGCCTTTGGTTTCTCAGCTGAGCGGGACATTCATTTGGAAGAACACTCTGTGCTCCAGAACCTAGTTATCCACTTTATACCCTTAGATAAAGATTCAATTTAACCCCTTGATAAAAAGTCTACATAGGCTCTTACCCAGGGGCCAAAGTTCAGATCTCTGTTTTTACACAAAAATTGCCAGGTTAAAAGCATGTTATTTTCCTGTCCTAGTGAATTTAGAACTTTAAAGTGGTCCTCAGCTGGTAAGAGTAGGGAATGTTTTTCCTAACAGCTAGGTGATTAGAATGCAGAAAATGCAAGTTTGAAACTCCTCTGAGCCAGAAGCATGGAGCATCTCTATCTTCCTGCTTGCACTCTACCACCATGGTCCTGAGTTTCCTTTCTTCCCTCCTTCCTCCGTGCTGCTTGCCCAGCACAGCCTTCATGAGGCACCCATGCCCGTGGGAACTGAGGGAACCGGGTTATCCTCACTGACCCACAGCATGGTAAAAGCCAGTGTCCAGGCTTTTCTTTAGGTTCAGTCTGCCATAATTTGCTCCACATCATCTGTAAGTGCATCTAAGGCTGGGATGAGCATGTTCTGCACAGGGCAGGGTAGCAGTAACTAGTGTTGCGTGGTCGTGGCACTGTGGGATGTTTTCTGCCCTTAGATGTACTTGTGTGGGCTCCCATACAAACAATTCTTGATGCTTTTATCTGCTAAGACAACTCCCTCTGCTACTTTCAAAAACATATTCACTTGCATTTTTGGCTAAGTGCAAGCACAGGCTACCTCCCTGGAAATTCCCGTGCTCCTGAGTAGCAGCTGACTCTCCCAAGGCCACTGGCATCTCGCAAGGTTGCTTTGCTCAGCAGCCCCCTCAGTCCTTGGCCTGATAAAAAAATGTCAATATACAGCCTTGCAGTTTTTGCTGGAGCTTCTTATGCAGCAGCAATCCATCACACCCAGGCTGCTGACCTGCTGCCTGGTAGCAGTGTTGGCGACAAACTCTAAGGCCAGGTCTACTCTGCAATCATTTGCTTTTGGAGCTATTTTCTGGGCTGTGGTGAGGAACCCATCTGTGCTAGCAAGGCCTGATAGCATTGACACAAGGATTTGGGGCCTCTGCACTCTTCCTTGTCTAGTGCCTTTAATCAGAACAAAAGTAGGTTTTGCTGCCACAGCAACATAGTCCCTGGGAGGTGTCAGTACTGTGTACTTATATGGGCTAGAAAAAGTGTCTCTTTTGTTGATCTGAATATAAAGGCCACTCAAAAGTTTTCTGTCTTCCTTGAGAGATTAAATCCATCAGGCTTCCAGTAGGATTTTTGAAAGGTATAACTTTAGAAAACAACATAATAAAACCATTCAACCTTAGGTAAGGGATTGTTAAAACCCACTGACTTTTGGTAATCCCACTTTATGCTCCTAATCTGCAAAATAATTTTTGAAAATAGGGATAAGGCTTTAATAAATCACTTACATTATTCATCTCACCTTACTGTCATCTTCTTAAATGTATATGTGCAGTCTGGGACAGTCCTATGAACTGTCACAAACTAAAGAAGTTAGTATTTTTTGAGGGAAAGTCTTCATCCTGCTTCATTTTTCTATTGGGTACTCTCAACCAGCCACCAAGCCTTTAAATGTTTAGTTGTAGATGAGAATGACTCTTGTCTTTAGGCACTTCTGAATGTGAATATTTCCTTTTTGCATTCACTCCTCACCACTTTTCCCTTTCTTGTATCTCTTCTCTTGAAAAAGGACAAGGTGCTACAAGAAGGCAACATGAACTGAGAAATAAACCCATGAACAGCTGTCAAATTTGAGCATTCACAGCTCTTTCGGGGAAAGGAAAAACTCCCACCCAAGCTAAATGAAAAGGGCATAACACAATGGAAGGAAATAGTCTCCTCAAAGGGTTAGAGGGCATTTAATTTTGGAAAAACTCCCATGACAAAATACTCAAAAATATCTTGCTTCCTGCATAATAAAACCACTCATAAAAATACAGAGGAGGTGCTGACTTCCCATTGCTGTTTTCCAGGGCAGTGGATTGTCCCTTGCCTCAGCTGCTCTGACAACAGGACCTGTGACTGGAGAGAAATAACATGGCAGCCCCATGGCTGCCGATACTCTGTGCTAGCCAAGCCTGAGCTCCAGCGCTGTGTGGAGGGCAGAAGGGTATGTAACAGGTTTTACATTTTAATTCATTTTATTTACCTGGATAATAGTCCTGAAGATTTCAAAATATTTTATGATTGATGTGTGAGAAAAATCCCTTTTTATTATAACTGGAAAAATATCCAGATGAAAAATCCACAGGGACAAAAAACAACCATTATCCATAATTTAGCCTCATATGCAGAGGCAGTTGTCTGCTGTCATTTTGCATAGGATCTTAGGTCACACCAGCGGAATTTCAAGACCTATGGTGTAAGTGGTTACCAGTCAGACCCGCAGTGACTACAAGGATGGCAAATGGAGGATGTTGTTGCATTGTTGTCACAGTTTGTCTCACATTTGACATGCAAGTTGATTTTCTTTTTCTGCATACCTAATGCATGGCATTGCTTGTGCACACTAATCTTACCAAGTCTTCTTGCACATTCTTTTCTTTTAGTGAAGCTTCTAAGGTGATTGCTTGGAAATACAAGGTCTCCTTAATAAGCATGCTATGACTGTAAAACTGTTGAGAGAGAGCTCTGATCTGAGGCTCAGGTACCTTACTGAGGATACAAATATCCAGAAAGTAAGTAATTAATTGTTATAAAGATGTTAAAGTGTATTGCCTAGGTAAGAAAACAGTAACTAAAAGCAGCATTTTGATAAAATCGAAGAGCATTTCTATATAGACGAATACAAAAATAATAGTCTTTCAATTAACATTTTCTCCTGCATTTCTGGTAATTTCTTGCCCAGCAAAAAGTACTTTATTGCCATTTGGCTTTATTTCTGCCTGTGGTTTTCTCAATTGCTATAAAGCTGTGCATTTCTCTTAACATATTTTTCTAAAATAATACTGGTTTATATGACAGAGTAGAGGCTTGATTTGCTCCTCATGTACAAAACAAGCACTTCTGGGTTGACCACAGCAAAAATAGACAAGAAATAGATAGCTTTGCTTTGGTCTTTAATTTCCATGGACATAAGGCTGCTTCAATAAGCAAACACCCTTTGGTTAGGCAATTGAAGGACAGCAGAGAAACAATATGCTACTGTAGAAGCGGGTTGCCAGGGTATTGCTGGGAGGATTTGCTGATGTTCCCACCTCCTGAATCTAGCCACTCACATTCACCAGTGTCAAAAATATTTGTTAAGAGTCCATTAAAACCAAGTATATGAAATGACTGTTTGTGAGCTTAATTTCTTAATTCAACTTCCATGATGTTTTGACTCTGAGGTCACTGATCTTTCTAGTGTCAGATGAGACCCAGATCCTACTTGATCTACATTAACACCTTGCAAGAAAAATCTCTGTAAAACTAATTGCACTTGTTTCCCATTCTGTATCTTTTACATGAGTCACCTGACTTTGTCTGATAACCTTTTCTGCTCTGTAGAAATCTGCTGAATCACTCCCGTTACCTTTGCACAGATGTACATTTAGCTGGTTTATTCTTTTAAAGTCATTACTCTAAAGTATGTTCCCCTTTTGGTGTATTTCCCCTGTATCTTTCCCTCTCCTATATTTTCTCTTTTTGTCATCACTTTGGAGCGATTTCAACTTTGTGTGATGTTTTGCAATAGCATTTTTGCTTCTTTCACCAAATGAATAAAGGTAGAGTATGGGTTAACTCCCTTGTTTCAGTAGAACTTAAGAACTAAGAGAGAATTTCTTCATACCAAACGTAGATGAATAAAAATGGTTCCCTGCTTGGCTGATAAGATCCTGATTCTGCCTGTTGTAAGTCAAACTTTAGAATTACTTTACACAGTCTAAGCAATGTAGTAGAAAAAAAATTCAGGGGCTCACTGCAAAAGACTTTTGCCTGTCTTATATGTTTAAGACACCTGGATCTTTTATGGAGGAGCTACTGAGTAGCCAGCAAGATATAATTATTGTGAGTAAATAAATTATACATTTTTATTACACAAGGGATTTTTATAAACACCTATAAATATTTATATTTCCTCATTTGTGATTTTAGTTTCAATTCATTACATACTTTGTCTTTAAGTAGTATAGACATCTGAGTTTCCAGAAACAGGTTTCAATGCTAGAAATGTAAGCAGATAGCAAAAAAAAAGGATGAGTGCAAAACATAAGGGCAAAAGTCATCAGTCCAAGTGAGGACACTGAGATAATCTAGAATGCTCTTTGATTTACATTGTCATTTGCTGAAGCTGCCTAAGAACAACACAGCTCATTTGTGTGTCCACTTCTCAAAAAGGGCTCAATTAACCTGTATTCAGGGTTTTTGAATATTCAGCTTGTGTAACTCTGGTCTCTGGAGTTCAGAATTCTTTAGGAAGGACTCGTGTATCTACATCTGAATTCTTCCTGAAAGTTTATTCTGAACTAAGGCAATAAAATCTCTATAAACGCCAGATAATTACCAATCCTTTTTCGGGAAAGCAGAGACATGTATTTCTGTAGCCTCTTTGGGTCCAATGACATTGAGCCTACTGTCAAAACTCTAACAGCCCTCTGTGACTGAATTTCACACCTGAATACCTTCATAAAAAGTTCAGACATGCAAAATTGCACCAGGAGTCACAGACAAAGCAAGTAGTGACATTTGTGATTCACTAAAGTTTCTGATTTTTGTCCTGGAAAAAAATATAATTTGTTTTCAGGGTTCTGATCTGCTGGCTATACTTCTTACAATTTAAAACATCATTTGTGTAAAGCATTCAACACTGTCCTGCATGAAATCCTTGTCTTTAAACTGGAGAGACAAGGATTTGATAGATGGAACATTCAGTGTTTAAAAAATTACCTGGGTGGTCACACTCAAAGAGTTGTGTTCAGTAGCTCAGTGTCCGAGTGGAGAGCAGTGACGAATGACATGCCTCAGGGGTTGGTACTGGGACCAGTGCTGTTTAACATGGAAAGTGGGATCAAGTACATCCTCAGTAAGTTTGCCACCCAGCTGTGTGGTGCAGTCAACTTGCAGGAGGGAAGGAATGCCATCCAGAGGGACCCTGACAGGCTTGAGAGGTGGGCTTCTGTGCCTCATGAAGTTCAACAAGGCCAAGTGCAAGGTCCTGCATCTGTGTCAGGGCAATCCCAAACACTAGTGCAGGCTGGGGTGATGAAATACAATGTAAAGTGAATGTTCTTTTTGTCTGAAATGCAGCACACGGAAGTTTAAGTGCAATCCTTCTGTTTTTCTCATGTTTCATAGAACACTGATAAAATGCAGCACATAGATATCTCTTGCTCATTAGTTTCTTTTATTCATTTGCCAATATTTCTGAAATATATTTATGATCACCCAAGCAGACCAAGTCTTTTCTATCTGCATCATAATTAAGCCGTCAAAAATGCTTTCTAATTTGTTTTCTAACTCCAGGCTGCTTTCATGTCTTATGTTAGAATTTCTTTGTTTTCCAAAGCGGGTCTGTAAAATTGTAATCTCCTTTCTCTATAAGAGAAATTAATTTTCCCTGGCTGTGACTTCCAGTTGATTTCACATCATCACTAACTTCTACTTTAATTTGTATGCTTATAAAACTGTGCTTGAGCTAACTTGTTTCTGTGTGTTATGGTTTAACCTGGCAGGCAGCTAAACACTACACAGCCATTCACTCACTGCCCCACAGTGGGATGCGGGACAGAATCATAAAAACAGGTAGAAGTCGTGGGTTGAAAAAAAGACAGTTTAGCAGAATGGAAGAAGAAAGGAAAATAATAATGATAAAAAATATACAAGGGAAGTGATACACAACGTGATTTCGCATCACCCACTGACCAACAGCCAGCCAGTCCCTAAGCAGAGGTTGTCACCACCCAGCCAATTTCCCTCAGTTTTATTGTCCAACATGATGCCATATGGTTTGGAATATTCCTTTGGCCAGCTGAGGTCAGTTATCCAGGCTGTGTCCCCTCCCCACTTCTTGTGCTGCCCAGCCTCCTCACTGGCAGGGCAGAACAAGAATCTGAAAAGTCCTTGACTTAGTGTAAGCACTGCTCAGCAACAACTAAAACATCAGTGTATTATCAACATTATTCTTATTCTAAATCCAAACCACAGCACTGTAACAGCTACTAGGAAGAAAATTAGCTCTACCCCAGCCAAAACCAGGACACTTGGTTTCATAAAAATGTAAGACCACCTGTATCATCATCATTGCTAGGCTTCGCGAATGAAGATTTGGGAAGGGCTCTACCCACGTTTCTTGCAAGCGCGTTGGTGGCTAAAAAGGCCAATACGAGAGAGGCATGTCCCGTTGCAAGACCACCTGTAATAATAATGGCCAGTCTTCGTGAACGAAGATTTTGGGAAAGGTCTTTTACCTTTCCAGCCTGCGCAATGGATTTTTTAGGTGAGACACAGCCTGCGCTGAACTGAGCCCACCCTTTAATCCTAAGGTTCATCTGCCGGGGCCAAGCAAGCTTGGACAATGGCAGTGAGGTCCTCAGGACGTAGGTTTGTTTAGAGTGACCTTCTCATAGATGGATGGCCTTACAGGGCTAACGGGCTCCATCTGCCCAGGGGACCGAGGAATCGAACCGGGGTCGCAGCAGTGAGAGTCCTGCATGCTAACCACTAGGCCACCAGGAGTCCAAGACCACCTGTAGTGAAACAATAACACTCAGGCTGATGGAGACATAAGGAAGGATGTATGTGCACAAAAACAGTTTTATGAGGTCTTATTTTGCTTTATGATGTGTTAGCAAGAATAGTAAGTGATATGTTTGCATTTCAAACACAGTAAACAGGAAAATTTTGAAGTGCTATGGTTAAGGTTGTTCTGGCTGAATAGATTTTCCTTCAGTCCACTTTTCATATCTGCAGTCTTTTTTCTCCTCCATTTTAAACTCCAAGGGCAATGTAGACTGTGTCATTCTTAGGGAACTCCACATTTATGTTCTAATTGAAACAAAGAAATTGGTAGTCATAATAAAATATCATATCTGTATTATATTGGCTCAACAAAATTCTCTCTAACTGTGGTTAATGACTTCTTACTGTAAGACATATACAATTGTATTAAGACATGATGCTTTGATTTTTGTGCAAGAAATTTTAAAAATGGGTGGAGGAAAATGGATTCCAACAGGTTATTATTTACCTAATTAGCAGCATATAGAAAGCTGGCCTCAACAGCAGGAGGGATATATATTTTGCTTCTCAGTGAGAAATACTACCCAGAGTTTAGTCTTATAATTAAGTACCATTGAGCCATGTGTAATTAAGAACAGGAAATATGAAAAGACAATATTTGCTGAAGTACTTAAAATTCAGCTGTTAAAACAGGAATTTTAGCTTATAATTTCTTAATAATATTTTAGAGTTAAGTGGTGTTTTGAACTTACAGGTGTTTAAATTTCCTAAGTGTGGTTAATTTATAATGATAGGTCTGGTTAAGAATTGAATTCCACTATGCTTACACAATCTTTCAAAGCCTTCAAGCTATAATGGAATTTTTCACACAAAATATTTGCAAGAAAACATCTGTCTGTGTGAAAGTGTTGTTCTTTGTCTGGTAGAATTATAACCTTATGTATGTCTGATCCTTTAGTCATCCTGCAGACAAATCCTCATCGACTTGAACAGTATATGACTAAGCCTTGTGCCAGACGTGTAAAAAAAAAGAGATATGACGTATTCTACACACCTGAGCCATCATCTTCCTCATTATTGTCATAGTCATCCCCAGAACCTTTGGTTGAAATCATATTAAATACCACATGGCATATGCAACTACAGTGAGTTCATGCAACTGTATAGAAATAAATGTGGCTACAGTTACCACACATTAAATTACATTGAATAATTAATTCATCAAAGCTCTTGGGTTAGCTGGAGGACATAGGTTTTCTTCCTCAAGCTAAACACCACTTTTAACCTTTGAGACTTCCAAGCATTTGCTGAAAATGAAGCTGAGTTGCAGAACATGAATTTTGAAAGATGCTTTCTGATGGTTTGCATACCTCAACAAAATGTGCTAGGCCAGCTCTGCATAAGGGCAGTTTGAAAAGCAGGTAGGATTACGTACAGGTGTCCTCTTCTTCCACCTCATTTCTTTTTCTTTAGAGAGAAGAATTTGTTTATTTTTCCAGGATTTACGCGTCTCACAGCATGGTTGAACCAATAGCTAGAAGCAGATTGTTGAATGCAGACAAGGTCTTAATGAATGGATGCAGTATGTGTGCAGATTTGCTGGTGATTTGCTATTCATCCACCAGCCTGGGGTGCATTGGATTACAAGGAATGCGCACCTATCTTTCTGTCTGACGTCTTCTCTAGACTTAGGGCAGAACATTCCCTTCAATATCCCAGCACACATAATGGCCAGTCTTCGCGAACGAAGATTTTGGGAAAGGTCTTTTACCTTTCCAGCCTGCGCAATGGATTTTTTAGGTGAGACACAGCCTGCGCTGAACTGAGCCCACCCTTTAATCCTAAGGTTCATCTGCCGGGGCCAAGCAAGCTTGGACAATGGCAGTGAGGTCCTCAGGACGTAGGTTTGTTTAGAGTGACCTTCTCATAGATGGATGGCCTTACAGGGCTAACGGGCTCCATCTGCCCAGGGGACCGAGGAATCGAACCGGGGTCGCAGCAGTGAGAGTCCTGCATGCTAACCACTAGGCCACCAGGGGTCCCAGCACACATGATCTCCAGAGAATGACTGTTGATACCCTCCTGTGATGACTGCAAACAGACTTTACAGCTAGAGAACAGGGACCATAGGTTTCAGATACTGCAGTCCTAGCGTTAATGACATATCTTTCAACAATGCTGTAATTTCACTGTGAAAGATGTAGCTGAAGTTAAACAAATTTGCTTGATTCCAGTTATACAGTCCTGATGTAGCTCTTATCTGCTTGAACAGCCAGACTTCTTCACTGAAAGCTCATATGGTTCTGTAATTGACTGACACCTTTGAGGGTGACCTATGCTTTTGATCCACTTCTCTGTACATCCACAAGTCCACTTTGGTTCATTTCTTTCTTTCCCACTTACATCAAGTCTCAGGTATTCTCTTAACCGACCTGTTCTGAGAGTCTGTGTTAATTTCACAAGTGAAACAACCTGTATTCCTCCCCAGTGGGATGTTGCCATCTGTCTCAATCCTGACTCATCCTGTTCAGCCACACCTTCTCCTAGAAATAAGTATACATTCCCAGATGGACACTCAGTCACTCAACAGCATTAGCTGTCTGATCTAATTTCCTGATCTCCTGCTTCACCATCTCATAACAAGCTCACTTAAGAGTGAAAATGGAGGTGTTCTGAGACTCACAACATCCTTTGGAGATAGGCTGTGTGCAGTCTCATCAATCTTGTGATGATATTTGAAGTATGTCAGGGCTGTAACAGTTACCTGTTTCATCTAATTATACTAACTATCAGAAGGAATCTGCTCTGACTCCTGTCACCTCCATCACATTCTCAGAACATGAGGACAACAACTATGCTAAAGCCCACCTGATATTTTCGTATGGTGCCCAGCATCATGGCATTTATGAACTAGAGCTGCCACTTTAAGACATAATTGTACCTAACTTGTCTCTCCTGGTACTGATTCACTAAATGACTGCACATAGTGCCCCTTCCATCTGCAAACCTGGCCAGCTAGGTATCCCAGGGAAGGCTTGAAAATTCATTCATGGATCCACGGTTTATATGTGTGCACTTGTGTAGGTATAGAAATTGTAAAGCCCTACAAGGCTAAATTTTTTAGTAGTGTAAATTGGGACGTGTGTGTGTTTTGCTCTAATTTTGACACATCAAAAGAATAGGAAAGAGACTGATGAGTCGATCTTAGTCTTTGATGCTCTGCACTGTTTGAGACTTTGGAAATATTTAGCATGACACTTCACACTTTAGTTGATAGTAAATGCACACTGTTGGCAAAAAAAGAGATCTGTGCATCAATTTTCATTGGCCTTAGCCATAGTTCTTCTCTCCTTTTTTCATGAAGTTTGTTGTCTTGCTATTTGAAAGGAGTGGTAGATGAGATTAGACCAAATACAGTTAGAAGGAGAAAGTATCTATGAGAATTCTTATCACAGTAGAATGAAGAATGAGATAAAAATGCCAGATCTGCCCATTTAGTGTAATAGCTGAATGTGCTCCTTTGCCATTCCCATGTGCTGTGATAACAAAATAGTATTGTATATTACTAGAAGTAGAAGAGAAACAATCTTGGATGTTCTACCAATTGCTGTACGTGTTTAACTTGGTAGTGCCTGTTTGTTATTCTGCTAATGATGTGTTGTGTTTTCACAGAAATGTTCTCACCCACATTACGAGCTAATGATATCCTTGCCTGCTAATATCTGAGAACTACTTTTTAAATAGATATGCATCTATATACTACAGTGATGGACTCATGAAATGGAGATTAAAGAGACACAGATATAGGCAGACTGAAGAAATTAGGAGATTTTGCAAGCTAAAAGAATTGTTGCTTAAAACCTCAGGTTAATCTACTTTAGAATTAGGACATATTCTAAGCATGAACTGTCTTCCTAATTGTAAATAATTGTATGTATGTTTGTGTCTGTCAGAGAGGGAAAGAGAGAATATCCAACCGGTCCTTTCAGGGATCCAAGGATCCTTGACTTCTGTGTGTCATGCTATGGTTGGTTTAAAGGGGTTTCTTCTGACACAATGTGAAAAGCTGGAAACCCCCCTGCATATGAGAGAAGTGCTTGTTCAGTACAAGCATGAACAGCAGCTATTTAAGAATTTCCTCTATGGGGCAGCTTTGAGAGGTCCAGGACAAGAGGTAGAAGAGCCTCTATGCACTTGGTGTTAGTTTTAATTTGTTTGCTACCATACATAATCTATCAAGGGCTTCTCTGCAGCCCTTGATATGCCCATTCTCAGCCCTGACACCAGATTAGGGTATGTTCATCTGAAACTGCTTCTGTTCTGTAGGAAGTGTCATTGGTACACTGTTGTGACTTATTTTTAATCACAACAGGTTAATAGAGGGAAGTGGAATCAGTTTCCGAAACTGTAACATTCCTCAAGGGAATAGATAAATAGAGATGTATTAGATGAGAGAAGTCCAAGATGCTTCCACCACATAGAGTCTCTAAAAAAACACTTTGGAAATGTATTCTTAAACATGTAATCTTGTGCACTCTGAATTTTGTTTGCATAATCAAATATTCAATCTGGAAGTGGTAAAATATCAAACGCAAAACCAAATTAAGAAATGAAACAACAAAACAGCAGCTTACAGGGTGCCAACTACCCTGAGTGCCAGAGGAGGTAGGAGAAGCTGCATACTGTTGTGCAGAGAACAGGGCTGTTACTGTGTTATGGCTCTGTGGGGTTTCTGACTCCCAGTTTTACATTTTTGCTCCTCAGTGTGGATTTCTGGCTGAGGTGACTGTGGTAATTGATTATGCACACAGTTTAATTGGCAAACCACAGTGAAGCTGGGTTCTCGTACTATTTTGTCATTGCTTACCTGCTTCAGCAGGAGGAATTGCTAGTCCTATCCACTAAAAATAGAGCAATTGCATTAAAAAAACCCACTTTGAATTCTGTGGTCTCCAAATACAGAGATGTTTGATTTGTCAGAGAACTGTAAGAATGAATAGGAACAAGCCCAAATGACTTCATTCATTTGCAAGTTCAGAGTAGCAGAGCAGAGATTGCTATACTTGAAGTACTTTTGTCATCCTGACAGCATTTCTAACTCCCTTTATGGAAGATAGACATTAATCAAGACATGCTGTGTAGGAACAAATCACTTGAAAAATTGAAGGAAAAAAGGCAGGAAGCTGCAAGCAATTATGAGAGCAGGTGTGTACTAGCAATTGGAAGGATATATACACATAAGCAAAAGAAATTATCACCAAGGATGAAAAATGCGGGGCTAACTATGCAGCTATAGCCATCTATAACCTGCACTTTTTGTCTTTGAAACACGTAATATTTTTATTAATCAAATCCCACAGATTTTGCTAAAGGAGAACTTTAGTATTGAGATGTTAGGTCTGGAGAACAGGTAGCTCACAGAGGTATTACTTGAACATTATGAGAAGGGTTTAAAGACCTCCTGAATAGCTGTATTCTTTTCTAAGCTTTTGGTTTCTGGATTGTACAACTTCTAAATCACATCTTTTCCATCTAAAGATTCTTTTTATAGGTGACTCAACTAACAGAGGGATGATGTACTATTTAATAGAAAGAGTGAATAAGACTCTTCAGGAATGGCAAAAGACTCATGATGTTAAATGTTATCATAATATCAATGAGGGGAAAACATTTGTCAGTTACTCCTACTACCCCCAGTTCTGGATGAATGCAAACCAGAGACCGACTTTTGAAAATGCACTGGAACAGCTGCTGCAGAGGTACTGTACAAACTCTATTGTACCCTTGTTTGTATTATTGTTCTATTCACAAATGTGTTTAACACATTTCACAATTAAAGACAGTAAACTATTATGCATAATGTGTGCAGACCGTGTTGTGTGATTAAAAACGTAGTAGAAATTACATCAGGCCTCTGATCAGGGTGCCAGATACAGTTCAGTGAAATGTAGTGCAATGCAGTTAAAATGTTTGCCATCTGTTTTAAAGCAAGATGTGTTGTTTTTCTTTTCTGGGTTTCAGATCACGTCCCCTGGAGAACACAGACCAGACTGTATTAATTGTAGGTGGTGTTCAGTGGCTTAATTCCAATCACCTGCAAATTATCCAAAAGGTGTTGAGCAGGTAATGCTATGTACTTGGTGTTATTCCAAGTTTTGATATGATAAATTATGAGAAACAACAACAATTTTTAAACACAAAAATTTCATTTGTTTTCTCATGGGTGTGCATTTAAGTGACTTTGAAAAAAAAATATACATTGTCTTTTGATGTTTCGGTTAAGTAAATATTCAAGGTGAGGCCACACCAGTGTCCTGCTCTACTCTGCAATGGTGCAGCCTCACCTTGAATATTGTGTGCAGTTTTGGTCATCACAATATAAGAAAGACATTAAGCTACTAGAGAGTGTCCAAAGGAGGGCAACGAAGATGGTGAAGGGCCTTGAGGGGAAGCCGTATGAGGAGCAGCTGAGGTCACTTGGTCTGTTCAGCCTGGAGGAGACTGAGGGGAGACCTCATTGCAGTTACAACTTCCTTGTGAGGGGAAGAGGAAGGGCAGGCACTGATCTCTTCTCTGTGGTGACCAGTGACTGCACCCAAGGGAATGGCCCGAAGTTGTGTCAGGGGAGGCTTAGGTTGGATATTAGAAAAAGGCTCTTCACCCAGAGGGTGGTTGGGTGCTGGAACAGGCTCTCCAGGGAAGTGGTCACAGTACCAAGCCTGCCAGAGTTCAAGAAGTGTATGGATGATATTTTCAGGTGTATGGTGTGACTCCCAGGGTACGGTCCTGCGCAGGGCTAAGAGCTGAACTTGATGATCCTTGTGGGTCCCTTCCAAGTCAGCATAATCTGTGATTCTGTGATTAAAACGTTTGTCCTTTTTTTTTTTTTAATTTGCCAAACAGGGAGAATCTATCAAATATCCTGGTAATTATCAAATCCATAGGCATGGGCTTTCACCTCCCGGTGGATGGAATACATTCTCTATCACAGGTAAGCTATAGTACATTTTGAATGTATTTTCATGGAAGACTTGTCATTTCAGCATTAATTTTGCTGTCTGGTCAAAATACATTACAACCTCTGCTGAGAAAGCTTTAAGTGGATCAAAGAAAGATTAATGTTTATGTTTGCTCATACTGCTTACTAATATGGATTCAAACCAATTTCCCTTATTGCAAGGATTTCACTGCAATCAGAGAGCTATTGGAGATGCTGTGCTCGGTCATCTGTCCCAAGAACCAGAAGAAGCTCCAATATTAATCCTCTTGTCTAAGTTGAGAAAGCGAGCTAGGGATAAGCAGATTGCTCCTTGTACCACGTTGAGCACAGGCCCTTCCCAGGCTTCCTCCGTGTTTGCTGCTGGATCAAATTCACTGGTCTGGCTGCATTGCATAACTCTCATAAATCTACCTTAACTCACCTGTGAAACCAGAACATTACAGAGCAGCTGGAATGTACTGGTGAATCCAGCCTGTTATTTGTATGTTAATAATATGTTACAGTTAGTTTAAATCATATCCAAGACCCTCAGAGTAACAAATGGGCTCATTTCAATGTGCTTTTGTAACTCATTCAATTCAATATTTTTATTTACAATGTGGACATTGATTCTCTATTCTCTACACATAAAATGCATGGATGAGAAGCACTAGAGGGCAGAACAGAGTGAATGATGCCTACCAGCACTGTGTGTCATGCTCCAGCTATTCACAGGTGTCGAAAAGAGAAAATTATTAGCTTTCATAGATTACATACAGCACTCCTTTCACATTGGGGACTGGTGCCCACGTCTTTTTGCAACCATAACACACTGCTGTATTCAGTGTGTGACTTACTGCTACTCTCACCCTTCTTTCTGCTACAGAGACTACCCTGTCTGATTTTGCCAATTCTTTCTGTCTAACTATTTATCTACCTTTTCTCTACCGAATGTCTTCTTATTGATTCAAACAATTTTATTAATTTATCTGGATGACCACAAAGAATACAGTAGGGAAATTGTTGTCATCAACATGAAGAAACATTTTCATAGCTCCTGCCATAGGTTTCAGCAGAGTTCAGTCCTAGGAGGAAGAAGAATTTTGATGCAGGGTAGGTGAGGCAAGGATAGAAAGAGTATTAAAGGCTTCTGGGGAGTACCTTTTCTCTTTTTTATTCAGTAAATTGGCAAAACTCCAGAAATCAACTATGGTGAATAACTGACATTCTTTTCTCGTTCAATATTGGAATCATATGCCAAATTACCCATGTGGTTTGGGTGCTCTAGGCTTCAGGACTACCACAGCTACTCTCAAAGCTCTTCTATCTGCAGTGTCCAATCCACCGCCTTGCCACCTTCATGGCTAAATTTTTTCTATTCTTGGCCTTCCTGCAGTATCTTCAGAAATAATAATCTGTTCTTCAGTATAACCATTTTTAAGATACCCGTGTCCTCTACTCCCTTTTAAGCAACAGCCTCAATGAATTTGATTTGAAGCTGAATCTTTCTTTACAGGAACAATTTCACCATTTGTTACAGACAACTTTATAATTGGATTTTTTTTCTGAATTGCACCTCACATTGGCTAAGTATATGTTAAAAACCAATACCCAGTAATTATATTTTAAACAACCTTGAAATCTTCCTGTAAAGGAAGCTGCACAACTACTGAAAAGTAATTTTAATTTCTGCAAACATCTACAACAGCCTTGGAGTAGCAGCTATTTCCAAGAGTGAATTTATAGTAATTCATGCCTGGAGTATAACATCATTGCTTATTCAAAATGCAGTTTTGCTATTCATTTCCATGACACCATACCCCTTAAACAGCCCTTCTGACAAGACATTGCAATATTTTATCTGGAATGCAGGCACAAATACAAAACCTGTGGAATGAAAACTTGGTTATTCTGGATACAGCAAAAAATTTGGGCTATGAAGTGGTTGACACCTTTGTCATCACCATGGGACGTTACAAGGAATTCCTGCAAGGGAAGTGTGGTTGCCATTTCCATGAGGTAATAATTTACACTTACATAATTTCCAGGTATTTAAGATATTTTAACTGTCAAGTGCTTAGAAATGAAAAGGTATGCAATGAGGTTAGCATTTGTCACTCAAAGTTAGGCCTGAATACAAATCGTGGGTATAGCAGTTTGTACAGGGCACTTGTCCCTCGCTGCTCGGAGTGTAGGGCCACCCAAGGACAGGCTGAACTGCTGTAGTGATGATTCCTCAAAATAAGAATAAATGTGTTCTTCTGCAAATGTAACTCGCGTAAAAGGATGTTGCACAGTTTCCAGGTTCTTATATTATTTGTTATGTGTTATATATCCCTGCTGCTTCTTCATGGACTGAGTTTATCTTTTTACCGTACCTCAGTCTCACAGATTTTTATCTGATGGCTTCCCAACTGAGCAGCTCAGCACACACACATCAAATCATAAATACAATTAAAATGGAGCTTAAAATTGAAGGACCAATCTCACTGCTATGTATCTGTTTTCCCTTGACTGAGAAAAAAATTATCTGGGATAGTTACAGTAACCAACTATACAAACAGAAGTGTAAGTGAGAAATTGCTGTGATGCTACATTCTTCATTCTTATGAACTGAAATCTGGATTGTTTAACAAAAGATTAGGAGACTAGCTCAAGTTATTTAGCTAAAATCTGTTTAGAGCCATAAGACGGGGATTGTCATATCTTTCAGAAAGATTGCATTTTCTCTGAGTGATCAAAAGAGAGGTGGAAGTTTTGATAGAATGAAATACAGAATGAGAACAAATTGTTACTGAAAAGTTAAAACTGGGAGGCGATGGCTCTCTGAAATCAAGAGTTAATAAATTTATAATGTTTCATAGTCAGCTGGGGGCTTTCCGCCAATAAGAAACTCCAAGTTCAAAAAAAATCTCAGAAATTTGATTACTGACTAGAATAATGACACAAGTAATTTGATATGCCATGTAGAATACAAAAACTTAATTATCATGGAGAAAATCCTAGGATTTTTTTTTATTAGAGTTATCAAAAGTGCTTAAGTGTTAAAGAAGACTAGCACCACACAAGTGAAATGCTAGTATTTTTTCAGCATAATTTTAGGAATTTGTTTTCTGTCAAAATAAATTGCTTTAAGTAAGAGAGACTATCAAATGTTTTCTGAACCTCTCAAGGATAAACCCCCTTTGCTTATTTTGCCAAGTCATGCCGATTTTTCTGGAAGCCTCACTTCCAGCCAAATCTGTTCCCAGGACCCAAATGTGTTCAGGTATAGAGAAGCTCTGTAGAGTTTTTCAGGTACAATGGTGGGCCATGACACCAGGAATGAAGTGGAGGTACTAATTTTTGCTGTGAAAAAATATCAGGACAGTTATGATATATTTTCCTTAAAGATCCTAAAAAAACAACAATCTAAAAATAAAGGTACCTTCATCAGACACACACAGTATACGCTGGAAACCAAAATATCCTGTGGCTAATTAAACCTAGGAGTAGTTTAAACTAAACAAACTGAAATTCAGTGGTGATGATTGTAAAATTCAAGCATAGGCTCCGGAGTGTCCTTGTGGTGTATGCATATGTGTAGCAAGTCTATTTTCTTGTAGCCTGTGGATTATATTTAACTCTCTTAGCCACAGCAGAATAAAACAATAACTATAAAGCTTTGATTTTTCCCCTTAAATACACAGGCAGAAATATTATCTCAAACACAGTCTACCAGACAGCAAATGCATTTCCAAAAGAGTCTCAGGAGTCAATTGACTGGAGCTGGTTGGGACTCTGCTCCAGTATGAGGCTCCCTGGGACAGACCACTAGTTTGAGAGTGTTATCAGACCCATCTGATCTCTAGTGCCATGTGTCAGCCTCACAGCTGGTTTCCACCTCAGCTCCCCAGCAACTCCCATGTTTTCAGGCCATTGCCATGGCCTCTGTAGTGCATTGGGACCAAATTCAGCAGGTGTGACTAGTTAACCAGCCCTTTAATCTACTCTGCTCAGAACTTGAGAGGCACAAACACAGCTCAGTACAAATGGAGTTAGAAAAGCGGGAGTAAGCCACAGAGCAGATATCTATGTGATGGATAAGTCATCCCACGGAGTAAATGCCTCCCTCCATTTTACCCAGAAAGCTGTATTGACCCTTTTTTGTCTAGAGCACAGATGTTAGTGTCTTCGTGGGTCACTGCTGATGCTTGTCGTTTCCACAGATCTTACAAGCAAAAAGGAGAGCTTTGAAATGAAATATTTCAGATGCTTTGTATGGAACTGGGTGGAAAACAGCAGGGTGTGATCGGTCATGAGCATTTTTCATGCACTCCTCCATCATTTTGTATGAGCTCATGTTCAGATTTGCTCTTGTTTCTCTGCCGGAACAATCTCAACAGAAAGTATGTGTTTCTGGGGAGGATCACTGGAGAATTTGGCCCACAAAGCTGTTGTTAATGAGGCTTGAGAGGTCATTGTGCCTAAAAGAGCCACAGATATGCCCAGGAGAATCCATCAGCCACTAAAACCCAGACTTGATCCTTGAGGAAAGCAAAAAGAAAGTCCTTGAATGCTTTTGATACCTCGTTAGTTTTAACAGTTTTGTCATCAGCTTATTTCTGCATCCTGGCATCCTGGCAAGTGGAGTTTCATCAGGTGCTGAAGCAGTTTGCACTAGGAAAATGGCATTTTGCCTCTGAGGACAGAGCCAAGAACACTATGTAAAACCCCAGCACTTTTCATGTTTTCTGAAACCAGATGAGATAGATTAAGTCTACTGCTTTGTACTTTCTTTCTCTTAAAAAAATGACACTCTTAAGTGCCCAGAAGATGACACCCCCTATAATTGCCATCTGAGCTAAAGCATGGCTGTGCGGGAAGGGGGGACTGGCCATTCTCTGCAGTAAAAAAACAAGAACTGAAATGCCCTCAGCAGTTCTCATTTAGTTCCCAATAGCTGTCTGAAAAGAAAGCTGTTTCCTCTGATTGTCCTCAAAAATTGAGTTCCCATCAACCCACCTCAGTGAGTCTTTAGGGTGAGCCTGATAGCATAGAAATCTGCACCTCTGTAGAGCCTACAATCTTTGCTCAGATTGCCAAGGGATCTGGGCTTTCAACGGGATGCAAACTTGATTTTTTACTTACCTCATTCTTTTAAAATGCTTATGGAGAAGTAGATTGGGCAGCTCTTATAAAGACCATTATAGAAGCTATTTTTAAATTCAGATTTATGTCCTATTTTAATGGCAATGAAATCAAATCATGGTCGCAACATAGAAACTAGCAACCTTGGGATTTTAGTATCTTAATCAGTGGCTGGCTGACTGCTGGGTGAACATTAGATTGCATTCCTGGGAGATTATGCCTAACAGGAGTGCAGTTTGGGTGCTTGGTTCAAGGTGGCATCATTTTGAAATAGTTGTAAGATTTAAGGCACTAATTTGGAAAAATGAACCTGCAGTAATTGAATAAAAACAAATAATAGCCCTTCACTTAGCTGTATCAAATTAATCAGAGGATATATTAATTTTCTACATGGGTCCTTTTTCAGTTCCGCTAGCTTCCTCATAGCCTCTCTGCTCAATCTTTCAAGCCTTTGCACATGTTACTCCTTCACTCACATTTAATTTTGTGTGATTTGTTTCATTTATTATGATATTCACTACATATGAACACTTATTCTGATTGTTCAGTGGCAGTAAATATACCTTATATTTTTTAAAAGCTAACATGCTTCTGAATAAATATGTGCATTAATAAATGAATTCTGCATTTTCAAGTGTCTACTGTGATTGATATAGCAGGAAAACTGATGGGCATCAGAGCTATCAAGTCAGCATATGTTTACTTTTTAAAAAATAAGTTAACCACTTGTCTCCTTTTCTGTTTTCTCTGGATTTGCCACTGCTGGGGCTGAGGTCTTCTGTCCTGCATATGCGCAAGGTTCTGAGGTTTTTCCTCTCTTGAAGTTGCTTCATTATTCATCAGTAACTCAGTGTTCACTGAGACAAGATCTTCAGCATTTCACAGGAGACCACCATCCCCAGTCATTAGGCTCCTGACAACCATACCTTTCACTTTCTCTCTTAGTAGTCCCATGGGCATTTGTTTATTCCATACCAGTTGAACCTGATAATCCCAGAGCTTTATACATACTTGAGGGGCCAAGGTGGAGCATTCTTTGGCACTGGTTACTGAATCATGTTGTGGTTATGTCAGGTGATGTGAGGTCATGTGAGGCACTGGGGACAAGGATGTTAAATTGCACCATAACTCCCTTATCGGAGAAACATGACACGAGTGTTTTCATCTCAACATGGGGGTGGGCCAGGTTTGCATCAAGACCTTAGAGTGAGACATTCTCATAGTTGAGACAAGGCTCTTAGCTGAGTCACAATATTCGTTCCTCAAGTGCTTAATATCAGAGCAGGATTTAAACCTTTCTGCAGTTTAGGGCTGTCCTTTGTTTTTTCACATGCTGAATATACAGACAAGCTGTTGAGTATGAATTTTATCGTTTTCCGTAAACTGTCTCTAGTGAAGAGAATAGAATCTAATATACATTAGAATTAGCATTACAGAATCTACCGAGTATAATGGGCCTATGCATTTAGATTTCAAGACTTAAGATCTTGGACTTTAGTTAGTATGTAACATAACAAGTTGGCCATTAAAATACTGTTTGAGAGCAACTTGCAGCTCAAGGTAAGAGTATCAGGACCTGCTTTGTGCACAACTGCCGCAGCATTTCTGTGCACACAGCTGTGAATCTGTCTTTCTAGGTGCAGGCAGAAAGCACTCACATATGTCATTTTTTTTGCAGGTGGTGAAATCCAATCCCTCTGAAGAACGGCCACACATAACAGTGACGTTATCAAGGCACTATACACTGGGGAAGTATTTTGGCGGTCAAAGCAAACCATCACAACTGCAGGACTATGCAACAAATTCTCAGTCCCCATATCATGTCCGAGGTCCAATAAATCAAGTCTATTCTGAAATCCTTCTCAGCAGGCTCTGTGCAAGTAAGAGGGAGCTTGTCAGCACATAGCCTCTCTTGGATACAGTGCTGGTACTAGAGAAATACCACTACAAGAGTGATAATTGAAGGATGATGGAGAATTTTGACATGCTTCCTTGACTGACTGAACACACACACAGAGTTTGGGACATGTGGTATTTTTTCAAAAACATTATGAAATTGAGATATGCCCTGGTGACTCTGTTGTGTCAAAATGGAAGGTGGAGAGAAGAGAGGAAGTTACTTGAACTGTTGCCAAAGACTAGAACAGCTGTAGCTCAAGCAACTGTGTATTAATGATAGTGAAGAGAGAGAAATATATTTACTTGAACATTTGGAAAGGACTGCTTCAGTTCTTCAGCACTATATAGTTTTCTATTTATAGAGACACTGTAATATTTGAATGTATTTAGAAACTGACTACATTCCATTTTAAAGAGTTTTATTTTATGTGGACAGGATCCCCCTGAATATCAAACCTTTTCTATTTAGGCACTTGGTTTATACAATTGAAAATGTCTGTTAGCATTTTACTGATGATGCCAAGTTTGAACTCTAGTGTTTTTTAGTGAAAACACACCTCTTCTTTATATCTTAGATGGAAGAGATATCTACTCTATTTTTTTGCATGTTCTAAAGCTAATAGATAGATTCCTTACACTTGAGAATGAATGTAACTGTTTCAGTGTAACATGTAAATATAGCGAATTTGTTAACATAACTTTATTTATGGTTCCAGTTTAGGAGAGTGCCCATATGCAAGAAGAACACTTAGATAAGTGCTTCAGTGTCTACCTTGGCCTGTGAGCCAAGCAAGTATTCTTCCCACATGGAAGTGCCGTTTCTTTCACGATTTTCATTAAATACTTGCCAGTGTGTGAAGCCAATACCACAAACATAAGAAAAATCCCTTTTTCAAGCACACATAAAAACTTCAGCATCTGGTTATTAATCTGTCATGAGGAGCGTGTGATGCAATGGCAGCAGGAGATTTACTGCCAGCATCCCATGCTTGGCAGAGACAAGACCTTTTCTGAATGCTAGTTTCAGTTCAGACGTTCTCTGAACTGCAGCTTCATGCTGGAGCCCAGCTACATCAGCAATGTTTGCAGACCTTCTGTGAGTGAAGCCCCAGGGAGAGGCTGTCTGCTGGTCCCCCGCCACAGAGTTGGCAGCCCACTCATTCACAGTTATGGTGCTGTGATGGGAAACCAAGCACAGTCCAGGTTTAACAGCTGGGTGACAGGTTCATGGCAACCTGTAAGACTGTTGTCCCTACAAATTATCCAGTTATGGATTTTTATTAATCCAGTCATGCAGCAGGCACTTAAGGCACCACTCTCTCCCACTATCGTTAGGGAAAGGAGTCTGAACCAGGTAAGTGCAGATCTAACAAAAGATCTACTGAGTCTGTGTCATGCTTTCCCTTCACGGTTTTACACATAATCCTCCATTAGCTTCTAATTTGGGAAAAGAATCCTCAAAGCATGTCACAGAATAAACAAATTATAGCAAGGAAACATCATCTTATTTACCTTAGTAGTGCTAGTAGAAGTAGGGCTAACAGTTCATGACACAACATTTGGGGTTTGCCAAAGATCCTTAAACTCAACAGTCTGTATGCCCAGCTATAGTTTTGTGAATTCATGCTCGTTTAGGTGAGATATGTAGGGATGCAATGAGAAATCGTTATGCAGTATGGAGTTTGGCTTCCTAGGTGGTAGGAGTATCCTCAAAAAGAGGATCTGGCACATCTAGTTTAGGAGACCTTCCACTATGCTGAAAAAGCTCCTAATTTAGACAATTACTCACATTTAGTGAGATGGTGTGATTATCTCTGTTTCTGTATAATATGCTGCTGATTGCTTACAGTAAATGTCTCCAAATTTTTATGTAAGGTTTTCGCTGGTGTGGAGCTTTGCTTGAAAGATGGGTCAGGAGCTGTGCGTAAATATAAGAAAAACAGCATTTGTTTTTGAGCAATATGATTATCTAAAGAATATAATTGTATGCAAATGATATAATATATTCTCTTGGGTCTGGAATTCCAGGGCTTTACAGCCTTAAAGCGGAAAGATATAATATCATGTCATTATTAGTAGGCAATGCAAAATACAGCCAGATGTCTTCAGTATTAAGATGATCAATAATAGGTGTATTACACTTCTGCTTCTGTTAAGATGTGAGGTTTTTTTGGTAGCTCATTTAAATCCACATGCTGTTACTGCTATTGTTCTGTACACAAATGTCTTTAAGGCACGAACTGGGTTTTTATGTTTGGGTTTTTTTAACCAAAGCCTATTGATGAAAAGGAAAGAGCTGACTTTGTTATACTGTAGCTGATATCAGTGAACGTGCAATTCATCAGTTCTAGTTTCACCACAAAATGGTTTACATGTGCTGTACACCCAAATGTCTTAATGTTTTCCAAATCCTAATATTTTTCAAGTGTTTTAAGTGGATATTTTCCCTTGTTTTCTATTTTTTACATGTCTGTGTACATATATATTTGTCTGTACAGAGTCATTGGTACAATTTGCAAATTGATCTTTATTTAAATAAGTTCTTTGAATAAGCTTTTTCGAACACTATATATGATCCATGTAGTCTTAGGAATAAACAAAGGAAATGCAGACTAAAACAGGTACCAAGCTACATTTTCATTATGTAGCTTGAAAAGATATCTAGCATCTCTAGGTATGTGAAAGATGAGAGCTGAGATTGACATCCAAGGATCGCTTGCTCATACACATTAAAATTTATGGATTAAGACAATAAAAGAATCACTGTGTTTGTATTCCAGTGAGAGCATGTGTTGTTATCAATGGTTTACTCTAGAATTATCATATCTGCTGTGATGTTTTGCCTAAACAAGCATTAAAGTGTTCCTATATTCCACATATTTACCTCAGTCCCATTACTTACCATTAAAATAGCAAAGGACCTAATTGTCAAGGTGAGTTCCACCTCCTAACACAGACATAAGTGGCCCTGAAATTGGTGGTAGGATTGAAATATTCAGGCTGGGAAACAAGTACACTGAAAAGTAAAGTTTCCTGCTCAAACACTCCCAGCAGCACATGGAGTTTAGAATAGAACTGGGGTATACTTTAAGCTACAGGTAGAGAGAGACTGGAACTATGCTGCAAAATAAATACTCTGACATATAGAGCGGTAATCTCAGCTCTTATTGCATCCCTTTAAACTCTAGCTGAAGCTGGAGCATGATTTACCAGTGTCCAATGACACTGCATTGCAACTCCTCATCTCTGATATTAAATATTACATAGATGTTGGACTGGGAGTTTGAGCCTTACAGGATAGATGGCCACCATGATCAAGTACATCCTAATGAGTATCTTTGGATAACTGGCTATAATAAAAGAAGATTTCTCTATTTGTAGGGAAATGCCTCGAGAAGTCGTCTTTGTCATTGGAGATGCTAGACTTCAAATATAGCAAGGAGCTGAAAGAATGGACTAAGAATACAATATTTAATCTTAGTATTCATTTGAAAATTATGATCTTTAGAATAATCTCTTTCACAGTGTTAAACACGAGGCCTTTATTTTTCTCTTCTGTGACATATTAAAGGGACATCAAAGTCAGTTTATTTGCTTAGTGGGTGGGGTTGCAGGGCATCAAATTACCTCAAGGTTGAAATAACCACTAATAGTTATGCTTCTGTTGCTATGTTGAGCCAAAGAGAACGCTTTGAAGATGCAGATATGTGTGATATTAAGTTGACTGCAGTCCAGGGATCTTTCAGATTACTCTTTTAGAGTAAAGCAATTTTTAGAGGTGCAGTGAACTATTTGGCATAGAGTCAAACTGCTGAACAAGTCTCTGTAGGCTTACATGAAAAATATGGTCTTACCTTCTTGTTTGCTTACTAGCCTTGCATCTGGCTTGTTTTACCTCACTGTTATGACTATCTGTACTGGCTCTACTCCACATTAGTCTTTTTTTCAGATAACCTTAGAAGTTTGTGTTTCATCAGACCAGCAACTTCTGGAAATCTAAGATGTGATTGTTGCAAATTCATGCTTTTTTCACAATTCTTCAAAGTATCAGTTATTAATTTAATGTTTTTGTCAATTCCAACAGCAAAAGATCTAACGAGTGCTACAGAGGTAGAACAAGCCTCTTATCTGGGGCAGTGATTTTCTCTGATGAATTTAAAACAGCTGTGTTGTGTCATATGCCCTTCCCAAATCTTCGTTCGCGAAGCCTAGCCATGATGTGTCATGTAGTTAGTTTGCATTAGCACTTAGGTCTTCATGGAGCTTGCCCTTACCAAGCAAAAATCCATCTTTCAAACTCCACCACCATCTTTACACATGTAAATCTTCAAAACACCAGAACAGTCAGTGTATAATGCAGGCAAACCTGTGAATTGGTGCTGCAGTATTTACTGGTACCTTCACACTATCCGTTGAACAGAAAAGCTCTGACTACACAGTAAAAATATGCATTTTAGCCTTACTCAGCTGTGGTTTGATTGTACTAAAAACAGTGCTACATGACAGTCCAGGCCAGTACCTACTCAAGTCATTAACTTGAATGGTCAAGATGAGCCTGTAGGGTCACAATAGGGTCTCCTGCAGCACGAGTTTCTATTGCAATGGACATCTCCCTTTTCTAAGTTCTTTCATCTGGCTGGTTGGCCAGCTCCTCGGTACTGGTGGCAGCCCGTCCTGCAATCCCTCAAGCACGTTCAAAAACCTTGGCAAGGGACAACATGTTAAGGAGCCCTGAACTGAAGATCAAGCATATGTTCAAACGAAATCTGAACCAAGGTCTTTATGAAACACAGCATTTATGAAGCATCGCCTTGATTTCCTCTAGAACTGAACTTCCCTAATGAGGAGCAGGATTCAGTCCCTTTCAGCTGAAACTCAAATAACAAGGTCTTTTCCCAGCTTTTGACAAACTTTTCCCCCACTGCTTGCTTGCATGGAATGAAGGGAGGGAACTGCTTTGCATGCTCCCACCTAACAGAGTGACGTGAGCTGTGTTCGCACGTAGTCAATGCAGTCGGCATTTCCTTCATATACCGTGCTGTGGGGACAAAATCCTCCCAGCAGAGGGTTTTCACTATTGTGATTTTTTTATCTGTCTTGAGCAATGCGGTTAAAACAGACAGTGCCTGGCTCAGTGTCTGCCAGTAATGTTTGCCCTGGTGCTGCTCTCAGAATGCTGGGTAGATTCTGGGTGAAGACAAGACTGCAGAATTAAAATCCTTGAGTGAGGAATCAAAATGACTCAGACACCTTTTGACAAAGTCAGGGCAGTTATGAAGATCTCACTGCAGATCAAGTGGGTAAAGTTAAAGTTGTCAGGAGCCCTTTAAAGTCAGTAAATTCTGTGGATTGCTGTCAGAGTTTGAAGACCAGATCTGTATTTGGCAGAGTTTCTCACTTGTCATGTTCCAAAAACATCTTTTATGTTTTCTTTTATTCTTGTCATTATCAGCTTCTCTGTTATGATTCACTGGGACTAAGGAGTTTGAAGCAATATTTCTACTCTGCCTAATAATGATTGTGTAGCCTTCCCAGATGGTAGTCAAGTCATCTCATAGATCAGAGAAGTTTTATTATTTCTGAAGGGTTTTGTTCCTTTAAGTCCATATGCCAGCTCCAAAGTTTCTTTATATTTACAGAAATTTTTAGTTCTGATAGCTTTAATGCCTCCAATGTATTCAAAGAAACCTGCCAATCCCTATTTATCCTAATAGGATGGACTTTAGGACTTGAAAACCTCACCTTGCTAGCCATTAGATAATGCAGCACCCAGCATGACCTAGCCCACAACTGGCTTCTTTTAAAACAGAGAATCACAGTCACATCTTCATCTATAATAAAGTGATGTTGTCTTCTACTGAAGTTTTTACTGGAGTGATTACAATTTGTGGACTGATAGGTGTGGTTTTTTTCAGCTCAGGGTGTTTGTCAAGCTCTCTTTACAGCAAATGATATCTATTAGCTACTGTAAAATCCTGTTTCAACATCCTTTGAGCACTGTATCCTGCCCAGTTGTTGTAAAACACAGACATACAAAGTGGTAAAAGGTTAAATCATAGCAGTTCTTACTGTTCCTCCCATTACTATTCCCTAAATTCTACATTGCATCGTTTCTGTGCAGTAACAAAGACTCAGGGTGTAGTAACCTCTTAATGCTGGCTGTCTGCACAGCTGTCTAAACTTTGCACAGTCTCTAGAACAGTTCAGTTCTGAAGCCCTGATAGAGTTATCAAAATAGCACACCTTCAGCTGTGAAATGCATCCAACAGAGCCTGCAGACATATTCAAAACTCACCTGTTGGGTCAAGGTCAGCCTGGAAATCAAGGACAACAGCTTCTAGAGACTGTTTTCAGGCACCAAAACCTGGTTTCCTCCTTAACTCTAGACATTTAACTGGGCATTGTAATTATGATTGTGGTCACACTAGGCTTCACACTAGTAATCATCACAGGAAGACTGAAATCTGAGTTCTTCTCTAGAGGTGTCTATTGTTTCTACAATATTGTTTACTGTAAAGAGAACCTAAAGTAAGTCTCAGATTTTTCTGGTTGGTGCCTAAAGTTTTGAGAGAAAAATATCAGTTCAACAGATGAATGGCTGTGGGATTCCTTGCATAGGTAGATGTTTTTACATCCCCCCTCTGTTCCTTGAGACCAGGATCACAGGCCCACTACCACCACCACCACCAGGACATGCTCTCCAGCATGGAGAACACGGAACATTCTCAACATCTGCTCTTGGAGCTGCTTGATTGTTTAACAGTGCCCTGGGTCACTTCAGGTAGTTTGGTGAGCTGAACATTTGATGGTAGCATGGGATATACAGGTTGAAGACCTTTCATTTGGGTAAATGAAGAACAAATCTCAATCTACTGCCTTACAAGAGGGCTAGATGAATGTCTCTATGTGAGAAAAGTGGAGCTGATAGGCACTTAACTCCTGAAAATAGCGGAGATTCTTTTTCAGGTTTGAGGCCATATCAGAGATAGTACCTGATTGGTATCTGACAGCTCCAGTTTCTAGCATTTATGCCTGTACCAGAAGTGCATGGAGAGCCCAGGTAATTTAGGGACTGCTGACCCCTGTGCAGTAAAAATGTCTAATAGGTGTTAAAAAATGAGCCTGACACGTTGGTCACATCCCCTATTTTGGCTCTGTGAAGAATTTATTGCCCTGAGCATCTCTCCACACCTCGAACACACAAATAAACCCCAACATAACTTTCCTGTGTGTGGCTTATTGCTATTTATGTAATTGCTCTCCAACTCAATTAAAAACATTACAGTATATAAGAGACCTCTATGAATTAAAGTGTGTAAACTAACCCTGGCAATTTCAGATAGTTTGAGTTGGGCAGCTGTTAGATAGCCGCTATGACAGTTGGGTAAATGGTAGCATCCCTGAAGAGAGAGGGGAAAAACAAATGCTGAGCTGGAGGCAGGAGGGAGCTGACAATCTCTCCCCAAGTTTGATGCAGACAAACTGCATCCTTCCCCACTGAACTCCTGTTGGTGGACTTTTCTTGCAGTTCCTGGGCTTTAAATGCCTGGCTTTAAAGCAATATCCTTAAATTAATGTGAATAAATACAAGTACATATACATATACAAATACAAGTTTGTAAGTGAGATAAAAAGGGTCAAAATCAGGAACTTCTAAATGTTTGATAACTATATCTAACTGTGTCTAGGGAGCCCAAGAACTATAATGAATCGATAAAACAAGTTAACACCTGCTCCTCACAGTTCTGTTAATTAACATTCAGTAGAGATGCAAGTCATTTTGATGAGTAATCTGTGGCTCCACAGGAGCCAGTCTGGAGTGAAGTGTCTGTCTAGACAAGGCTGCGATTACCACATTTTGTATCAGGCAAACTGTCTTCCGTGCTCTTCCAGCCAGGGCAGTTGGGTTATTTCCTAGGGTCTGAAGGACTGAATATCAACCATTTAGTCATTATTTGTCCCTCAAGTTCACGGTAGTTTCTAGTTTTGACTAGGTAAACTCCAGGCAATCTGTGTTTTGATGGTGGGAAGGTCAATACAGGTGCACTGACCTGCCTGTAAGCTATCAATCCCCAAATAACAGCACCATGATCTCAACACTACAGAATATGGTCCTGCTGGAAAAGAATCAGTGCAGTGGCACAGTCTAATCTTTCTCAAGTAAAGTCATTACCATACACCAGCCAAGGGCAGCACTCGCACATCTGACAAGACTTCTCTTGTCCTAAAAATTTGCTCCCTGACGTGGATTTGCTTCAGTTTATTCCATTTGGGAACAGTAAGACCTAGACTTGCTCTGTCCACCATAACCAGGTCTCTGCCTCCTTCTTGGGCTTGGGAAAGCTGGAATGGTCCTGCAGCTTCCCATCATCCTGGCCACACATTTTCTGGGATGTTTGTAAGTGAAACTACACTGACTGTCTGTTGCCTGGTTCAAGGTTGTCATTGCCTCTGCTGAGCACAGGCTTCCTACACAGAGTGTAGGAAGAAGATCTGAGGAGAAAAGTCCTTTGGCACATTTAACTGTTTGACAGTAATTCAGCCACAGACAAGTTGCTGAAGTGAAAAGTATGGCTAATGTCCAAGTGTCAGCACACTGCAATATAAAATGAAAGAAAAATCAAGGCTTGATTTACAAAATGCTATGACACAATACTGGTAGATTTTAAATAGGGGTTTGTGTCTTCAAATCTTTCACCAAATAATATTGAGGGACCTAGCCTTGTTTTTTGTTTCAGATGGAATACTTGTGGGTTTTTTCTCACCACACAACAATATTGATGGCAGTGCAAGCTGACGTCCACTCCTGGCTTGTTCATGCGTGATATCATTACTTTTGAAGAAAATGTAGATAGCCAGCAGAAGTTTTCAGTACCTTTCCAAGTTATTATTGGCAGATTTAGAGAAAACTACTATGAAAGCATCTGAGAAAATGCCTTGTTACAGCTACATATTCAACTGCTATCAATAGATGTGTTTCCTGGATCTGTAAATACTTTGTGACCATCTAGTCAAGAACGCAGATAATTCTGTTTTGTATTAATGTCTTGCACATAGTTACAACATGTGGACCAGCTACCTGCTCACATTTAGACTTCTTTCTCCAAATGTTTACATTTTTATTTAAAAAGATCCCCAAAAAGGGCTTCCAGATGGTGATAAAATGACAAACCTCTGAAGCCCAGAGTTCTTCAGATTTGCTCATGCTTAGATGCACGCACTTTAGAACATGACTGCATGCAAGGAAATCATGGGTTCTCCTGGTATATCTAGACAAGTCCTGCAAACACGTAATTCTCATCCTCTTGCAAAAGCATTCTCAGTCTTTTCCCTTTCCTGCCTTTCATTCCTTACTAAAATCTTTTGGCCTTTCTTTTCCACTTCCATAATTTTGCCTTACTTCTTGGGGGGTTCCACCCTTTCCATTTCCCCTTCCCCCTCACCTGTCTATGGACAAGTGGCCAACCTAATTTTTCCAGTCTCCACACAGCACCTTATCCTGCCAACCAGTGAAGCTGTGGTCTACATCAGCTTTATTCTGGACAAGTAGTAAAGGCTTTGTGAGCAAGACAAATGCTATGCTGCATTAGTTTTTGCCATTGCTGTTTGCTGCTGTGCTGCAACTGATTTCAAAAGGATTATGGACTATCTTGCCAGCAAACAGAAGGGGCAAGTTGCAGAGTTTGTTTCTTCAAAAGGTCAGAGAGAGCTGTACAGCCATGTACAATGACCTCCACATTCCAGCAAGCCTGTGGACTCAACATGCCTACCCGAATTGAGACTCCTTGTGTTTATAACTGGGACCCACTGCGTGACTAAAAGCTGTTAGAAGCAAAAGTTGTGAGAAGTCAAAAATTAAAACTAGGTAGGAACACATTTTCATTTTTAATCTTCTCTTACAAGAGCCATCTCTTCCTTCATCTCCCTCGTTTTTGTTCTCCAGCAAATGAATTTCATCAAATCCCTATTTTCACAGAAATATATCCTACCTATCCGTTTATCTTTCATGTGCCTGTATAGGTGAAATTACATGATGTATTTACACAGCAATTGTCCTCCTTTTTAGCTGATTCTCATACAGGGATAGTGTACTAAAGGAAGGAAAGTTTTGGTTTTTTGAAGTGGAAACATCTGATTTAAATAGGTGGAGCTGTAACATAGCAGATTCAGGATTCTGGTGAGTAAATTGCACCAAGTCTCACACTCACACATGCATAAGTGGTCTCAGGAGTCGTATTGTAAAGCAGTCTACCTTGTAACACATCACCTCGGCACACAGCTTTAAGTGTCTTAAAGCTTACTTCTATAAAAAAGTTGTTTCCATAGCTCCTGGCCACTTTCTGAAAGTCACAGATTCTGCAGCTAGGGAGTAGTTTTACATCTGATTATATTTTTTTTTTAAACCAGTTTGCTTATTTTTGTAAGGCAGGTAAATTTAAAGTTAATATACAGCCCCCCTATAGCCACAAATAATACAATGAAACTTTGTCCTCCAATATTGCTGCAGGGATTTGATCCAGTAAACACTTACTCTTAAGTTTATATGACGTAAATATAGTCTGATATAATTTGATTCAGCAGACATTTATTTTTCTGCTTTATTTATACTGTACAGATAGTGCCATTTATTCCTTGAAAGTATCAACAGGCATAAAATAGAGATCATATGGAATATGGAATACTTGCAGATTCTGGGAGTTTTTATAATCAGATCTGAGAATGTGTTCCTGTTGAATACATATGATTCACTTTACACTTTGTATTTAGGCTTCCCTTCAAGCTACGCTACATTAGTTTTTGCCATTGCCAGTTTCTATAACAGTACAAGTCATTTTTATTGGTAAAAATAAGTGACCAGTATTTACTCTCTGTACTTAAATTCAGTTTTTGTTTTGGCTCTGTCATTATATTCTTAGCTCTCAATTTCTACATTCTTAACTCTCAATTTCTAAAATTACCATAAGGAAAACATTATTGGAGACATCAGTGTTGTCATTGCTAACAATAGCATCTTCAATCTCAAATGAAAAAATAAAAATAATACATCAGTTCTTCAAAACAATGATAATATAAAATTTGTGACAGTTACAATAAAACACAATATATTGAGTTCTCTTTCATATATTTCTGCACTTGAATCACACACTCAAGCTTCTTCTGCAATCGTGAAAGCATTTAATCACATATGTCCGTTAAGTTGTACTTCAAAGCACAAGTCAAGTATCACTAAGTCAGTCTAAAAATCTTTCCTGTTGAATCACATATATTATTGGCCATCATCCTATAATATCCTATATAGCCTGAGGATGAGATAAACAAGAAGTACACAGAGATACTGGATTTGCATGTTAACCAAGTCAGCCTTCTGGTAATAAAAATAGAAAGCCCCTATCACTTTCCTCCCCTTTGCTCCAACAGATATTGAAGTGTAACAAGCCTTGGAGAACACAAGATGATAGATATCACAGATATCACAGAATATGTAAAGATATCGATAGTCATTTCTGGAAAACAGGCTCATTTTCCCTTCCTTTTTTTGGTGTTGGACTAGGCCTGTTGTATATCATCACAATGTTTGTCCATGAATGAGTGGACTCTCTTGGATCCTTACAGATAACACTCCTGAGGGTGCAGCTGAAGAGGATGTATGCTCCATTAAAACACAGATAATGCGATGCCTACCACTGGAAAACAATTCTGAGGAATAACATACAGCGTACGCTCAAAGTTTGTTATACAAACATATTTCCTAATCACTTCTGTAGAAACAGCCATAGATACAAAACAAAAATCATTGACAGTAATGAAGTACCTGTCAGGCTTTCACACACAGAAGTACCAAACACAGCTGGGGCAGAACAATGAGCTGGAGTAAATTATAACGCAACTGCTGAGGATAATTAGGAAATAAAATAGATTATATTTACACAAATGAGAAAGTAAAGGACTTGATGGTCATGCCTGTTGTCCTTCACTGCCTAAAGGGCAGGAAAATTCTGAATCACAAATTAATTAAATTTTCTGAGCATTAACAAAGGTTGAAAGCATTTGCTGTGAGGGTACTGAAACTATAGAAATATGCCTAATTCTAGACAAAAGAAGTCATTAAGTTGGTTCTGAGGCTGTAAATAAATTGTTCATTTAAGAGGGAAATTTAATACTGTGTGTACTATTTAAAAGAGATACTTATGGCACCACAGCACTTAATCTTACCGCTATGTTTGTGAGCTCCTTTACACTTCATATGGGGAATCTTTCACATAGTCTAGGAATTGCAACCAGCAAGAGATCCTAGGCCTCTGGGCAGCAGCCCTGTCTCTGCAGGATGGTGAGGAAAGGCAGATGGAGTGACAAATTGCCCAGCTCCACTCTCGGAGTCAGGATTAACCACTGCACTTTGAAGGGACTGACACTCTTCAATCAGAAGTGCTGGTGCTTGCGGAGTCCTGTATCACCCGGACCCTCCAGGGCAATGTTGGACCACATACCTCCTCCTTGCCTCTCCTAGCAAAGACTACCTGGCTGTAGTAGCTCCTGATACTGCCCTCACAGGAGTAGGGGAAATTTTAGATGTTCAAGCTCCACACTGACCCCATTTTCACTGATGGTCACATTTTAACGGCTGCTGAACTGCTCAAACATCTCAAAACACAAGAGTCAAAGAAATTTTTCAAATAAATAATTATATTAGCACAATGGGAAACTACCAGTGGGAAGGGCATAAAACTACAGAAAATATCCCCAATAATTTCAACTATTCCCTTTTATCCCCGTGGCCTTAACTTTTTCATGATTTAGGTCAATGCTATTACAAGGTTGCTGAGATGTCAAATCCCAGCTACTTTGATAACTTGCCAGTTTAGCAGAGTTCAATTAGTTGAGGACAGCCTAAACCCTGTAGACTTTGGCATCTTGCCTGTGGCTACACACATTTTAAACCACAACCACCCTGCCTTATGCAACAGTGGATAAATATCACAGCTAAAGGGATATAATAAGGGTAAGGTTTCCAAAGCTGAAAGACTTTCTGTGACAAGTGTTAAAAGGTTTAAGTGGGTTCAAGTACTACAGTGCCAGGCTCAGCCAAAAAAACCCCAAAACATGTTAGAAAGAGAGAAGGAGGGGATCATTGAGGAGAGGAAATAAGAAGGTGGCTCAGGAAACAGGGAACATGTAAGACTTACTCAGAAAGATCTAGAAAAATTCTAGGAAGGATTTGATGCTTATCATCTAAGCCAGTCAAAATTTTTTAAGTCTTAAAAACCTGCTTGTGCAAGGCATCCTGTAATCATTTAATATTAAAATGGACATTTATGAAGGGACATATTGCCTTCTTACTAGGGAGTTTTTTGCACCTTGATTTTTAAGATCTGTTGTGCTCATTATCAGTGAAGACACATAAGTTTACATGAGCCTTGGATTACCCAGAATGTAACTGTATGAGGTTTCAATTTTTTATTTATTTTCTATTTTTATCAATCAAAAAGTGCCAAGTGGGAATGGGGCAAGATGTGAAGCAAGAATTATTGAGGCTCTAAAGCAAAAATGCTGAGGCAGAAAAGACAAGATTAATACACTGAAGTGGGCAAGATCATTCAAATTGGGGCAAGGTGGACAGTGAATTATTTGAATTTGGAATTTTTTTAATGTTGTCATATAACAAAAGCAGGCCATGCATTTTTTCCCATCACCACCACATTGCAGGTAGAAAGTGACTACTTCTGTCATTGTTGACAGAATACCATTCTCTCACTTCTTCCTTAGCTTCTTCCTTTCAAAACTGACCCTGTAGGTAAATTAACTTGTATGATGCAAGTAATCTGATGACTGGACCAAATGCTTTGTGAATTAGGCAGACAGCCATACCTCAAGGAATGAGAAGACAATAAATAGAGTGCCAGCCTTGTGTTATGATAGTTACAGAGTAGATTCTTCTTTTTCTATCATTATCCTCACTCAAAGGATAGGTAACTCATTAGAAGTTGAATTAACAATGAGAAACCAAGGACCTAATCATGGTTTTGATGATGATGTGCCATCTGACAACAGAAAATTAAATAGCCCTCTGAATCTCAGTTCTGTCATCATAGGATGACAACAGTTCTATACATGTGAATCATGTCACTTTTATGAGACGTAGCAAAATCATTGCTATGAAAGAGTTGTGTGGAAAGTGTTAATGCAAATTAGCCGTTGAGGCAGGAATGTGAGTTGTGTTGCAGACAGCACTGCTCCCAGAGGAGCAGTTCCCCCTCCTTCCTCTACCTATTTTATACCTGAAATTCAGTGACTTCCTTGGGGGAGAGCATGCTGCTTTTATGCACACACACAGAGTATCTTTTTCTGCTTATCTCAGGAACTTACGTATAAAACTTCCACATACAGGAACAAAGTAGTGGTGTTACATCCTCAGGGGAGTCTAATTTAAAACTAAATAAGGAGTACCACTCCACTAAAGTCATTTGGATTCTCCCACACACTTGAGCTACTCTTCACCAAACTCCACAGTTACCTCCTAGCACCAACTCTAATCTCATACACTTCATCTACTAAGTAAAAAAATAATTTTTTAAAATAATTTTGCTTTAAGTTTGAAGAAAAAATCAGGAAAATTTTATGTCAGTAAGAATTCCTTTTTTATTATCTCCTGTCTCCAAGAGCGTTTCTCATCATTCTCAAAACAACCAGGGAAATTAACTGATGGCATAAAGGTTCACTGTTATCAAATACAGTTTTAGCACTGATTTTAGGTTTTAGTAGGAAGTAAGGTCTGGGTACAATCAGAATTAATAAGGGGATCTTTTCCCCACATCTTTCACATGAAGCTTTGAAGCCTTTACAGCATTCCCTAGATGCATTTTACTTACTATTGGTATGCCCAAAATATGCCTCAGGAATAACTCTAGAAAATACCAACATTTAGGCATTCCATATCAGAGAACAGAATTTGCCAGCAGCACTTCAGAAGAAACCCATACCTACTTCCAGGATCCCCCAGAATACGAGCAATTCTCAAGCACTCATGCAAATACCGGTAAGTCCAGGATGCTGCCTCTAGATTTTTGACCACAGGGAACAGCAGATTCATAGTCAGTCTCAGTCCTCTCTTCCTAAGCCCCAGCTTTCTGGCAACACATCACCAAAGATACAGTCAATGTAGATTGCCAGGAGACCTGCTCAGCAACTGCTTCAGCACTGTCTAGAATTATGGGCTACAGAAAGCTTAGTTTTCTTCTGGGTTCTTTGGCAAGGGATTGGAAGAAGCCTGCTCTTTCCTTACCTTCGAGGTCTTACTTCTCCATTTTTTATATATCCGTGCCCATAGAAAATGTGGTTCTGTATACCGTGTTGTGCTGTTGTTACAAAGATAATATTAAAGGATAACTTTGGAATCATTACATGTTTGTGAGGTCTGTTTGTGAAGTCTCTCTCTGCTACCATGTCGTTACTGGATGCACTTTAATTGCTGTCCCAGTCATTTGTGAACTCAGCATGCTGGGTCTGAATTAGCAACAGTGTGTACTTTCAGTCTACAAATACTAAAATGAAAAATACACTGATAACAGCAATAACGTTAAACCTTCAGACAAGAGACAAGGTGATCTCAGTGGCCTATGTATGGGAGAAGGGACATCTCTCTTCCTCTCTTAACATCCCTTCTACCTCCAACCTGACCTTATTGAGGGCCTGAGACTTGTCTACACAGACATCACCTCACAAGAGAGATGCTGCACTGTGAGGGAGCACTGCACGAAGAACATAAGGACCCATGGCCTGAAGTCCAGGGTCTCACTGCATATGTCCCTTCTCACTGAGGGTACATCAGTTGAAGGATGAAGTTGTACTCTCACAACTCCCATCCTGCAATGGCTCTGGTTCGGTACCACCATTTTGCCAACAAAGTTCCGTTCCTTCAATACAAAGACGGCATCTCTGCAGTTCCCAGGGGGATGGGTGCAATTGTGCAGTCAAGAACTGAGGGGGATTGAAAGCACATCTTTTGCAACAGAAATATAGAATTTGAGCTTGGTCACCAAACATAATAAATGTCATAGCTGAAGGGATAACCTGATATAGAGAACATGGGAGATTTTTCCTGTTTGGATGGCAGATTTACCTCTGCTCAGTTTTATAAGATAAGGGAATAATGGCCCCATTGTATGTACAGGTGGGATAATTCAGTTTGCTCTGTCATGTTCATGTCTCTGTTGGCCTTCAGAAGTTTCAGGAGAAGGAAAATAATCTTAACAAAACTTTCAAAAGGGGTGACTTGTTTAGCTGAAGTTAATTTTGTAAGAGGAGTTAACTTTGTACGTACTTGCATCTAATAGGATGGCAGATTAGATGCATCTAATCAAGGTACACCTTATTGTAGTGAAAACACTAGCCACTGTCTCTTTAAAGAGATAATTGGCCCATCTTTGAAGCACATTATTTGTGATCTGCTTATTCACACAAATTATGCACAACAAAGTATTTCTTTATTCACAGTGAATAAAAAAAAATATATGTAATTGACTCTGTCAAGATCACATTCATCTACATTAAATAGTAAGGTAATAAATGTCCAGTCAGGAAATACCAACCTGCTTAAACAATTGGTTGTCTTCTTCTTAAAATAAAAAATGTGGGCATTTTAGTATAAATAGCTACACATAGCCCCACCTTGGCTAGAGAAAGTAAGATTGCAGTAAGTCTAATTTATCTTCCCTGATTCATGGTAAATTTTGTTCAGAGGCTTGGCACTTGACCTTGGCTAGGATTCTACTTCTCTGTCTCTGCATCCCACTCATGTTGTTGTCTGTATGTAGTGAATGATCTTCAGGCACAGAGGGCTCTGAAGCATAAGTGAATTAGAATTAAGGACTTCAGAAACATTTGGCAAATTTCAATAAGTTTTGGTAGATCAATAAGGTATTTCCAAATTGTGCCCCTTTGCAGGTTTGCAAAGCACATAACATGCAAAATAATGTGTTTGCCCTTCTCTTCTTAGTAGCAAACTGACTCACATGCAGACATACAGCTCTAGACTAACAGAAATAGTCCTGTATGTGCTGCCTTTGCCTGAGGAGGAGAGTACTGTTGGAGGGAATAGAGGAGAAGATGATGTAACTAGCAGGCGGGAAGATAAGAGGCAGGAGAAGGGAGGAGGGCAGACAAAGGGAATCTTGTGGGGAACCAGGATGTGACAGCTAGAGAGGAAGGTGTAGGGGCTGTGGGAAAGGGGGGAGTGGTTCTAAAGGAAACAGATGGGAAGAGAGGCAGATGGGAGATTAGGACTCAAATACATAGTAATCCAAACTTCTTTAAATCAGACGGTCATGCAAAAATGTGTTTTGCTTCCAGTCACTGCTAGAGATTGAACTGGATGATCTCAAGGAGTCCCTTATAATTTATATTATTTTTTTATATAGCATCAGCCCTCCAAATTGCAAATGTTTCACTTTACACGAGCGTATATGATCAAAGGGTTTTCTTAACTAGATAAAGATGATTGTACCAAAAAAAGTACACAAAATCAGATCCCAACACATGGGAACCCAATAGAGGGGTAATTTATTTATGGTGCCATATACAAAATGCTGCAAATAAGAGTGAATTTTTGAAATCAATATTTTTCTAATTTAAATCTTACATTGCTATTAGCATATAAGGTTCTGTAGCTAGTACAGAAAAATTCACATGTAAGAATTTGGGACCAAGAGTTGCATATTAACTTTAAAAAATATAAAAGCAAACAAACAACAACAACCAAACAAACAAAAAACCCAAAGAGAATAACCCTGTTAAAAGGAAAAAATAATATCAGAATGGATGATAAATGCATAGAGCAGATAAAGGAGCTCATAGGAAATCCTTGTCTGCTAGATCAGGGCTTTGAATGAACTTTAGAAGATGGAGCCAGGAAGCAGTAATGAGGCTAGAATGAGCCATGTGTCCTGGAATAATTAGATAATTCTCTGACACAGCTCACACATTTTGGCTGTTTCAGGCCTGTTTCATGGCCGATTCCCTGTATTCCAATGTCCTTCATCCATTTCCCTCACTTTGGACTAAGTTCCTCTGAAACCACAAGCAGATGTTCTCCAGACTAAAATTCAGAACAGAGAAAACAAGTTATATTGGAAGGTTTAAATAGTTTGTGGGGTCATTAGTAATCTGCTCAGAGCTGGTGATGCTTTGGAGACCCTTTAAGAACAGACAAATGAGCATGAAATAGGAAGGAGACATAATTTTATAGATCTAAATGTACCACAGCCTGTGGTCTTAAAACATCTCATCACATCCATGGGGCAAAAAGAGAGGGGGAACAGCCCATTTACGTGATTATTTCTCAACATATTTTACTCTTAAAAATGTATATTTGTTATTGAGATGATTTATTGCGCTCTTCACTTGGAGCTATTGTCAGTCAACAAGAGCTATTTCGCTCATTTACAACTGTATCAAATCAAAGTCTTTACACATCTACCATTTATATACCAGATTATTTTTTGTGCAGGTGTTTTGCTTACACAGAAGGAAGCAGCAATATATTGTGATCAAAGAGGACCTGAAAGTCCAGAGTGCCAACACTAGCTCTCCATCAGGTGCTAGCTGACTCATTGGTTTTAATGTGTAACTAACGACTAACAATTAAGGTAGCAGTTGATAAGGCTGTCTCACTGAAGTTAACAGAAGTGAACAAATGTTGTCCTAATGAATACTGATGCTGACTCGGTCAGTTAATACTGCTAAAGCATTAGAAAACTTTAATAAAAGGGTAGGGAATGTTATGATCTCTTAACATCATCTCTCTCCTTCCTGTGGATTAAATCACTGTGGATTAAAACCTTTGCCTGTAGTTCCTCTCTGCCGCACCCGGACCCCCGCTACACCCCTCGCAGCCCGAGAGGCCCGGCCGGGCGCGGCGGAGCGGTGCGGGGCTGTGCGGTGCGGGGCTGTTCGGTGGTGCGGTGCGGAGCCCCCGCCCCGGCCCGCCCCGGCCCCCTGGCGGCCAATGCACGGCCGGGGAGGCAGAGCCGAGGAAGGAGCCGGGGAAAACATCAATCCCAACTTTTTCACCTTGAAAGGAACCAAGCGCTCCCGATGCGTCCCCTCCAGCTGCCCTCCCTGCCAGCCCAGCCTCCTCGGGAGCGCCGTCCGACGGCTCGTGCTTGCCCTGCCAGCTGCCCCCTGCCCCACGAGGGGGAGAGACCCGAGTAGGGGGGCGCCCCTGGGGACCGTCCCCCTCGGTCCCTGCTGCCCGGGGGCCGCGGGCGGCGGCGGCTGTGTGGCGGGGTTCGATGCTGCTGCCATGGGGCGCGGGGCTCCCCTCGGACCGTGCCTGCTGCGGGCAGCGCTGCTGCTGCTGCTCTCCCTCTGCCCCGCCGCTGGCAGCACCTGGATGTGAGTAGCCGGACGGGGGTGGGAGGGCTGCGCGGTGCCCGTCCCCTCGTGTCCGCCGCGGCCCGGCGCTGACGGGGGGCTGCTCCTGCAGGTGGCTGGGCATCGCCGCCGCCGGCGGGCCGGAGAAGCCGGGCTGCACCAGTCCTCCGCTGAGCCGCCGGCAGCTGGACCTGTGCGAGCAGAAGCCGGAGCTGGCGCCCGCCATCCGGGAGGGAGCGCGGCTGGGCCTCCAGGAGTGCCGCAGCCAGTTCCAACATGAGCGCTGGGACTGCCGCTCGCTGCCCGCCGCCCGCCGCGGCACCGCCGCCCCCGCCGCCCTCGGGCAACAGCTCAGCAGCGGTGAGTGTCCGCCCCAGTGGGGCCGCCGGGCCGGGTGCGTCCGCTGCCGACACAGCGGGGCTGCCCCGGTGTGTTGGGTTTGCGTGGCGAGGAGTCCCGCGGGGCGGCGCCGACGACCGTCCGTCCGTCCGTCCGTCCCGACGGCAGATTCGGGCACAGCCGGGGCGGCGGGGCGGGCGGTCGATGCAGCCGTCGCGGGGAGCCTACCTCAGGCACACCAAACGCACCCAACAGACGAAACCTGCCCTTGTCTTTCCAACGCTGATAAAGACATAGGCCCTTTTCATAACTGTAATTTTTGCTTAGTGCGGCCGTGGACGACACTGCCCGTATTTAGATCCACTTAAATATGTTGAAATGTTGTTATTCTTAGACTTATGTCGGGTTGATTCCCTTATGTCGAGTTGATTCCCTTATGTCACAATTACTAAATGAGTGGGGTGATGAGACATAGTATTTCAAAAAGGTCACTTGTTTGCAGGTAAAAAATCTGCTCAAGGCACCACATATAGTGTGAATTGCTTTAAAATGTGCTCAGTGACATGGTATTGATCAGCACAGCAAGACCAAAGCTCTTTTTGTTGCATAAACTAATTATGGAACTGCTGAAATTTCCACTGAAATAAGGAGAAGCCTTTGGTGCTTACATTTGATTCAAATTATGTTTGAATCAAATGTCAGCACCAAAGTATTCTGCAAACTAATTCTTAGCACTCTAGTCACTGATTGTGTGATTGATGTGAATTTAGGTATTGTGGTATCTCCTTTTGTGTTTGTGCAATCTTTGTACTAAAACAGTGTAAAAACCCCAAGCATTAACCATGAAAACATAAAACGAGCAATAAAAAGTGATTCCAAAAAGGAAAAAAAGAAAATGGGAGAAGTTTGCCCCATTATATGTAGCTGTATGTATTGTATGTTAGTCCTTCTGCCCAACAGGAAGGGCTGTTTCTGAAGACCCACAGATGAGTGCCACTGCTCACCCACAAGGCTTCACTAGTGTGTCCTGTGGAAGCCTTTTATGATGGTACCAGCACCATAGACCACTACGAACAAGGGAAACAAACAGGAACTTTCCTGCCTGTGAGCAGGAACCTGGGAGATTGTTTCACAACAGTGAAAATCAGCACAGTGAAATTTTAGCTACAGTTATTCACCACCCTTGGATTTTCAATTTGCTTGGAGTATACCTTGCTTAACATGGTTTAAAGCTGTGTGCCACATTATGCTGGAAGTCTCAGAGAATGGAACCAGCTTAAGAAGCCCATGCAGGTCACTCCATGATTCTTCTGAGATACAGTCCAACAATTAAAGGCCTTTTATGCTGTTGTCTTTCCCATGGCCACCTTATTCTAGGAAAGGCACATGACCTAAATATTCTTATGTCATCCTGATTTCTATCTGGTTTAAGATTCTTGGGGCTCTTTGCAACCTTTGTGAATTAGAATAACATCAATGTTTGCTGAATCTAGCATGAGGTAAGTTCTGTCCCTGTACCAAAGTAACCTGGGATCGTGACAGCTTCTCTGAGATTTAAACTAACCTTTTCTTATTCCTCAAATCAATATGAATAGTGAAAAGCAGAGTGGAGAGTAAGGGGTTTGGAATATGGTTAGTTCGGGGTTTGATTTTTTTATTTTTATTTTTTTTTTATGATTAAAACTTAATTGGCTTGAAAATTTCTGTGGCAAATAAAGTTCCCAATCAGATTTAGAAAGAAGTTACCAAAAAATGCCAAAATGATACAAGCATCAGGAAACAGCACCATTAGTAGCATGGTCCTATGAAGGGACTGTGAAGTCATTTTTGGATATGAACATCGACTGCTTTGAACAAATTAATACTACAGACCAAGCTGTGATGACTTTAAACTTGTAACTGTTCCCTTTTAATAACAGTCTGGCTTGTAAAATTACTTTCTACAAGCCAGCCAGGAAGGTAATCAGAGGGAGTTATGAGGTAATATTTTCATGCCTTGCTTTGTAGGCACGAAGGAGACCGCGTTCATCTACGCGGTGACATCAGCGGGATTGGTGCATTCGGTGACGCGATCGTGCAGCGCGGGGAATGTGACCGAGTGCTCCTGCGACCTGAACTTGAGGCATGGCGGCTCAGCCAGTGAGGGCTGGCACTGGGGCGGCTGCTCTGATGATATCCACTATGGAATGTCATTCAGCAGAAAGTTTCTGGACATGCCTTTGAAGAACTTAACGGGCAAGAGTGGGAGCGGACTGGTGGTGATGAACCTGCACAACAACGAGGCTGGGAGGCAGGTATGTGTCATTCAGATGTGGGCAGCAACTGCTTGTTCGCCTTCTTTGACAAAATGGCATCAACCAAAGGAGGCCGGCCCTTGACTGCGGGTGTATGTGGAGCCAATGGTAAAAGCAGCACTAACATTCACCAAAGCAAGCATGTACAAACTCAAAATCAGAGCTGGTTTTAACTAACTAATCCTCATGGATTAAAATAAAAGCCACAAACTAAGAAATAGATCTGTAATGCTTAAATAATAAAGTTATCTTAACTAGATATTTGATATTCTGTAGCAAATTTGAAATAATCCTGTTATCAGCATAATACAAGATTTTTCACTGACTATTCTGTTATCATCATGACCCACATTTTTAATTCTCTCTAGTACTGAAAGAGAAGGCCAGTTGGACAAAAGGCCTCAATACTCATCCACAGTCTGGGGTGCACACCTGAGACCACAAGTTTAGCATTGTTCAGAGAGGAAATCAAGAGTTAATATTGTCTTTTAAAACATGGGATAGAAATGACACCTCTATTTGGTTAAAGCTCATTGGTTAAAGCATGAATCAAAGAAGCGAGAGGAGAGTGGCTTTGGATAGCTTTTCATCAGCCCAAAATACTTCAAACCCAAGTTTGCAGAGGAAATGTATGTGTGTGGGTGTGTGACATTGGGTTCTCCTGTCCTGTCCTGTAGAGGGTAAAAAATGGGGGCCAAAACAACCTATACAGGGAGATGTGAGCCTGTGAGTGCTTGGAGCTTACATCTGGAATGACAGAGACTTGTGTGCTGGTTCTTGCTTTCAAATTACTTTCTCTGCTTTACCTTGGAGTTTTTAACTTCATCTTTAATGGCTGTCTCTGGGTCCATAATACTTTAGGTCTGTTCTGCTCAGTGACACAGATATAACTAAAGAAGAAAAAAAAAAAAGGAAAACCTTTGGTTTTAACTACATATATTGATGGACTCCATTGTAATTCAGTGATTTCTTGTAGCCAGAAGCAGGATCAGTGAGTTTTACTTTCCTATCTGCCGTAGACAAGGAATAACCATAGGAAGCCGTCATAAGAGCCATGGTGGTATAACTGAAAACTATTTTAATTTAAACTAATTTTTACAGATAGTATGTTATTTCATTTAAGCTATATAGTTGTAAAACCAGAAAATCTTCCAACCAGGTCCCTTCCAACCCAAACCATTCTATGATTCTATGGCTCTATGACATAGGCCCTTTTCATAACTGAAGTGGAGGAAGCAAACTTTAAACCTAAGTAGATGCTGAGAACACTTACTGTAAGTTTAATTAGATGCCAGTCAGATAAATCATCTCCAAGGAAAGTGATTGGTATCTTGTAGTAGGAGATGTTAATAAGAGTAATAGAAGCTTAAGTGATTATTTCCTTAGGGAAGGAGCAAAAGGTTGTTTCTCATGTTTGGAGAGAGAGATAGTTAAGGAAGGAGATAGTAATTTCCATAAAATGGTCTCTCTTAATCTCATGATTTTAAATACACAGTACAGATATAAATTTTTATTTTATTACTCATGTTTGTCATTAGACAGTGCCATTGTCTCAGATTAGGGTGACAGAAGTGTAGGGAAGAAGACTGCAAGGCTCCAGAGGAACTTCAAAGGGAAAGAGAGTGTGATTTCTGTGGTTAGGTGTCAGTGATATGGGTTTCTCTTTGATACCCTATTATCTTGTTGACCTTTACCTTTATAATAGCAGCAGTAGTAGTTTGCTGCCCTTTTGTCTGCAGTGACAGTGTTTACTTGTGATTCCCATACAATCCTTGTGCTCATCGTTCATTGCTGCCAGTGGGCCAGCAGAACTGTCGGGGTCTTCTGCTGTGAACTGTACCAAGGAACTGTTCAACTTTAAAAAAAAAACACACACAAACACAGAGCCTAGAAGATGAACTTTTATTTTGGTGTTGCTTTCTTCAAAGTTGGATCAGTTTCCAGATCGCACCTATAGTCATTTGGGCCATATGTGTCATGGGGATGGGATTGACTGGCAAAGGAAAAAAGTGCATTCAGCCAAAGAAAAGATGTTTTCAAATGGTGAACTAAAGTTACAAGGGGCTGAAGGATCTAATTGAGTCTTTGTTTTCCATGAATAGTATTTTTGACAGGACCAAAGTTATCTTATATGTTGGCTATATGTGTAAAATATAGTAGATTGTGAGTCCACACTTTTAATGACAGGCAATAGTAGTATTTTCTATTTTCATTCACATTGTGTGGTGTCTCTTGTTATACATAACCACATGAAACCAGAGTTTTAGTCTAGACTGACAGTCTCTGGGAATGTGGTAGAATTTGGCCCAACAGAAACTATTAGATACTGAGGACCTTTCAGGGTGTTGTGGTTGAACCACAGCTGCTTGCTCACATCCCTTGCACCCTTTCCCTCCCCTCAGTGGGCTGGGGAGAAGGTTTGGGGCAAAAATTGGTAAAACTAGTGGTTTGCAATAAGAAGAGTTTAATAATTGAAATAGAATGTAATAATAATAATGTAATGAAAAGGGAGATATCAAAGAAAGAGGAACAAAACCTGAGAAAAATTAGTGATGCACAATACAATTGCTAACCACCTGCTGAATGATGCCCAGCCTGTCTCCCAGCAGTGATCTACCCCTCCTGGCCAAGTCTCCCTAGTTTATATACTGGCATGATGTTCTGTGATGTGGAATATCCCTTTGGCCATTTTGGGTCAGCTGTCCTGGCCATGCTCCCTCACAGTTTCTCTTGCAGCTCCTCACTGCCGCACAAGACACTAAATAGTCCTTGATTTAGTGTAGGCACTACTTAGCAACAACTAAACCATCAGTGTGTTATCAACATTATTCTCATACTATATACAAATCAGAGCTTTGTGCTAGCTAATAAGAAGAAAACTAACTCTATCCCAGCTGAAACCAGGACACGTTTCAGGTTCTTCACAGTACTGAGCTCTCCAAAAAGATTCTGTACCCTGTCACAGGCTTATTTGGTGCACATGACATATGAACTCATTCCTTTTCCAAGGCACTGTGGCATTGTTTTCTTAAGAAAAACCAAATTTGCTGCAAGCCTGAAAGGCCAGAAGACCCTTATTTCACTGATGCTGTATCAATGGTGTATTTATGGTTCATTATCTTGAAAGAAAACATGGAGAGTATATAGGCAGCTTTCATGCATAAATATTTTGTAATTTAATGGCAAACTCTAAGATAAAGCAAATATTTTGACCACTGTCCAGAATAAAAGAATGTTTATTGTTGGCACTTGGGCTTTTCTAGCAGTAATGTTATCTGAAGTAAAGTTTAGCATAAGTCTTCCTTTTTTTATTTTTAAATCTTTACATAGGAGATGCTGGAAAATGTTTACATTCATGTTTTGGGGCTTATAAGAAGGATATTTTGATACCTTATTACCTTTTGTAATGAATACTATCGCATTCCTGGTTCAGTGTCTTGCAAGAGCAGTCTTCCAGGGACAATACTTCTGGGGTTTTTTTGGAATTAGTAACTAACTGGTATGTGCCGAATTCTCTTGCTTCTCTCCTATTTCCATACAAAATGCTATTTTACAGTTCTAATCTCATAGTTATCATATCAACATATATCAGTTTTAAAATTTTGAGTATCCTTTGAGTTGTCCACTAACCTGACTCTGAGAAGATCCAGATTGCATTCCTTATTCTTCCACAAGATAAATGTTCATCATCTTTTAGCACTGCAACCAGTGGCTAAAATTGGGCTGCTTACAGGCATCAGTTCCCGTTACAAAACAAGTACTGGCAGTGCTTGTCTCAGAGCTGAGAACAGTGCCTGCAAACAAAAAGCTTAGCATGGAGATATTAAGCATTAATTGGCATTAGGGACTATGCAAACTGTGATTCCATTGACACTATCCTTTGCTGCAGACCCATCTCTGTTTTCTGCCCATTTGCCTGTTCTAGCCCCAGATTCCCACTGCATGCCACTCCCTCTGTTAGTTGCATTGGATCGGTGAAAGGAAGTCAGTTCAAAAATTATTTTTTATTCAGGTTAATTTTTTACACAAACCAGTGTTCAGCCCTGTTCATCACTTAACCCTGCACTCTTGTACTCATACCACCAAGGCTGAGGCAGTGAATGGCAATAGGGGTAAGAGGAACTGCTCAGATGGGCTTGTGGCTGACCAGAACACTTGTGGACCCAGCTCCGTTCCACACAGATCATTTCTCACAAGCTGTCAGGCAGTTTCATGACCAGCCTAAGAAAACCTGTCCCAGCTTGCTCAGAACAACACATCTATCCACTACAGTTTTGTAACAGTGCTCCTCTGAAGTTCTCTATGAAATTTTGTTTCTTAGGGAGAATTCTCTCACAATTTCCTGAATAACTGAGCAGATTCATGATATGAAACTAAAGTGTGAAACCAAACACTGGTCGTGGAGTCAGTCTGGAAGTCATGCTCCTGGGAACTCTGTGTTCTGCTGAGACACAGGTGTGTGCTGAAGCTGTGTCGCACCAGAGGGCCGTGTTGGCTCTGTAGGCACCATCTTAGGTTTGCTTGCAAGAAAACATCAGGAGAAGATGCCTAGACCCTAAATTTTGCCAGATGTTCAACTACGGGGGTTTGTTCATTAAAGTTCACAGGGCAGATCCAGTAGCATGTTCTGTGATCAGATAAAGCAAGATGCCACCTCCCTGTGCTGGCAGTAGAGGCAACCCAAAATACTTTGAAGTCCAACTGAAAACTTGTCCATCCTAGCAGCTGGGAAGCAATAGCCTGGGGTCACGCACTGTTTTAATGACACCATAAATCATTCAGAAGCAGAGTGTATCAAAGCTTCATGTGAGAATACTGAGCGACATAGAATAAAATCCACAAGTGTTTGTAACTGCTATAGATATTCTCAGTGATTCCACACTGAATCACATTTGTAGTTCACGCATTCATCTGATCATCCATACAGTGCTAATGTATGCTGCATTTTTATATTTTGATATCAGTCTGAGACTGCAACATCAGTTTCTGCACCTGTTTAGAAACTCTGTCTCCCTTCATTTTTCTTGAATTCATCCTCAGAGAAGGACTCTGAATGTCTTCTGCTGGGCTACTTGCCCACATGGAAATAACTCACCCTTAGAGAGGTAGACATGGCCAGTGCTTCCTCTGACAATTTCTGGACCCTTATGCCCTTAGTAAGTACCTTATCATACTGACATGAAAACAAGGAGTACATCTGAAAACTTATAAATCTTGTAGCACAATATGATTTCAAACTACTTTTGAGATTCTAATTACTTGATGAAAATAACTAATCACTCAAAATTAGAAAAATACTATTAAATCTTCTCTGTTTGTAAACTCTGTGTAAAATTTATCTTTTGATATTGTGTTTCTCTTTTCCTTGACATTTTGCCTTGTTCTCATGCTGCATCTGTGAATGTGTGATTTTTCAGTGCACTTTTACAAATTCTAATGTGAGATATGTCACAAGACTAATAGTATAATTTTATGCTATGACTATTAGATATTAAAAAAGGAAGTATTAAATTGATTGTCTGCTGAGTATTTGAGTTGTAGTCTCAGATAAAGTAAGTTACTCCTTGTTTACAGATTCCAGTTCTTCGAGGCTTGATCTCCTATAAACTCTCAGGAAAATTCTCATGTGTTAGAAAAGCTTGACACAGACTTCAGATTCCCATTGTTGGCCAGAGAGTTATTGTTCAGCCCAGCCCTTGCTTCTGCGGGGGCATGGAAAAGTAACTCATCTAAGAGTATTTTAGTGTTGGCAATAACTGTGGAATCTTTGCTAAAACATTGAAAATAAGAAAAGTAATATGAATGCAACTATCTAATTGTGTTAAATAGAGCCATTATGAAACTGGAAACACTAGAAACCCACGCTAGTACAAGTATGCGTAAATTGCAAGAACCGGGCTTGATCCTGTAAGTGAGAAGCACTTGAGATTTACTCCAGAATACCTCAGTTGAAGACACCTCTGCTGGTGGCTCTTTTGATAGACTTTCTGTGAAGCTCAGAAAGGTGGGCATCCTCCTGCTCTTCCAACAGAAGTCTGCCCTGAGGTGCCTCGGGGCTGCACACTGCACTGCTTCAGGTGCTGAGCCACGCTGTGCCCAGGTGCTGTTGTGTGACCTCAGCCATTCTCGGGGCATTAGATAGAGACTGGGTTATGGATGTTTAGTCATCTTGGTGGTAGCTGCAAGGCACCCTTAAAAGGCTACATAACTGGGCACTTACCTGCACAGTAAGTGTCTTCCAGCATAGGAAGGATACTGTGACCTCCCCTGTCCCTGCTTTCCCGTTCTGCTATTCCCCATGAGAGCCATTTGCATTCCAGTGGTGGAAGGAGTGACACAGGACATGTAATTTCAGGTATTTAAGATCCTCCAGAATGAAAAGTGATCCAGAAATCACTTGTTGTGATTTGATATTGCTACATTATGGCCATTGCAAAGTCCAAATGCAGAGCATTGAAGATGGGGCTTCTCATAGTGAGGGTCTGTGGTTCCTAACATGTGCTATGACTTCCCTGTCACTGAAATGGCAATGGCAGCTGTAATATTAAATACTTTGAGACCTCCGTGTTACTCATGTCAGGCAGCATTCTTAATGAATGAAAGATCACATCCAAATGTTTTTCTCCTTTTGCTTTCAGGCTGTAGCAAAGCTGATGTCTGTGGATTGTCGTTGTCACGGTGTTTCTGGGTCCTGTGCTGTGAAAACTTGTTGGAAAACAATGTCATCCTTTGAAAAGATTGGCCGGTTTTTAAAGGATAAGTATGAAAACAGCATACAAATATCAGACAGACTGAAAAAAAAGCTACGCAGGAAAGAGAAAAGCCAGAGAAAAGTACCAATCGGGAAAGAGGACCTGCTATATGTGAACAAATCACCCAATTACTGCGTTGAAGATCAAAAACTGGGGATCCCTGGGACTCAGGGAAGAGAATGTAACCGCACCTCGCAGGGACCCCATGGCTGTAACCTCCTGTGCTGCGGGCGCGGGTACAACACCCACGTTGTCAGGCACGTGGAAAGGTGCGAGTGCAAGTTTGTCTGGTGCTGCTACGTGCGCTGCAGGAGGTGTGAGACCATGACTGATGTACACACCTGCAAGTAAGATGAAGTACAGGAAACACAGCCAAACCATCCTGCCCTGTCTGGTGCACAGCTGCCACACAGGCAGCAATTCCTATTACTGTGTGGGTTTTTGGGGGGATCAGCCTCGGGGAGAATAGGTACTGCCAAACAACAGGTAGTCCAGGCATTTGGCGACTGAAAGAACAAGTTAGTGAGCACCAGACTGCATGCAGGGGCAGCTTAAACAACAAAAAAGACTCCTGATGACACATTTGAACATCTTACTCCGTGAGCAGGGACAGACACTAAACTTTTCAAGTCTTTAATAGCCACAACGTCCTGAAGACCCATGTGGTGGGCAGGTACAGTGGAGAAAACTCAAGATCTCATTAGCCAGAGACTGAAGAGTTAAGAGGACTTGTAAGATACATTAGATATAACCTTATGTCTATGTTTTTAAAAGTGGGACTAGATGAATCCACTAGGTGGTTAATTTCTGCACTTCAGAAAAAATCACAAGGGTAGGGGAGGTGTTCTGCTGTTGCCCACTGAGTGTTTGCTTTGCAGCCATTCAGAAAGCTGTCTTCTGTGTAATATGCAGGAAAGCATCTGGTACTGAGAAACGTGCATGACTGCAGAGAGCTCAGCACTGCCTGGTTGGGAGAGGAGGATCTGTTGGCATGAGGCAAGCTGTGCCCAGAGTAGAGAGGTGAGAGCACAGCTTGATGAATGTGAATGGTGTACCAAATAGCAACCTCGGGATTTTTTTACAGCTTGTCCTTCGATTGCACAAGGGACAGGTCTGAGGAGGGACAAAAATACAGTTTAATATTAGAAGGAAATAAAAACCCTTGCAGGCATTTCTTCAGTATCTGAGCACACATTTTGTGAGTCAGCTGGTCATCACCTCACTGTTGAACTCTATGCAATAACTTGCCATGTTCAACCATCTCACTGATGTTTCACCATCATTTTCAAAATTAACCACGTGAAACACAGCCCAAAGAAATCTGCCATAAAGCAAAAGATTTTTTAAAACATGTTTTCTTTATAGAAGCAGCATCTAAAATTTTTCATTAGGTTGCATCCTCATTAAATTCAATGCACAATGTAATTTATGGATTGGCTCACACCACTGAAATATTTAACTGTTAATGATAACATTTTCTCCCCCTTCATATGTTGGCTTAATTTTATTTTACATCTGTGAAAGGTTGTTTATTTTTATGCAATGATTTAATGCCTGGCTTAAAAAGCAGCATATGAAAGGATTACTGTTGTTTAATTGTGCAAATACCTATTTTTGATAAGACAAGAAAGTTTATATTTTGTAAATATTTAAATTATGCAAGTTATGTAAAAGGTTTCCAAAACTTATGTGATAAGACTACAGTCTTTGATATTTGTTGGTTAGATATTTGCTAATATTGTAGTAGCCTTTAATTGATTTTTATTTGCATGTGCTGAGGGAAATTAGTCAGAGAATTACATAAATGTTCCTTTTTTTTTTACCATCAGGGTGCTCATAATTATTGCAGTGAATACACACTGATGAGAAACACTATGATTTTCTAAATGATCAGTTAATTACTATTCTGAATATTTTCTTTTTTATTATTATTCTTTTAAATGCATTTTACAAACACTGAAATCCCAACTCCAGCAGTAAGTGCAGAACTCCCACTGACATCAAGGGGACTTGCAAGGGTTTGCAATCTCTTAACTTCTTCCATACTAACAGTTTTTAGGAAGAAATCATCTTGGACAGTTGGTTGAGGGTTTCAAAGTTACTTTGAAGAATTCATTTCCTTGTTGTCAATTATTTTCCCATGAAAGATGGTGACCAGATTCCCTGTCACTCTTTATTGGATGTGTAGGTCAGGAAGAAGAAAACAAAATCTTCTATGTTGTGGTATTTCACTGCCCTATGTGGATTATTATAGGAACATCAGTTCAGAAACAATTAAGTCCTTAATCTGCTGGTTCTTTTTGGACCTTTACTCCACATTTGGCCAGTGTGTCTCTATTGACCTAGATAGATTATTATCCTGAGGCCACAAAATCTGTTGTCTGTGAGAAGGGTGCTCAGCATGCCAGTCACTGTCACAGGATTCAACACCCTCTCTGTGAAAATTCAGATGGGGAATACACACGCTGTTGAAAGATCCTGAAGAGAGGGTTGTGAGCCACAGGTTGTTCCCATCTTGCAGCAATGAAAGGAAACCCAGTGGCTCCTCAGGCTGTGTCGCAGCACCTATTGGCAGCATGGATGGGAGATGGTACTGGTCAATGTGATATGAAGGCATGGTAGAGATTGCCTCTCTCTCTTTTTTATTCTGCCCCACATCAAGCTCCTGTCAGAGGCAAGTGCCTTGGTGTCCTACCTGAACCTTCTCCTAGAGGTACTGAGTTCACTGTTGAGATCACAATTGGTTTTTTATATGGGACTACAGCTTATGAGAATTCAATGTGAAGACCAGAATCCTTACTGCAGCAGCCTTGACCATTCTTTCAAAACAGCTTAGCTTTTATTGGACATAAAGGTTCTTCCACGCCTGACCTGTAAAATACAAAAAATTGCCAATATTCTCAGTCTCACCTTAACTTCTGGCAGGGCCGGAAATGGGGAGCAAATGATCCTGGGCTTCTGGGCCTGAGGTCAACTACAGGGATTTTCCCAGGAGGGGCAAACCTCAGAAGGATGTTTCTGTGGGTTTGAAGGAGAAGGGCACTGACATTGGCATTGCACAGAGACATGGGGAAGCCAGAATGCAGCCATCGCAGTCAGGGTATCTCTTGCCTGCTTGGGTATTTATTCAGCATTTGATGCTGTGTTATTTTTAACAATCATCTAGTTTCAGAAAAAAAACAAACCAAAAACCAAAAAAAAACCCCTTTTTGTTCATAAGTGTTGTTAATAAAAGATTTTTTTCTTGGGGGGAAGAGTTTATTTTTTCAAAGAATGACAAAAGACAATGAAGAGAAGTGGCAACATGTAAGGTTTATGAAAGCTTCAATGGCTGAGCAAACAAGCTAACACAGGTTTGAAGCTTCACTGGCAGTGAAAGAATCCATTTTGCCTCTGAGAAGCTGAGGGAGAATTTGATGGGAGGTGGTGTTACCCTTTCTGCACTGAGGGTAGACCAAGTGCATGTAATCTGAGGGAAGCAGAAGCAAAGCTGAGTGCACTGGGGAGACTGGAGCATGAGCTCTTCTCTTTACCCACCACAGTTTAAATTGCTGTTTAAGTTAAGCTCCATTGTAACTTACCTCAGTTACATCCATAAAACTAATTCTGGATGGGCAGTATCTGTAAAAGCAATTTTGGATCAGGATATGAACACTGTTTTTTAGTAGCATCAGGGCTAAAAAAATTAACTGACATCTATTGCACTATTTATTCCACAAAACAGCCTTTACTCCTTCCACACTCTCAAAACAAAGCTTTCCCTGTGGGACAACAAGAGAGAGAACCATCTGTAAGACAGCATGCCTCCTCCTTCCAAGAGCCTATGTATGACATATGTGGTTCAGCTGCTTTGGTGGGCATGTGGCACTGGGATGAATTTAATTCACTCAGTTGAATAGGGTGGGTTTTTTTCCTTGTGCTGGGACTGGAGGATCAAGGCTGTTGACTTTGAAACTACAGCCTTATAATACTGTTGTACAGCTTTGCAATAATACATACTTTTGAAAGTAGGTTCATGTGTGCTTATCTGAGCAAGTGAGATTAGAAAAAAAATTGGAAGGAAATTTGAGTGGGGAAAAGGTCTTCTCTCAGTCCTATTCCCACACAGTGCCCTTTTATGCATGGAGCAGCAGTTTGAGAAAAGTAGCAAACCTATGAAAAATGCCACAAGTTTAGTTTTTGAAGAAAGAATAATTGTAACCTCTTGTGAAAGTGAAAATTATGTTTGCTATTTTGGACACAGAAATGCATGTGCACTGGCTGCATGTTTTAAGAGCAAAGTTGTGTTGATGACTGAAGTGCTGACATGCTCTGAGCAGTTACTACAGGAATACAGCTGGTCATTCTGTCAACATGCCAACCAAAGAACACCATCTTGTCTTTCCCAATTGTCAAAGGATGTGTAGTAAGTGGGGATTGTTTCCATTGCTGTCAAAACATCTCTGTGCTGCGCAGCACTTCCAAGTACATTACAAGTATGTGAAGTGTATGTGTAAAGTAAACAGCAACAATTATCATTGGTCATGCAAAGGAAATGATGTTAGAAGGACATCCACTTTGGCTGAGGTTTCTGATGGAGTTGAGATGCTTGATTTCATGGAAGGATGAGGTTTCACAAGATAACAACTTTAGAGTGGGAAAGTGCTGAATCCATACCAACTGCATTCAGCCCAATGGCTAAAATTTTATTAAAAACATGTAAAGGGATCATCCCACTGTGGCAGACTTCATGCCAAATGAGGCACTGTTTATCTGAACCTTCTGTCTTATGGTAACTATCATATGGGGGGGATAGCATGAAGTATTATAGTGGAAAATATGTTATTATTTGTTCTAGAGAACTTGCAAAAACTGTTAGTTGTGAATCCTCTTCTGACTGTATCCCATCTGTCCTGCCAGGTGATCTGGAGTGCCCAGATCCAGCAGCAGTAGTAATAGTGAATGTGGTATCATGATTTAATTTTTCATTTCATGCAAGAATATGCAAAAGCAACTTCTAGGATTTTATAGGCTCTCACAATTTTTACTGTTATTGAAGTGGCACGGGTAGACAACAGCTGAGACAATAACTGAGAAATGGCTTCACACCTATATGTCCAATAAGCATCACTAAGGAGGGTAGCTTTAGTATTCTGACTATAAACAGGAAACTGGGGGAGGAATGACTTTCTCAAAATGATGTGCAAAAGCAGTGGCAGACGTAGATTTGAAAAAAAAAAAGGAAAGAAAAAAATCAACCTAATGTTTTGGCTACCTTGTCACTGCATTTATTTCTCAGCTTGCTAGTTAGGACTGTATCGTGACCATACAGCGGTCACTATTGCACAAGTCCTCCTGCAGAGCTGAGTACAGTTTTCCAAGCACAGGTACAGACTAAAATAATTAGCTGGCTACTGCATTTCCCAAACTTGGACTTCTGTGGTTTGTATTTCTGGAAGTCAAAATATGCTTTCCCCCTGCCCCACCAAATGACAAATTCATCCTGAAGGGAATGGTGCCTCCACGTGATCTTCATGTTAATGCTGCGGATAATTAGTGCTAAAATACTCATGTCTGTCTCAGGGTCTGCTGTTAAACTGCATCAACAACTGTGTAATTTCACTGAGAGTTCTGTTAAATAACTAATGGTTTACCCAGCAGAGAATGAAATGTGAATTATTCCTCTCTGGCCACTGTGTCATCTCTGCAGAGCTGGAAGTGTGGTGGCAGATAGGAACACAAGACTGCAATTCATTTCACAGCTAGTAGGGAACACTGACTGGTGATACCTCTGGCCGAGGCTGGAATTTGGATGCCAGGGGTGACCGTAAATGGATGGTCTTCAGCGGATAGGAGCTGTAACTTTTTTGCACACCCAAGAGGTGTAACAAATAAAGCATTTAGGAGAATAAAGGCAGACACACGTGGAGTTTAGAGACACTAGCTAAACAGGAAAATGATGAAGTGATTCATGGCAGGGAAGTGCCACATGCCTTGAGAAACCTTCTGCTGAACCTGTGCCTGCTAGCATGAAAACAGCTTGTCATGGGCTGAAAAATCAGAGCCCATCTCAGGGTTTGGCCATTTCCTTTTCCTCTCAGCCTTGCTATGTTTATTACAACAAAGTGTATTTTAAATGACCTGAACATTTTTCTTCTTAATACTTCAACAATCATAAGCTTACCATCCTTTTTTTTTTAATTATTATCAAGTTATTTGTGTATCTGGATGCCTTAATTAAAAAGCTGAAACTTGATTGGGTAAGACTTCTATAATCATTTTCCCCAAAGCCCTGAAAATTTATATTTGATTGTGGAGCAGAGTGAAACACATTTCATGAGCACTTCTGTTTTCTAGAGAAGAAGCTCAACACTATACTGGGGGTTAAAAAACATACTGCAGTATTATTTCTGTGCATGATGATTTACCCTCTGTGCTAAAAGGTACATTGTGCCTCATATCAGTAGCAGAAACTGGAAAAATGTCCCATTCTTTAGCATGGACCAACCTGCCCCATAATCTAAGAAATTAATTTGACACTCCATTGTGTCTCAGTATGTGCTAAATCATATTTTGACATTAAACATACTGAGTTTTTAAAAGATCATTAAGAGAATCAATGTTCAGAGGAATACAAAAGTGAGATACTACTCAATTCCAGTTTAAGATGTGCCACTTAAAAAAAAATAATCTGGCTAGTTATTGCTGATTATGCCAATGGGAGCAAAACCAGAAGTTACCTGAGGCTTTGAGAACTAAGTTATTAAGTTTTATACATGCTGATTTAAGAGCTGTAGGCTGTAGTTTCATGACAGGCTGGGTTTGCCTGCCAGGTTGGCTGAGCTCAGGCTTCCTACTCCCTGTTCTGAACCACAGCTCATTGATTGGTTTAAACAATATGGTTCACAAAAACGCTGCACAAACAATAGATTTGGCTCAGTTTGGAGCAGAAAATGCAGCAAGGGCATGACACCTCAGGGAGGTGACCAGGAGTAGTAACTCCTTGACTGTGCTACTAGCATTAGAGTATTGTCCAACTATTGTTTCACACTTCATGTGCATTGAAAACTCCTGGCTTTTAACATAAAACCAACCAACAAAACCAAAACCCCCACAGCATGAATGAAGAGAATGACAGAAGTTCTGCAAAAAAAGCAGCTTGCAAAATAAACCAATTTCAGGGATTTCTATGCAAGAAATCTAGGTAGAACCAAACTTTTGGAATTACCCAATGCTCGAGCACCTCCTGTAGAAGTTTTATGATCCCTCACAACATAGGAGCCCTCTCAGGAAAACAAGCAAACCATGTACAGTAAGAAAGATTAATGCTTCAGGGCAGGCACATTTTCCATTGATCAATGATTTTATGGCAGTACAACTGCAAGTAACCTGATCAAAAAGCCCTGCTTGCCCAGGACTAAACAGCACTAAGTCAAGACAGAACAGTATCATGCTCTGCTAAGATCCTATTTGGGATAATACAAATTCAACCACTTAAATAACCTTCAAACATTAGTTGAGTTCAGTGTTTTGGTTTTTTTTTTCCCCGTTTGCTGACTACCCCATAAATGCAATGCTAAGAAACACTCTAAGCCTCTTGCACTGTAGTGCAAGATCAACAAGAGGAACAGAATTAATTAGTTGCTTTGGGCTATCTCCAGGGATCAGAAATTTCCCATAGGATGGAGTGATTTCTGTGCATTTTACACAGTAGACAATGTAGCTGGACTATTACAGTGCTCTATACTGATCTCCTCTGTCCATATATATTTTAATGCCCTGAGACAAAGTTTTCATATCTACATACTTCAAAGGATAACAAACAGAGGATATTAATTTTATTTCCTAATACACTATAAAACTTATCACAAGTGCAGTTATCTACATGGTGGGTTAGGTGCTTTCAAGGCATCTATGAGGACTAAGATATAAAAGCCATAAATCAAGACATTATCCAGCAAGTTCTCCAATGGGATGATTCAGCTGACAAGATCTGGGAACATGAGGCTGTACTGATAAAAGCAATGCTGAAATATTCAAGGCTGAGAAAGACAATTAGGCAGAGAAGATTGCTGCAGCATTTGGTAGGAAAAAACATTTGCAGACTACATTCCACAGGAGACAGCACTCTCTTCCACTGCCATCCATCAAGCTCAAAGAGGAGACGTGATTCCTCCTCAGCTGGGAGTGCCTTTTTTCATGACCATGTAGATATATCCTGCTGTTGACAACATCCTAAGAAAGGAACAGACCTTTCCGAGGGAATGGGTGATTACAGATTTACAGATTAAAGCAATTTAAATGCAAGACTAAAGCAACTGGGTTGTATGTTCTAGAAAGGAAAAGATAGATATCTTTTACATTCTTCCTGGCTCTAAGTGGAGTCATCAACTTTTAACTTGCAAAAAACTAATTGTTAATTTTCAGCAAAGAAGATCTGGATGGCCAACCTACCTAGATGTATACTTAAGCCTAGGAAGAGATATCTGAGGAACCTGTTTTAACCTAAGTCTATGCAGGATGTTTTAGAACTTGTTTGTAAGAGTGAAAGGGGTAACTACAGAGGCAACAAGGAGGAACTAAAAGTGGCTTAAAGCTAGGTTAGCAGAAATGTAATGAAACATCTCCAGTAGACCACATGCTCTCTTGCCATTCTTTATTTTTTCACTCCCAGGGAGGCAGAAGCAGGATGTAGCTGAGCTCAGGTGTTTGTGCCTTTTTGGCACATTGCTTAAAGTGTGAGAAGCAGGGTCCCTTGCATCCCTTGTAAAGCATCAGGAGCCACTGACACTTCATGCCTCAAAGTCCCCATCCAGCCTTACAGGTTTCTGCAATTTTCTTTGCCAGGCCCCTTGTATTAAGGCTAGGTTATGGCCTTACAGCCATAAAACTGAAAAGGATTTCATCAAGAAAAAGTATGCTTGGTATCCACCTTAGCCATGTCCCAAGTCAGTTAGTGAAGTACAGCAGCCCTTCCCACCCTTACACAGGCAAGTCAGACAACACTTACTTGTAGTGTTGACTTGGAATATTATTCCCCCTTCTGAAATTATCCACCTGGCCTGTTATTTTATTAATACACATATTCTTGAAAAACTCTCAGACTGCAGAAAATCCAAACAGTTTAGGAGACATTACATACACATCAAGCATTTAGTAGTCACGTTAATGTTTGAGGAAACTAAGTGCCACAGTAAGACATCTGGAAAGCAAAACATGCTGAGCAAAATGAAGCTTTTTCCAAACTAGTACTCAGGAAACTGAGGCTGTAAAAGGGTCCGCTGTTTCCAGAGGAAACATTAAAAAAAAAAGTTGGATCATGAAAACTAGGAAAGGTCCAGAGGGCAGAGACCTCTCTTCAGCTTCTTTCTTAAGACTCTTGTTAATCCAAATAAAGCACCACTAGTGCAACAATTGAGAGCTGTGGTTTACAATGAAGTCAGCTTCAAGTGGCTTGAATCCTAACTGGGTGTTCCTTGGGGAAAATTAAGTCACAACCTTCTTATGTCCTCCCCTCTTTTTTCTCACAGCTCTTCTTTTTGAGGTAGACATCCCCTACAACTTCTCTTCCATCGCTGCTCTGTTCTCAACAAGTCTCCAAGATGCTGCAAATGTTCCCATCACCTTGTGTAGGAAAATGCGCATCCTGGAGCTTTGTCACACACAGGTACAAAATGTCCTTCATCTTTGCAACAGACTACTTGCTACCATCAACTATGGGAGACTAGAGAGGCCAGAACAGTAATCTTTGTGCTTGGCAACTTAAATTAAATGCAGACAGACTGTCAGAAAGTCTCACTGCTTAACATTCAGAAAGTTCCCCTTGACAGCAGGACACTGTAACTTGCCCACCAAAGGCAGATATGGCATGACCAGATCCTGCAGTAAGTCAACAGACCATGACAATAGACAAGAGCAAGGAGACCACATTTGTGTGGCCACTCCAGTACAACTTTCATGTACTTGACAGAAGTCTTATTAAATGTGATACCATACACATTTATCTGTGAGGACATGGGTTAGAGAATAAGAGTAATAATCAAATTATTTAAGAAGATACAAAAATAATCCTACCATTTTATTGTTTTAAAATCCATTGTTTAAAACATTTGTTGCAGGTTCAACTTTAAGGGGTTAAGAGAATCATAATATATTTACTCAATTTGCATTGTTAAAAAAGGCACAAATTTAAAAGATACAAGGGCTAAAAGAGAGCTGCCTTTAGTCTTATTTCCTCTCCATTTAATTTTGTAAAGGAAATTTGAACTTTTTAATTTGATGAAAGATGAAATACTCATTGGCATTAAAAGCGAAGAAAATGAAGACAAAAGTAGTTCAGGGAAACTACTAATGCAGCCAAATTTTTTTTTCTCTTAAGCCCCTGCCAAGTAACTTCAAAATTATTTTGATATTATTCTGGATAGCAGTGTAGCCAACAGTGGCATACACACCAACAAAACTAGATTCCTGTAAAAATTCCAGGACTTATGCAACTTGTTTTCCACAACAGCTTAATGTTATGAAATAGAATTTCAAATTCATTAGAACACGGGGGTTTACATTGATGAAAAAACATATATAATTTTGACATGTTCTCCTACACATGAAAATCTGAAAGATTTAAGAAAAGCATTTTTACCGTGTCAGGTGTGTTTACTATTGTTCTACATTAAAATTGATGGAAACCCACATTATTTAACAGGCTAGTTAAACAGAGAACAACTCAGAATCCAGTCTTACTCTGGTATCAGAGGTTATTTATTTGTCTTACAAGGTAATTCTCAATATTGCTTGAAATTTTTAGTGCACAGAATTTGTCTCAGAAAACATCAACAATAATAGTATTTCTAATGCCTCTGTGTTAAACTTACTGTGGGTTCTTGAAAATCCTTTGTGGTTTTTGCCCCATGGTACTAGCTTGAAGTTTACGCAGAATATACCAAAACTCATGACACAAAGCCCAAGAGATTTCAGCCAATTCTGTGTCAGCCCTTAATTTGTGAATACAGACACCATCAGTTATACCTTACTTAGTTTCAGGAAAAGTTCAAGCTGGCCCTACTTAAACAGAAATTTACAAAGAAAGCAAGGTCTTCTCACAGCTCTCATACAAGCTACAGAATAAGGCCACTTAAACTTGGTTCATTTTTTTCCATTAAAAAAAAGGATGAAGGAAGCATTGTCAGTTAAGTTTACAAGTAACACTTTGCATAACCCAAGACACAATGCTTTTAACATTTCGCTGGAAGAACAGATTGCCTCAGCTCACATTAGAAGGAACAAGGGTGGTAAAGGATCACAACTGTGTACCCTGAAACAACTCTCACTAGAAGGCAGACTGCTTTCCAACAGGCTCTTTGGGACGTGAAATCTAATTCTGATGTTAGAACTGAAAGAGGAAGCTATTCCATTATGCACATTTACTACATGACCAGCCACTATAGCTGAATAGCCATAGAGAGAATCAATGGTTACGCAGCAGTACAAGAATTGCAATAAAAACTGAACAAATTACTCACAATACTGCTGTTTAACATGCCAAGTCTCTTCCATGAAGTAAACACTTTCAAGTACAAATTCCTCCAAGTCTGTTTTAAATATCACACACACTATTTATATATTTTTGTTCATCCCCTAAAGATAAAAAAAAAATAATTTCTATTGTGCTTTTCATGGCATACCTGGGTTACACAATCATATATTCTTCCTTTGCTGATTATTCAGTTTTCATGGGGAACTACAAAAATTTTTGGAGCATGCGGTATCAGAGTAACCAAATAGCTTTAATAAAAAGTGATGCTGCCATTAAAAAGGCAGAGGATAAAAAAAATTAAAGCTCCTTATTAATTTATCACTAAAATCTACAATATTTCATTAAGTTTACATAGTCACAGCAACACTGCACTGTTAAGAAGACAGTACATTTGTCAGGATCTATTTATTGTCCACATGTGTAATTTATTGACCAGTTATCTACAAGATATTATTTACCACAGGCAAAACTAAGTACTGTGCTTTTAAGAAACCTGCATAGAAATGATTTGATGTTTCTTTTATTTTGGACGTATTTACAAAAAGAATTTCTATGTGTGTTAGCAATAAATAATCCCGGTATTCAAAATGTCAGTGCTCATGCACACACTGACAAGATGGCTGCATGCTTTAAAAATACTATTTACAGTGCAGTCTCCTTCATAGCCCTCTCTCTAATAATAGCAGAAAGTGCATTTTCTTCCATATTCTTTATCCTTTTCTTTTGTTTTCATTTAGTCTTGTTTCTGAGGGATACAGCCTTCCATCTCGACAACTTCTGGCCAGCCTTCATACTTGTTTGTGTCCTTGTTATTCTTTATATGCTATAAATGGAAAACATCAATCTGCTGTTAATGTGAAGTCATTTATGTTTTTCTTTAACTCACAGCTTTAAGACATTTACTTATTTTCAGGCTATGGACAAAAAGAAAAAACATCACTATTAGTCTCTTGTCTTTCATATCAAGTGTAACAATTTCCCAGTATTCACCACTTAATGTAACTTGCTCAGACAAGTGTATGCTACAAATAGTTAAGCCACACCAGGAAAACATTTTTAAATTTTATTATGGATGTTTATTTAGGAAGAGAGACAACCAAGGAAAGACTAACTGCATTAAAGCATGAACCACCACAAAGCAACGATCTGCAGTCAGGTGAGACACTATTGCCTCCAAGAGTTTGCTACTGCTTCTGCACTGGCTTCCACTCCCTTGCAAAGCTGGCAAATGAAAATGCATCTTCCTTCCTCTCCTAGTTCAAAGCTGCTTTTACCAGTAATTAAAGGCATCATTGACACATACTGAATTTTAACAGCTAAAGCATGGGAACATACTCTATTTCACAAATTTTGCTGTAGCAGCAATAATTTTTGAGAGAAGAGCAAAGATAACAGCTGGGAACACCAACACCTTAACTACCATTTATCTGTTGGAAGTTCACCATTGTGCATCTAAAATACAAGCGTTAGGCAATAAGTTTGGAATTGTTCAGATTAATTTGATTCATTAAAAAGATAAATGATCCAGTTATTGGCATATTAAGATCTACCTCATGTCAGATTTTTTTCTTATTTATGAGTCACCAAAGAATCTTTTCGTTGTGTTTAAAAGAAGGAGGCTAGTCAAGGAAAAAATTTGAAAATAACACTGTGTGCCACTACTGCAATAGACAGTCATCTTGTAAAAATGCACGGCATTTATAAAACATGCTACGCCTTTATTAATGCAAGCTGTTAAATTCCAGTAAGTTAAAGAATCACAGACCTGTTCAAATGGACTTTTAGTCTTAATTCCTTTTCCACCGCAGAAGACCCAGTTGTCTCTGAAGCCAAGGTTTGTAATTGATGTGCTTCCCAGTTCGGCAATCAGTTTCCGTGCTTCCTCATTAAGCCTTGAACAAAACAGAAGTTCGGTATGTGAATAAAACATATGCCCTTAGAGCTTTCATTGCTCAGTGCACCAATCATCTTTAATCTGATTAAATATAGTTTAAGTCAGTAAATATTGGGCAAGATCTATCTTTCAAAATCAGATAAGGCTAGTTCTAACATCACCTGATGCAATGAGCACTGCTCTTTCATGCTATAAGCTCAAGGAACCAGGATACAAACCTATTAGTACACCAACAAAAGCCAAGAACCCTCTCCTGTGAGAATTTATACATATATCTGAAGTCATGTTAGCAATTCCCCAAGCAACTAAACAAGTCAGCCTTTAAAGTAAATATAGTTGCAGGCTCAAGCTGAAGTCTAGATAAAGTGAAAGTTATTTTAGATTAGAAGAATGACCTGAATATATGAAAGAAGTTCTTGTCTGCTTGGGTCAGTTAATTCAAAATTCAGACTGTTGCCCCACAGCACAGTTCAGTGCCTGTAGGCCCAAGTAGGATAATTTTAGTATGGAAGGGAAAACAATTCTGTAGGGTAAGTTATCATTCCAAAATCTCCAAATAGCAGCTCTTTATTTCTTCCTTTAAGTTACCTACAGGGTCTTCAGAAACAAACACTCATGATATTTCTGCTAAGGGTCTAATTTAATATCTAATTTACTTTTGTTTCTCACAAAAGTATACACCTAACACTATCTAATAAATATGTACATACATCTGCTTAGTTTTAATTTGATCTTTGATGTTCCCAAATTACGTCAGCATTATAAAACTAATAAAGGCAAAGTATAGTTTCAAATCTGTCATCTTGGAAAAACAAATCCTTATCAAAAGTGATTGCTTGAAAAGGAATGTATTTTTTTTTCAGTATAAACCAGCATTTAAAAGTTTAAAACAACACTTGCTATTTAAAATCAATTACATACTTTGTTGCACCATCATCATATGTTGCCATTAACACTATTGTTCCATCCTGGATGGACTTCAGAAATTCAATAAATGGTGCCACATCTGAAAAGACAGAGAACACAAAAATGTTTATTAACAAGCCACAATTCTATACTTAAACATCTGCAATGTCTTTCTGCAAAGATATTAAGAATATTTTTAAATGTACTTAGCATTTATAAAAAGATGTTGAGTGAGAGAAAGCTAAAATGCATCAGAGAACTCTTAATTTATAGAAAGAGTTTAATACATATTGTGTAAAGACTAGTGAGAACTACTCTGGAGAACAAGTTTGTTTGATTAACCATACCATTTCCTTCCACCTCAGCTATTTGTGTAAGTTGCACTCTCCTCACAATTACAAAGGTAGAGGTGAAGCACTCCCTTAACTATCCTGTTAAACCACCACAGCAAATGGAGTCTGGAGAAGGGAAGAAAGCACATTTGTTGTTTCTCTCTGACCAGCTAAACTGCACCTACCTCCTCCCCACATGTCAAAGAACTTAGTATCTAATGCTTCTCCTGTTTTACCTGGAGGGAAAGAGAAAAAGAAATATTTGGTATCATCGAATATAACCAAAATTATCTTACAGAAAACATGCCCAACACTCCTGTTACTGACTCTTCCAGAGGAAGTGCTGCAGAAGACACTACATAAGTGGTAACTCTTAACTTTTATGAAAATTGTTCCTAAAACAGTAGTTTGTGAAAAGGTGCAGGAAAACGTAAGAGGGGAAAAAAGTGAGACGATCCATAACGTGTTGAAGGCCAGGTTGGATAGGGCTTTGAGCAACCTGGTCTAGTGCAACGTGTCCCTATCCATGGCAGGGGGGTTGGAACTGGGTGATCTTCTAAGATCCCTTCCAGCCCTGACTATTCTATGATTCTTTGCAAACTTCTGATTTCACTTCAAGTGGAAGCTAAAATAAAACACCTACATCCTCTAAAACAAATACAGAGTATTCAGTACACATATTTGCCTTTTTTAAAGTTGGTTTTGCAAAAATAGACAGTACAGCTACAGACTGCCTTTAGTGCCACATGCAAAGTAAAGAAGATTAAAATTACACTGCATGTTTCGCTATAGACTGGAGATTGTTAGTGGATTTAAATATCAGAATAGACAGAAAAAATGGGCAATATAGTATATCTCATTAGCTTTTTTTTATTATGCTGTCTACAAAGGCAGTATTTGATGGAAGGTAGACTTCTTTAAATACATACATTCATTTAAAGATTGGAAGACAGAAAGACTGGAGCTATAAAATACAAAGATAGGTATTTTGGTTTTGAACAGATGAAGACAATTTAGGAAAGCAGCATAGGTTTACAAGGCATGCTTTAGATCATGTAAACCTAAGCACAATCCAAAAATAACATGAATTTATATTACAGTGAATTGACAAAGTGCTATCTCAGTGCTACAAGGAATTGCTTCCTACACATTAAGGAGAAATCTGCCAGTACTGACATTCAGTTCAGCTTTCAAGGTAATGCACAGTTAAATTTATTTGGTTTTAATGAAAATTAAGAACCCTGAACAAAATTACCTAACATCATGTATTTAGGGACAAGATCTATAGACCAAACATACAGATTCAAGCTAGGAAATAATGAGCTAGTCTTTCCATGTAGTAACAACATTGTTAAAGAAGTTTCACTGAAAGCAGAACAACAGAAGAATGCAGGCTAGAGTTTTATTAGTGGTGGCAACACACAAAGGCAAAAGTAGGATGCATCTCATGTCTTTTTCCATCTTGTTGTGTATTAGGAATTTATCTGATGTCACCAGAGCACTCCACTGTTGCTATTTTTACAGCTCATTTTTAGAAACAAAAATGCACTGAGTTTTTCTACTTTGTAACAAAAAGGTGTCAGTGCCAAGATCTGACATTATCTCAGTATAAATAAGCTGAATGCTTCCTTTTCTCATACTGCTTGCCTTTCATCACCCCTTATTTTTTCACCCTAAATTTTGGAAACAATTTGAAAATGAAGACAATTTGCTGACTTAAAATGTCACTTACCATTGACCAAGGCCACATTTATTCCTCTGCCAACATTATTTTTAACTCCACTCATTAAACTGAAACAAAAAAATATTTTTAATAGGAAAATTTTCTGATGTGAAATAGTTCTGTTTTTTAAATCAGATCAAACTCTAGAAGTTACATAGTTAAAAGACCACAATTCATGAGTACTTAAATGAAGCAAAATCTCCTTAAACTAATCTGTGTGCTCTTATGGCACCACTGAATTGAGAATAACACAAATATCTCCAGTTGTATTGATTTAATTTGATCGCTTAATCATCTTCATTTCAAAGTATGTCTGCATATTAAAAATGTCACAAAAATAGTGTTATTAATTTATTTCAAAAAATACCTTGCAGCTAAAGAGCCTGAACCAAATATTAACTAGTGGAGCTTGGCACAGTCACACAGTCAACATTTTAAGGGGTTTTTTTTCTGTTGTAAGCACATGATAAACAAAAATGTGTTAATAAGTTTAAAAGCTAACTGAACAGAAGCATTTAAACTCATATTACAACATCACATCAAGAAATAAGATTTTCATGTCATGTCTGAGCATCCGTTCTAAACAAGAAAAACATATGGCAAATAAAGACTGGAACATAAATGCAAGAAGGCAGTAAAGTTCTGAACGCACTCCTTTCCTCATACAAAATTTAGTGGACATTTAATTTACAAAAGATAATAAGAACTTCCTTTCATTTTAATCAAAAATTCTCTGTAAATAAATAACAGTCCAAAAATATCTAAAACTGAGGTGACTAGACACTGAAATTATACACATCCATAAAGTTACAATGGATTCAGACAACAAAAAATCCTACAACCATGAATGCAAAAATTATTAGTTATGAAAGGAATTTAGTGCAACATTCTGATATCAGGCTACCGTGGCACAATCATGCAACTGGCTTCTTAACAGAGGAAGTAAAACTGCGTGGAGAAGTTGCTGGTAAAGAAGTATCACCCCCTCTAAAAATCCCATGAAGTAGCAACTACAATAATATTTTGATGATGAGTCCAGTATTTTTTTCTAATTTGGATTATGTCCTCCCAATATAGAACAAGGCTATAACTGAGCTTCTATACAGTAGAATTCCTGTTTCACATTAAAATATCTATATAATTAAAGACTGAGAAATTATATGCATTCTGAATCGTATCGGCACGTTTAGTGCTTTCATAAACCGAGTGACATCCTTACATTTAATGTATAGGGAAAAACCTACTCTGCAAATATAATTTACAAATTACGAAAACTTGTTCCTGCTTTCTTGTCTTGGAAGTATGAAGAAGAGTACAAAGTAATCAGAAAAAAAACTTTGCAGGAGTGAGTTCACAAAATATCTTTAATGAAACAGCTTCTGAAGAGGAAATAAGTTTTTTTCCAAGAGTTCTGATATACTACGTTATACACTTTAGACAGCTTGTGCACCATCACAAACATAACAGGCTGCAGTGCAACAGCTTCTCACAGGAGGGCAGCCCTTCATCAGTTTTAGAATTCTTCCAAGAATCTACAATCAACAAGTTATGAGAGCTTTTGAAAGAGAAATAAAACCTCTTATGAGCAAAGCAGAAGACCACATAAAATCAATCAAATTTTCTGGTGGACATTTAAACAGACATGACAAGTCCTCCTCTGAAGCAAACCAGAAAGATTTTTGCCAAGGCAAACTGGACTTTAAAATGCAATAGCTGTGCACTGAAGTGTGCACTAGTACTAACAGAATAGAGAACTTTTGCCAGCAACTACTTTCTTGTCATCACCTTCTTCAGTAAAATATCCAGTAGAAGATTTTTTTACTTTTTTTTTGACAGGAACAACAATCTCTTCTTAGTTAACCAGCAAGCGATACATTAAAAAAAAAAACAAGTCAAAAAACCCAAAGAAAATAACCCTACAATCCCAAAATTAAAATATTATTTACACTCCCACAACTTTTAATCATTGAATCAGCTTAAGTCTTCACAGATATTAAGCTTCCTATATTAAGCAACCAGAATGAGATGGTAACAAGTTCTGTAACACCAACAAAAATACCTCACCAAGAGATTAGATAAGCCTGTCCAAGGTCACAAAATGACTCACTGATAAGAATGGAAAGCAAAACTAGCAGCCTGTAGTTAGTATGTGCCAAGGTGAGCTCGTGCTTTCTTCGCACGTGCTCCCCAACTACACCATGATGCTCTGCTGCAAACTGACTCCTACACAAGCGAGCAAGCTTGAGCTAAGTCAGCCTCCCAACAGAATGCCAGAGTTAGTGCTAAAAAGTCTTCTCTTTAAGATCATTTGAGACTAGTCTTACGGTTACCAACATGTTTTATTGTCTTATAGATTAATTATCCTATTTACTATATTACGTGGGGTTCTTTTGTTCACAGTGGAGTTGACATTTGCTCTAGAATTCATTAGAACCAACTGCTATACATGTTTCTCTGTACTAACATAATGTGGGCTGACAAACAGCTACTGAAGTAGTTTAAACGCAAATGGAAGGCAAAGGCTTAAAGTGTGACTGATATTAAAAAAATCTGACGACAGTAACATCTTTTCTGACATGTCACCTGCAAAATCGAGTAGACAGATTATGTTAATAGGAAGTTGCACACTCTGGGTGACAATGAGGAGGAACAACCTATGAGTAAAAAACAGTCTAAAAATAAATATTATTATTCCCATTATGGGAATTACTGAAAGGTATGCAGTTAAATACTCTAGATGCAGCATTATTGATAATACTGTCAAAAATATCGTTATTAAAAATAGAAGACTGAAAACCAAACTGTGTCTCAAGCAGTTTTCCTCATTTCACAATTATTTTAAGTTTATTAACTTTAGTTACTATTAGCACAGTTAAATACCAATTGTTAAAATACTATTTCCCCCTTTGAAATCAACCTTTAAAGAGAAGTGGAAAATGTGTTCTAACAGTTGTACTATGGAAATACAGTTTAAAAGATGACTTGAAAAAGACAATACAATAATTCACTGAATTATTATTAGAGGCATAAGGACAAGTTACTTAGAGGCAAGTGTGCATCTGATTTGACAAAGTCTAACTAACCCTTCAATCTGTAAACCTGATATAAAGTGCAAACTGTCTTGCATGTATTAAAATAATATACATTTCTGCATTTACTGCAAAGCATTAACTATGCTTCAGAGATAAAGTTATAATGCAATGTAATTTTTTCATATGGTCAGAATGTTGGCAAAACAAAACTTAATATAAGCTATTGATTTTATGTGCAAAGTGATCTAAGAGTATTGGAAAGAGATACTTTGAGATAACAGGTAAAAATACTTACACATTATCCTCTACACAAATTTTAGGTCCAACTACATTCGCTGCTCCACTTGACATTTTGAATGCAAAATGCTTTTCAGGACAAGCTTTAGAGATTCCACATTTGTATCTTGGAGGTTTTGTAGCTTTCAAAAGGAAATAAAACAAGATTTTAGAGACAACACCATAGGTAGGCTAACAGACAAATAACGTCAGTTACTTTTCTGAAGGAATTCAAGGAAAAGAGCAAAAGCAAAAAGTATCACATCTGTAGTTGCATAGCAGCTTAAAATAATCTAGGTTTCTGAAGTACCTCATTATTCTAACTTCTCGTTGTCACCCTGCTGCTTGCTCTGGCACTGTCATCAAAAGCCACAAGCCCAAACTACAAAATAGACTTTACCAGAAATTAAGGAAAAATCAGGAAAAGAGGAAAATTAGTTTCTGATTGCATTTAAGTCTAATTAAGACTTCCTTAAGTACGAAAATTCAACAGTCTTTCTGTTACTAGCAAAAGCAAGTCACAGCAGAAATACATGCACATGAATACTCACAGCGTGCAGCTGCATCCAATGCTGATCTAGCTAAAATGAAAAAGGAAAATTTTACAAGATGTTACTATTAAAGTGTCATCTGCTATAAAATATCCTATAAATGTAAAATCTTTCTGTACCCCTAAAAAAACAGGTTGGTTGAAATGAAGTATCAAATACACCTGCATACTATGCTCCAATAAAAAACAATTTTTACACAGTAGAAGAATGATAGTGATCAGGAAACCCATTCAGAACACTGCCTTAATTTATTATTCTCTGATTAACACAAAGATCCATGAAGATACAAAACCTCCAAGGATTTATGGAGGTGTGGGCACTAAAGTGAAATGAATTCCCCTCTTACAGCTTTACAAGGATGGGGTTCCTTTCACCTCAGACTGGAAGCTGCAACTGAGGTGTATTTCAACCCCATCATTTTTGACTCCCTTTCTTGGGATAGGAAGAGACACAAGTGACCTCATCATGCATATACCTTAATGACACCTCTGTCTCTTCGATGGTTATTAAAGATATCTCTGCTGACTGGTTCAGATGTTGGCTCACACCACAGTAATCTGAAGTTTATGAACATGAACTCTACCCATGTACCTAAAATTCTTTGGTGGTTTTTTGGTAATAAAAAGCACCTTTAAAGATAATGTTGGCTCAAAACAGATTTGAATTTTTAAAGATAATGTTGGCTCAAAACAGACTTGAATTTTAAGACACCTCAACTGCTAATCCTTCTCTGTGTAGAACCTGGGCACATCTGAAACATTTAGATTACTGCACATTCGACTTAACATGATAGTGTACCTGTGCAAGCAAAAAAGCCCACCCAAAACAAATTCTGAATTTCTTTAGCAGTAGTAAGGCAAAGCACAGATTTTCAGAAATATCATTCAGGTCACCTAGTTTGCAACTCTAAACTAAGAATGTAAGTACCAGTAAACAAAAAAAGCAGGTAAAATGATGTATACTTGGCAAGCAAAAGAATCAAACTGATGCACTTAACGTAAGAGAGTACTTTAAGTATTTCATACAGAAAATTATTTAATACACACATTATATATTACATATATATAAAATAACAAGTATACATATTAAAAACAAATACAGAATTCTTAAGTGTAAGAGCCTAAGTCAAGTTTAAAGCAAAATATATATGATGTTCTTGATTACCGCTCAAGTAAATATTAACAGATGTACAGAGAAAACAAAGTTACCACTTACCAAATATGTGCCCTAAGTTTGCATCCATTTTTATTTCAAAGACTTGAGATATGACATAAAATGTCAACAAAAATATTGCTATGACAACTACCAACTTTGCAGCACCTGTTAGGAAACAGAGAAAAGTTTCAAAAAATTATCTGAAAACGGCAACGTTAGTTCACCAAAACTGACAACATGAGAACTGTGTATCAGATTACATTATGGGGAACTCAGAAACAATACGATCATTTGGGGACTTACTAAACAGAATTAACCTGCAGAAAATGGACATTATAATGTAGAATGTAACTGCACCAGTCCATCAGGTTACCATACCAAATACATACTCTGCTCTTAGCTTTCTCCTGTTTCATGCTTGCCTAACACCACAGTCCACCAACTCAGCTCAGAAGCCAGGACAAACCAAAGACTTTTCCATGAAAATTCAGTTTGACAAGATGAACTAAGATGATCTACCTGGCTGTTGTCCAAACGTGAAATTCCCACCTCTCTCATTCCACTTCCCTGTTCTTAGCCATGAGTACCTGGTTCTTCCCTGTTCACAAATACTGTGCTTCCCACCCCCCCCCACACCTCAAATTGAACTACCTCTATTTTAATGTATGGCCAAGACTGAGACTGATTAGGATCTGTTAATATACTGTAGCTTGGCTGCTATGGTCAGTCAGCTCTGAGTATTATGTTAAAAAAACAAAACCACCACAAAACCACAGCCAACCAGAAAAAAGCATCCTCACCTACTTTTCAACAAACTTAAATTAATGACTTTCGAAAGCAAGTTTGATGGCTCAGAAGAGCTACTTTAAAAAGTAAGAAAAAGCAGTACCTCTCCCCTTCCCCTTTTAATATACTGAAGCCCTGGGTATCTCAAAGCTTCAGAGCCAAACTTTCTCCAGCGCTGAGTGGTCAATCTATCTCCTGGGAGAAGAGCTGGAAGCACACAACCTCAGCAACTTACATCTGAAATGTATGGGGCACTGCCATGAACCTCACCATTTTTAGCATAATTTGAAATACATTTCTATATCCATTTACCTTATTGTAAAATACTGACTGAGAGTAGAAGTTAGGTGAGAAGGCATCTGATCAACATCTTGCCTTCCTATCTCTCTGCAGTATGTCAAACTGGTTGGAAGAAGCTACCTTAAAGCACACTTCTGTTTCTCACATTGCCAGCCAAATAAATCCTTCAGAAAAAAAACAAACTTATGTATTCCTGCACATCTCAGACTGCTGCTGTGATGGGCTGTTCAGAAAACCTTAAAATAGACAGATTACTCAGCCTTCAGAAGCATGAGAGAGGCTAATCAATCCTTCCAAAAGGCTAAAAAAAGATAAGGGGATAAAAACAGAAAAGAAAGATGAAGAGATAAAAGAGGTTTTTGCCTGTAGTTGATCTTTCTTTTTTTGTGTGTGAGCACATAAATACTATGATGTAAGAAAACACAGATGCAAACTTAATCTAAAAATATTATGCTGGAACTCCAAAGATCACTGCACTTGAAGGGAAGAGAACCACATATAAGCACTGAAGAAAACAGATGATTTGAACATACTTTAAGAAGTGGGTACGAGTTACTCTGGGGGAGATTCCAATTGGATATGGAAGAAAAATTTTTCAGAATGAGAACAATCAACAGTTGGAATAATCTCCCCACGGAAGTGGTGGATTCTCCAATGTTGGACATTTTTAAGATTTGGCTGGACAGGGTGCTGGGCCATTGCAGAAAGATGGGTGTAGGTCAAATTAGAGGAAGTTATATTCACTTTCAAACAGAAGTTAGAATGGTGTGGAAATTAGAGGATAAAATGCAGCTGCTACTCCCTGGATGGAATACCACAATCATGCTCAACAATCTATCTCACAATGATTCCCCTGCCACACACAGTCTACAACCTTAAGTCCACGCTAAGGGGGATGAAATGGCAGGTGGAGGAGAGTGGAAACACCATGGTCAGGCTGCTAAAATCCCTGCAGGGAATGGAACTTGGTGGCACTTTGCAGCTGATAAACCACAGAGCACCTGTCAACCAAAGGAGATAGGAAAGATGTCCTGCTGTTGAGCCAACAACCGTGGTGAAATCTCTCTCCTCAGATGAACTTTGTTCAATGAAGCTTAACTGTAATAACACATCTCTATCCCAAAGTTGCCCACCTCCAAGGTATGACCATCCCCCAGTGGTGTTCTATATTTTATGTTTTATGATCACCCCCTACTAGTGCTCTGTATTTTATTGACTGTATCTTTAGGAGCAAAGCAAGAGAATTTTACACCAATCAGTAACAAAAGCATGTATGACTAGAGTCACTCAAGCTCCACCTAAACATAAAGGAAGTTCAGTGAAGGGTCCCCGTAACCGACAGACTGGGCAGGCACAATGATCTTGGCTTTCCTGGGGTGCTGACAGACTAATTAAACACTAAGCATTTGAGAAAATCCCCCCTTTTCACATGACAACCATCTTCTCTAGACTGTGCTTTTGTCAAGAAAAGTTGGACCAGATGATCCTTGAGGTCTCTTCCAACACAGTATTCTATGATTCTATGACTTTAAATCCTTATTGTCACAACTGGTTAATATTGTCCATAGCAGTTGTTACACAAGTGACCAAAGTCTGATTTCACGGAGTGTGCTTACCTGCTATTCTCATGTTTAGTCTTCAGCCAGCTAACCACGCTATTGCATTAAAAATAGCCACCTGCAGGAAAAAAAAACAATAACACATCATTGTATTTACAATGAAATAAGCACTTTTGTGATGAGTTAACAGAAAAAAGTCCATAGATTTTCTAGTCAATAAAATTAATAATAATTGTTCTGAATACCTATTTCTTAATGCTCACAGTAAAGGGAAGATTTAAGATGAATTTCTGATGTCTTGCTTTCACATGCTACTCCATGAAACAAGTGTTCTGAAAAAAACATTAAATCAATGTCATCAAATCCGCTACAAATTCAGTTTAACTTTCAGTCCTTCAATTTGTGACATAAGTATTTACCAATGCTCTATCTATGAAGTCTTTAATTTCCAAAAGCTATGTAATAAAAGTCAACAACTCCATCTGCACTGCTTTGAAGTCCTACCAACTTCTGGATGCAAGCTGTTATTTGGCAACATAACATAGCAAACTATGATTGAGAGAGAAAAGATTTAAGCATTTTGGCCTTTAGGGCATTGCATAAACTGCACTCAATAGAACTGAAAGAAGGTAATTTCAATACTTTAATCTATGCTTTACAGAAATGTAACAACACATCTGTCACTTTTACCTACATCCAGAAGACTAACATGATGGTCAATGATGACAGAAGCACCAAACGTAGTACTCAAACTATTTTAGAATAAACGGAAAATCACTGTCTATGAGCAAACACCATGTAAGTATCCAAAATCTTCTTGAGAAGAGCATGCCACCACACAGAGGCAAAATGGGCCACAAACTCCACAGGCTCTGCTCAAAGACTATCACCTCCTCCTCAAGTGATGCTGTGCCCCTGGGCTGTACCAAATCTGCACTCTGCACCCCGGTCATGCTCAGCCTTGGTGGGCCCATGCTGCGCTGAGTCTGGACATCTGGCTCAAGTTTCCCCTGAATCATCTACACTGAGGCACATTTGAAAACATGTAATCAGCTATCACTCTAATCCAAGTAGCTGTCCCAGACCCCCCATCACAAAAGCTACAGCATCCCTAATGGTCTGCAGTCCTATGCCATGATTTTGAACATCAAAAACATTATCTTTAAAATTGTTTGAAAAAATACTGTTATTAGAAATGCAAATCATTTGGAGACAAGCACCAAAACCCCCACATAGTTTTCATGATTTATGCTAGGCAGAAAAAAAAAAATCAGTATTATGCAGACAAACTTTTGCCTTCACTTAGTTCAGTATCTTCAAGTTCAGTGACTTGTGTCCAGATCCTCTTTGACAAAGACTCATTGTGCTCTATTGCTTCAAGTTTCCAACAAAATAGCCAGCCGAGAAATAAAGGGGAAAAAACAAATGCAAATATAGAAATATTTATTTCTACTGTATAAGAATTTGAAAATATGTATCAAAAAAGTTTGAAAAGCAGACACATGTTTTTGAGTGCTAATGTTGTACTATAAGGGAAATCTCATAGCATATTATGGGCATAATGTATCCATTATATTTATAGCCACATATTATATCCAGAAATAACATTTTCTTTCAGTGAAAGGCTAGTATTCATCTGTCTTGTAAAAAGACAAAGAATCTGTCAGGGCAGATAAACTCATTTTATTTCAAAGTCTGTGAACAGAATAATTCTAGGCTCCTTCCTCTCCCCACCCCCAGAAATATATCAGTGTTAAAATAAGCACTGTCTGTAGTTTGAACAACTACAAGCTTGTTTTAAGGCTGCACTCAAAAAACCCTAAAGTTTCCTATTTTGTTTTACTCTAAACAAATACACATGATGAATTCAAAGCATGAAAGCAAAAATACGAATAAAACCAGAAAGCAGAATCTAAGTGAAACAATCTTGATCCAATCTTGACTGCCTTTATCCTAACATCTCCTTCCACCTATTTCAACGATTGTTATTTCTTGCCATCAAAAAATATACAACAGAGAACATGGTTTGGGTTTTTTTTTTAAAGTGTGGAATGTTTTTGATTTAGGAAAAGGAAAAATGACTATGCCATGTGTCACCTTGAAAGGAATTTCAAAAGTGATTTAGAGATTCTTTTTCTAAATTACAGTATATCAAAATATCGTGGGTTTTGATCTACATGATAAATACAGTAATGCTACAGTACAGATAAGCACTGCACAGCACTTTCCAGCTGCAGAACAATAATTTATGAATGCCGTGTCCTTTCCCTGCACCTCATTACCTTAGAGGGGTTTTTTTTATTATTTCAAGACAGAACAGGAATAAAACAGGACAGCTCTTATGAATGCTTAAAGATCATTACTCCACATCTTCGGTATTAGACCTCACAACTGAAATTAGAGAACTCATTAAAAAATGGATTTGGAATTTCTAATAGTGCACATCTTAGGATCATTTAAAAACAAAGAACACAGGACCATAACTGAGCTTGATGCAGACTCAGGTGCATAAAACCAATACCAAAAACATTCCTTTGATTGCTTTAGAAATGGGCCAAAATAACCCAAACACTATTTTTCTCTTCTTCAGCATAAGATTCCATCAAACAAGGGCAGCAGAATTAGAACCTAAATATCTTCTTGATTTATGAATGTTGAGTAATACAAACAATCCCTTTATTACTACATAATTATTCTCTGTAAGGCAGTACAACAAGGTTGACATTTATCACTTATTAGTCAGAGACTGAGGCAGGAGATACAGCAGGGTTGACAGGCAGTACTCCAATGAGTACAGCAGGACCCTATACAGAAGCAAAAGCCAAAGAGAGCATCACAAACCAGGCAACAGAAGTGATCAATATCTCCAAGTTGCAAAGTAAAATGGATGGTTTTGAGAAGCATTATACTGCATGACTCAAAACACAGATCATCTTTTTCTTCAGATTGTTTTCGTAGCACAAAACTTAGGAGGTTTATCAGTCAAGGTACAAAACTTGGGCAGTGCAAAGAAACCAAAAAAATCCCTCAAATGCAGCAGAAAGTGCCTTGAAATGAGGAGCTGTCCTCAAAAGAACCTGAATGAGAGAAGACAAGTTAAAGGTTCTTGAATTTGTCCAGTTCCCCGCATGGAACTGCATGTCTGTCCATGCAGAAAAGGGTTATTTATTCTAGATGCAAACTGCAATAGAGTGGAAATGTGGAAAGACAGTTGAGAGCTAAGGTTATTGATTGCTTTTTTTTCTACTTCATCCATCCTTATTGTATTTTGCTCCAAGGCAGGGGCAATATCCAGATGTTGCAATTTCCGGTGCCAAAGCCACTCCAAACAACCCCCAAAGATGCTACACAGAAAACAGCAGTTTACAATTAAAAAAAAAAAAATTAAAAAAAAAAAGGAGAGAAAAAGCAAAGGGCTTTCCCTCCACTCTGTCCCACTTGTTCATTAACTTGTGTGGGATGACAAACTCAACACAAATACAACAAATTTAGAGAGCTACTGCACATATTTTTATCCATACCTTCAATCAGTGGAGCAGCAGATACTTGCTTTTAAAAGCAACCTGTGTCTCTTGAGGGAACCCTGCTAGGTACTTCACAGAGGAAGCTTATAATATAACTTCATTTAGGAAAATTATGAGCCCATAATCATGCTTCATTAGATAATAAAAAGACTGAGGTTTTTCTACATTCATGTGTTAGATAGGATCATCATGAAGTTTACCTCTTAGAATCACAGTGCAAGAGGAAACTGCATTGAGGTAATTGACAAAATACACACAAACAGTACTTATTAATACTGCCACACTGACGCACTACTGAATGAAATCTAGATTTCAGTCCCAGGCTGAATGCAATTCAATTTCGTCAATTCTTCATCAGGCTTTCTTGACACTCTTGTCCAGAGATGGTGCCATTGGACACACGTCACTCGGGCACAGCCTCTGTCCTACTTACTGTGCAGAAAGCTGTGGCCACTTGCAACGTACTTATGTTTAAAAGGGTTTTTCAAATACGATTGTAATAATGTTTTTAAGGATAATAACGAAACATGCAGATGAGTATTTCATTCTCAGGTAACAGCATTTCCATTAGCAATATCATAACATGCATAGATTATACTTACAAAATGGGCACACAAAACCAAGCAAAGATGAGAGGTAAGAATTTAGAAGGTCAAGATAATTTTGAATTCTGACCTTAGCTGATTAGAAAGTGGTCCCAAAATCAACAACGATATTTAATAAAAGAGAAAGTAATACACTTCAAAATGGACATCGGGTGTGGCAGGACACGCAGCAGAAATGAAGAACGGGATTCAAGAGATTATAGCAGCTCTCTAATACGGGGGTCAAAAATGTCATACTGCCACAAAAGTGTGGCATTGTGAGCTGTACCATCAGGACTGCTGCGTATGAAAAAAAGAAAAAAAAGGCAGCTACTCTGCTTGGCCTAAACAAACAAAAAATACTTTGCTCTGTGTGCTGTCTTGACTTTTATCTGAGACCCATGTGCAGTTTTTTCCTGTCTATCTTAACACATAATCCCCAAATGGAAGAATCTAGATAAGAATTACATGACCTAAATAAACTAACTAAGGGATAAAAGAATCAAGTCTGCTTTGCACAAAACTGTGAAAGTGAGGGAAGTAAGAATCAGACACCTTTGCCTTTTATCTTTAAGGTGTCATTTTAAAATATATTTAATTTTTTTAAAAATACTATTTATTCATAGTATAATTTTAAATATATATTTTAAATACATATGTATTTTATAATACATACTTTGTAACAAAATATGCTGAGATCAACTGTTCTCAGTATTCCCTGATTGCTGCTTATTTGTTTGTATTTATAATATTGAAGAAAAACAACCTTCCACCTACTAGGATAAACAAAAAATATAAAAGGAGGTTGTAAATCATCATAACAACCTGAAAAAATATCAGAGACAGTTTTTCTTAACACAGGTAGTCTACAGGTACAAGTTAATGTCCCCTTCAATACTAACCCCATATTTCTACACCATTATATGAAAATCTGTACCCAGATTATGTAATACTAAATCTGTATCAGCCTGAGATGCTTTGCATTAAATTCAGAGCAAAATTTTCCCCCTAAACCCAGACTTAAACATTTTCATACTTTCAAACAAGCTCAAATAATGTTATACCTGTTTTTGTCTGCATTTACTATTGGTACTATTTGTTAATATGAATAGAATACACCGTACCAGACTTAGACAAGCATTCAAAAAAAAAAAAAAAGGCTTGAGCTTTTATTTTTATTTCCAAGACATTAGTAGATTAGGACATTGGTTGTTTTTTGGGGGTTTTTATTCAGCACAAACTGCCTTCTTCAGTGATTAGCAGATGCATTTTATTCCTGTCAGAGAAGAGCAAAAAAAACCAAACAAACCAACCAACCAAAAAATTTAGCTTTTCATAATCGCTAAAATGCAATCAGTGAAGCAACATTTTGAATAATCCAGCCTCCACTGATATTTCAGTTTGTTGTGCTCAAGCAGTTCAGAATAGTGGTGCTTTTTACTCAAAATGACACAATGAATTAGACACATCAAGGACTGTACTAGTTATTCTTATGTGAATTCTGGTTTTAAACCAGTGGTTGTGTCAGCCTGAATTTTATGCCATGGACCAAACAGTTGAGACATTCAAAATCATTCTAAGGCTAAATTTGAGTGGGAATCTAGGCTTCTAATATGATAATTTTATTCAAACACAGGATGTATTTTCTTATCCAGATTGCTTACTCTTCTTCTGCTGGGCTACGAATAGTTTTTCCACCACGTTTACAAAATTCATTTAATTTGAAACTAGTGAAGCACAGACATAGAAAAGAATTACATCTTTAAAAAATAAACAGTGCAGCTCAATTTTATTGTATAATCATGCACTGTTTGTGTCTTCTGGTAACACAGGCTGTGACCCAAGTAGTTGTTTCCTACAAACAGCACTCCTACATCCATATGAAATCTTTGTGGTTATGGCAGAACTTCACACAGGCAAAAGGTTTGTCCACACAGAACAACTTCGAGACTCATGAATATGTATTTTCTCCTTTGCGACACATGCTACCATGAAGTATAATGATTCATTTCTTACAAAAATGATACCACCTGAATTGTATTCTTCTGTATACACATTAAGATTCAGCTTGATATTCCAGACAACTGATTTAGATCCAAAGTGTTTGCTTGTTAAAATGAGATTTTATTTTACTTCTATCAAATTATATCTACTCCAAGTGAATGAAGATAAATTTAGGAAATTAAACCCAAGCTTATTCCAAGATTAAAAATAGGTAATTCAGTTACTGTTGCATGTCCTATGTTGCAAATACTGCTATGTGGTTTCACTTCCAGGACAACAAATACAAAAAGCAGAATTGTGTCAGTGTTTTCATACCTGATGTGCAAAACTAACGTTTCCCAAATGGCATGTCAGATCACTGATCATGCCAGCTTTTGTTAATGGCATCAAGCAAGTTCTTTCACACAACACATAAACTAGTCAGTTTCAGACACTGAAAAATTCTTCTGAATCCTGGGAAGCCCAAGATAAAAGTATTAAGGCATTCTTCCCACATGAAACTCAATCCACATTCCTTTTGCAACTAAAACCACAAAACCAAACCAATCCAAGAAAAGAAACCAACAACAAAAAACCCCCCAACAACAAAACAAACAAACAAAACCAACCATCCAACGTTATAAGCACCCAATCCATACTTTGAAGACTCTCATCAAATATTATACAAAATTTACTGATTCATATAGTTAAAAATGGGACTTTTGGTCCCTAAAAAACATATGATTTATATGTGATAAAGTAAACCATACCATTGCTGCTGACATACCTATTAAAGAGAATCTTAGCTCTGTATTTCATAGAGTTGGATAATATCACATTTTGGAGTTCAGATAGATAAAATCCCCAAGAACAATTTGCTGAACCTCATTCACAAGCTTACTTCCCAATTTCATCACAGAGAAGTACATAAATCTCACAATAAAGATTTAAGAGAGTGAGGTTTAACATTTTCTTCTACCAAATGATGAACAAACTATTTCGTAATTGAAGCACTGCTGTAAATACCACCTGTTCAAAAGTTTAAAACTACCAATTTGGTTTCTGTCTTTTTTTTTTTTTTTAAGAAAAAAAATTACCACCTTGATTTCATAAGACAGCAAAGTCTGTTCGGTTTTTCCTCAACAGGAAGGAGTAAATAAAGCTTTGCAAAACATTAATCTGCTGAATCACCAGGTCTCACTCTAAACAAGGTGTTGCCAGAATCTAGCAGATGTTTCAAATGTACAACAGCTTTCACATCTTTGTATCAATAAAAAATACTTAGCTTGTTATTAGTATAACACATCACTACCACGCATCTTATCCTGCTCCATACAGAAAACCTCAACAGAACTACCACATCAAAAGGTACGTGCCTGAAGAACAACAATCATACACATAATTACTATGACTTCAAAAACACAGAATGAGTAAGGTTGGAAGGGACCACAGTGGGTCACCTGGTCTGACCTCCCTGCTCAAGGAGGGTCTCCTAGAGCACGTGGCACAGGATTATATCCAGACAGTTCTTGACTATTTCCAGTGAAGGAGACTGCACAACTTCCCTAGGCAATCTGTTGTTTAGCCTGGAGAAGAGAAGGCTCAGGGGAGACCTCATCATTCTCAACAACTACTTGAAAGGAGGTTGTAGTGAGGTGGGGGTCGGTCTCCTCTCCCAGGCAACGAGCAACAGGACACAGTCTTAAGCTGCATCAGAGGAGGTTTAGGTTGGACATTAGAAAGAAGTTCTTCACAGAAGGAGCAGTTGGGCATTGGAATGGGCTCCCCAGGCAGGTGGTGAAGTCACGGTCCCTGAAGGTGTTTAAGAAAAGACTGGATGTGGCACTTAGTGCCGTGGTCTATTTGACATGACAGTGTTTGGTCACGGGTCAGACTCTATGATCTCAGAGGTCTTTTCCAACCTGCTTGATTCTGTGATTCCAGTGCTTGGTCACCCACACAATAAAGAAATTCTTCAACATATTTAGGCAGAACTTTCTGTGTATCAGTTTCTGACTGTTGCCTCTTGCCCTATTGCTCAGCACCACAGAGAAAAGCCTGGCTCCATCCTCTTGGCCCCCTGCCTTCAGGTACTTATAGACATTGATTAGATCACATCTCAGTCATCTCTTCTCGAGATTGAAGAGGCCCAATTCCCTCAACCTATCCTTGTAAGACAGATGCTCCAGTGCCCTGACTATCTTTGGTGCCCACCCCTGGACCCAATCCAGAAGTTCCATCTCTCTCATGTACTGGGGACTTGATAGAACCACATATGACCACTACATAAATTTACTTGAGGCTATGGTTACAGCACATCACTTTACACTGAGGCCCATTTTAAATAAATTTATCAAGGAAGCAAGAAAGCAGAAGAGGAAAGGAGCAAATACTTCCTCTATAGTTCCAGATTTACTGCAGGAGAACTGATCAGCTCCTCTGCACTATTCTTCTCCCCAAGCACAGTAAGACTAGATAGTAGCTTTCAGATGTCAGAACGAGATGATCATTTTTTCAATAAGATTCATTTATTGCACAGACCACCACACCCATCACAGAGCTGCACCCTGAGACTGCAGACACGGTGAGGCATAGAGGTTCTATATACTTTGCAAGGCAGAGAGGATTAAGCCTACTAATAGTAACAAGGGACATCTCTGCACACTGTAGAAAAAAACCCCAAATCTACGCTACCAAGCATTTAAGCTTCTTTAACAAAAGCTCAGCATTATCTGAGGCTGCATGTTGGAAAGGAGTTTTAACCTTTGCTCAGTAGCAAGCTGATCTCACCAGGAAGCTGGGTACGTCTCAGGAGAAAATACTCCCTGGTGACAGCCACTGCTCACAGCACTGTTGGTATTTCTCTCTCTTGCTCTAAGGGATACAGTAACCCATGCTCCATCACAGAACCCCTTCTCATCCACTCATCTACCATGTGAGGCAGCATCTAGCAGGGCTTTGGCCCTTTGCAGGATTAACAGAGCAAGTTGCTGGCCAAGCGGTGCACCCAGCAGAGAAAGCATTGCACATCAGCTCTGGGGAGAAGGGGCAGCAGCAGCACAGCAGGCTCAACACACAGAAGGACTATGCTATGCCTACAAGGCACTGCACAGTGGGATCACACTGTACATATGAGACTGCTGCTGGTGACTGATAACCTCCATGCTGCGTGAAGCACTCAGAACCACACAGCTCCTGTGGTACAGGCAAGTCATTACTACTGGTCCATATTAGCACTGGTCAGGCCACCATTTGTGAGTGACGAGGTGGAAGATGCTTGGAAATGGAGAAGAAGTCAGTCAGTGACACAATCCTTAACAGCTCAAGTGACTCACTTCTTTCTATTGAAGACACACAAGACAGCCCAGCCCCAAAATCTGCAGTTTCTAGACTGGTTTCTAAGCATAAAGATATTAAAATAAAGATCCATAACCTACATCTTGGCTGGGTACAGTATCAAAACCAGTATAAAACATAAGCCATATCCAAGAAGAACTAATTTGAGGAATGACATCCCTCAGTAAACGCAGTTCCAAAACCATTCAGGTATCACTAATGTTCAGTTCACCAGCAACCACACAGTCAGCCATGCCAGTTCCCTCAGCCACCTCACCTAGTAAACTCAAGAGTATCTGGGCTGATCTAAAAGAAGAATTAATGTCTGGGAGCAGGTCAGCAGCTTTCTACCAGCAGCAATACTAGCTTATACTAGCTTAAATGTTTGTGAAATGATGACTCAACTAACTGATGATACCGAAACAGATCAAGAAAAAACAAAAGATCTTTGCTACTAGGAGATGGTTACTTTCTCCACAGAGAAAAGACAACTGGAGAAAGGGTGGGAGAAGTGAAGGAAGTCAGCCAGTCACAAGAAAGCAAGTCATATAACTAGAGGGGAGACTGTGTCATGTATTTCAATGTTAATTAAGATTTTAACTGGACTGTCATGAAAACTAGCACGTTTGTACATATAAACACATTGTGCAACTTTCTGCCATTAAAACTGACTCAACAGCAGTGCACATTAAATGCAGGGCAGAGTTTACTCCAGCAGCTCCCTCTGTCCTGATAGTCTTCCAAAATTTCTCCTCTCTTCCACAAAGTCTGTTCCATATCCTCTTGGCACTGAGGATGTATGAGGCCAACAAGAGGTATAAAATGCTAAATTACAGCTTAGTCTGCAAATGAAGATACAAACTATTTTTATATCACAAAAATATGGTACTGTATATGGGGAGCAAAAACAGTTAAATAATTCCAAAAGAGTACCTATTGTTAATGCCCTGTAAAAAGTTCATTTTACAGTATTTACATGCGTAAAATACTATTAAATAAGTCACCAATGACTTGTACTACTGAAGGATAAGGTTTTTAAATTTGTGGATACTACCAAGATGCAAGCAGATGGAAACAAATTACAGGGTGGATTTAGATTCACAAATTATCCAGAAACATATTCCTTTTAAGAAAAAAAATCCTAAGGTCCTCTTGGGACGCATATACCCGTAACAAAAGCATGAGGAGGCTATGCTTGGATTCACGGTTAAACACAGAATTTTAGATGATGAAGCAGGAAGCTAGGAGCACCTATTTATAATTTGCAGATGTTTAAGCTAAGAAATGATAAGAAATGAGGTTTCAAGCAGCAATACCGGTTTAAAGTTACTTCCTTCTCACCATTCTGTCGTGTTCTCACGTCACAGAACTTTAGGCCTAGATAGTATCAGGAACCATGAAAATTTACAAGACAGGTGAGCTCACCTGCCAGGCTGCTCCAGCACACTCACCATTTCTCCAGCCTAGGCCATGTGATTTTGCTCACTAGGGAAACCTAATGCAGTAGAAGACAACATAACTTATGACAGATTAGCGGACAACTTTCGAGTGTTGAGAGGCAAAGCGCAGCAGCATCAGGCTGCTAGTTTTGCTCACCCATCTCATGGTCTCACCGCAGGACTCTCAGATTTCTGACACTAATGTAAATGATATTCTTCCTGCGAATTTACATACAGTCTTGGTTTCAGAACAATGTGTGACTTCTCAGAGGGATCCTTCTAAACTGCAAAACAGTTACAATAATTCCGGTACTGTTGATAGCAAAAAGGTTATCACAGGGTTGTGCAGCTGGCCACTGGCAAATAAAACATGGAGATTTACATTAATTAAGCCTTAGATTCTATACATTCTCAGCAGATTTTAGTGAAAAACTTATAAGTAGAAAGACTTGCAGCCATAGCACTCACATGTCAATCCCCTCACTTCACTGGGACTGCTGGTTTAAAAACCAGAACATAAGTTCTATTTGAATAACAAATTCTCTTTCAACAATTCAAACCTTTAAGAATGTGTTCTCTGTGTCTGCTGTGGATTCATCTAATGGACACTTAATCTTTAGGCTACAAAATAATCTGTACACAGACAAGTATTTTTGCATAGTACCAATTCATCTTATGACCTTACCAATAAAAAAAAAGGAAAAAAAAAAGAAGAAAAGGAAACAAATTCCTTTACCTGTATAATATGTTTCCTCGAAAACCTGAAAACTGAACATGCAGGAATTCACTTTTTAAATATTAGCTTCCCAAAGTTCCACTAAAATCTCAAACTCTACATTATCACTCTATTCTTAAAACAGAGTTCTCATTAAATGTGAGTGGTCACTGGATGGCTGTGGTCAGCGGTTCAATGTCCAAGTGACTAGAGCAGTGATGAGTGGTGTGTCTCAGGGGTTCACCGGGAGAGTGGTGAGACACTGGCACAGGTCTGCCAGAGAGGCGGTAGATATCCCATCCCTGGATGCATTCAAAACCAGGTTGGAGGGGGCTTTGAGCAACCTGGTCTACTGAAAGGTGTCCATGCCCACAGCAGGAGGGTTGGAACTACATGCTCTGTAGGGCCGCTTCCAACCCAAACCATTCTATAATTCTGGGTAGAGCACATATGCCCTAATCACTCGAGACGCACTTAAGAGAGGCTTAGCGATAACTTGTGGTTCTGTGAAGCAACTTTTATTAACTATTTACTCTTACTGGGTGAAATGGTCAGGAATTCTGCAAAGAGATGGAAGCAATGGCTTGCAACAAATCCTGTGCTTCCTCCACCCCGAAGTGATTAGATGTTATTGCATTACAATACCAAGCTATTAGCTTGTGAAGAACCTACCCTCAGGCTTAAAGCAAGTCACAAAACTTGCTTTGCCACACAAACTACACAAACCAACAGATGCAAAACATTTTTTCATACTTAAAAGAATCCCTAGGGGAGAATATGTGCTAATGAACTACTACTCAACTACACTGAGTAGTTTCGAAAGCTTAAAAAAAACCCCAAACCAAAACCAACACAACTGTTGTACAGTCATTAACCAGCTATTTCTGGTATGGGTTTCTTGTTTCGAATTATTTTTTTTCCTAAATAATTCCCCTATTAGTATTAAATAAATAATACCATGTTAAAAGAGAGGAGCAGTCAGATAGGATCACCAGCAAAGAGCCAACAACGGGCCCTAAGCCTGTGTGGCATTATAGGGCACACAGAACATTACAAAAAATACCTGGTATACGTAAAGATCTTCACACAAGTCTGGAGTTATTACGTTATTATTTAACCTCTTAAATGAGAGAAAATAGGCAGACAAACGAGTCAGGTGAGTTACACATCCCCTCCGAGCGGCTGCGTGGCTTACCATATGATAGCACTTACCTACCAGAAAAAAAAGTATATAAATTTCTATATTTTTCCTACTTCATCAACTCAGAGGTCAGAAACCAAAAACACACAGGCTGCTTCGACAAGTATCTCTGCAAACAGGACATTCAAATTCCTTATGAGTTCACTGCTGCTCTCCGTACAGGTGTATTTAGTATTTCAGTCAAACAAGAACCGAGTCCTACGATCCATCTGCCAACAGCGCCCGCGATCCAGTACTCCATAGAGAAAGCGGTGGGAACACCACCACCGAGAAGCAACACCACTTATTTTTCACCGCGCCGTCTTTGTTTCAGCAGCAAGGGGTGTTTCAACAACGCCAACACTTCACTTGTTTGACTGGACCGGGGTGTTCTGCCTGGCCGCCGCCACCGCCCCGTGCCTGCTCCTGCTCCTCCTCCCCCGCCTCCGCCGGCGGTACCAGGCACTCGCCCCGGCCGGAGGGAACGGAGAGCGGCTGCCGCCGCCCCACCACCACCTCCAGCCTGGCCCTGAGCCCCCTCACTGGGCCAGGCCGGCGGACGAGGGGAAGAGGACGGGAAGGAGAGAAAGCGCTGGGAGACTCCCGCCCGACGCGCCGCCTGGCTAGGGCCCGGGAACGGGGATGCCGCCCGGCTCTGACCCGCAGCCCCAGCCGGCCTCACCCGACTCAGGCGGGAGGGAACGGGGGAAGGGTCAGGCGGCCCCGGGAAGGGGCACCGCCGGGCGAAGGGGCACTGCGCGGGGAGCCGGCGGCACAGGCAGGGGCCGTCGGCCAGCGCCAGCGCGGCGCGGCTGCCCCGCGCACAGGAGAGCGATGGGAGCCCAGGCGGCGGAGCCAGCGGCGGGACGCCCCCCGGGGGGCTGTGCCGCCGTCGGCCCCCGAGAACGGAGAACGCGAGCACCCACCTGGGCTGTAGGGCGCGGGCACGGCGTGCAGCGTCCCCTCGGCGGCCCGCCTGCCCCGAGCAGGAACCGAGCGGAGCCTTCGCCGCCGCACAGCCGAAGGGAGGCGCAGGCGGCCGCACCCGCCCCCTGCCGGTGGCGGACCAGGGACGAGGCGGCTCCGCCCGCAGCCGCGCCCCCGCCCGCCCCAACCGAGCCCAGGGGCCGTCCCGGTGACAGGGGAGGTGCTGGGCCGTTGATGGTTGTTTGCTGCGTCCCGCAGGTGCGAGCATGCACAGCCAAGCATGTGCACCGGGGATGCCACGTGTGCCCGAGGGTCAGTCTGGTGCTCGGTCCGGAAGGGGCTGGGAGACCAAAATGTTTCTGCTTGTTTTCTGTTATGTTCTACTCACCCATTTTTTCCCCAAACGCACCGCAAGTTCTCCTCTCTTACTGAACAGAAAAAAATACTTTCGGCTTTAAAACAAACAAACAAAAAACCCCAACTTTTCTCTTAAAAACATTGTGGTCAGTAGGACAGAGCCAGTCTGTGTTATTCTGTAAGAAGAAAAGGTAATCCTCGTCCCTTCTTTATCCTTTTTCTTTTTTGGTACTGATGTTTCTCTAACCCCACCGTGAGTTGGGGTAGGTAGGTGGGTGGGTATGGAGGTAGAGGTACTTGGAGTAGGTAGGGAGGTAAGCGGGAAGAACAGCATTTTATTGTGAGGGAGATTTCTGCTAGCCTAACTCCCTCAGCTGGACTATTGCTGGGGTGAGTATGGAAAGTGCTAGGGCAGCAGAGAGCCAGGCTCTTGTCAATTCCACTATTGTCAAACCAGCAAGAGAACATTTTTACAAAATCAGCGTGGCACTTCTTTTAGCAGAGAACAAAGCCACAGCCAAAATGTAGGGCATATCGTACATCATCAGTGTCAGGTAGACAAAAGAAAGTTTCCATGTATTATTTTAATGACTTCTGTCCAATAGATCTTTCTTTTATCCGTTTTAAAATAACAGCCTTTTATACCAACTGCTCCTTAGTATGGGATGGTTATTTGAACATCAGTCAAGCAATTTCTTTAGTAAATTTTCACAATGCATTGAAATTTCAGGCATACTGTATTCTCAAAGAAATATCCAGTGGGAGCACTCCTAAAGAAAAGAAGGTATTTGTAACTTTTACTTCTAAATGATGATATAAATATATCTTAGTTTGACAGTTACTTCAGTGCTTAATATCTGAAATTTCACCATGTTCCTCTGATTACTTATTAGGTGACACTGTCTACAGTAAGAGATTAGTTAAGTCATTTTTTATGCTAATAGAGGCTGACTTCTTTGATAAGCTAATGTTTGCAATAGAAACAAACATTTTAAAAATATTACATAGGTAGCAGTATCAAATTATTAAAAGAAGAAGTAATATTATCTGCACAATAACCAACACCCCAGAATACATCTCTATCTAAGTCAAAGAAATAAGTAAGACTTGAGAATGGCTGCAGCTAAATTCTGTTGATTATTTACCTGGCTGAAAGGGTGACACAAGGCATAGAGAGTGGAGAGTCACAGTTCCCTGAAAATGTGGCAGGTGACCGAACGAAAAACAAAGGGGTATGGCAGCCTCCATAGTGTCTCAAAAAGGCTCCAAGTTCCACTTTTCCCCTTTTTTTCTAATTTACTTTATAATTTTCCTTTTTTTTTTTTTTTTTGATAAATTGCCTTGTAATGGTCATTAAGTAGAGGTCTTCCATAAGAAATACAAATAATATCTATACTTACAGGAGTTTGCTCTTTATTATTGTCTGTGATGTTCTGTAGATTAAGAAGTTCAGTATAGAACATAATGTGTTTCATAGCTACGTACATTCTAAATGTTTCATCATGACCTAATGTGTTCTAAATTTAAATTTTTAAAATTCCAAAATGCTTATATTTATTTAAAAAATAAAACAACAAGATAACTTGGTTTTATGATTACACTGTGTAGGAAAAACATATACTGTAACTATTTATTTTGCAAACATCAGAATCCAAAGTGTCTTAAGAACTTGAATACATTGGGCCTGAACAAAGACGACCTTGTTGCCTCACTCCTGTCTTTTACAAGTTTCTTTGCTAGTGTTTCTAGCATTTGACCTGAACTTTCTTGTCTCTCTCATAACTACTTCTTTTTACTAAGTGAAATTTGTAGCACGGCACTATGTTTTTGGTTTTTATTGAAAATTAAAACATTTCTTTCATGTAGTTACAGGAAAACTAAATGTACTGCATGCCTCATTTAGTATCCCAGGACTAACAGGGATAAATGAAAATAAAGTAAAATACAGAAGCAAACCCTTTCAAGTGCTTTACCTTTAGGCTGTTGATTATTATCTCTGGCAATAGATGTTCTGCTGATCACTAATCAGTCTTGATTCTCAGTTCTGGTATCAAAGCAATTCCTGGTGACGTTTAAGAGTACTATTCTCCTGCAAGCCTATACTTCACATTTAAACTTCATGCTATAAACTAATACTTCTTCCCTAGCAAATCTCTCCATGGTGTTTTCAATGAGCCAGCCGCAGAGACCCATCTCTCCAAAACTTAGACTATCTGTGGCATAAAAGTTATTTTTCTCAACACAGTACCAGAATCATAGGAAATACTTGTCTTTGCATTTGGTAACATCAGTATTACAGTGCTGTGATAAATAAGATGCAAGTACTAGACCATCTTTTAAATATTACAGAGAAAAAAAAAAGAGAAGAAAATTCCTTAGAGAAAACTGCAGGCAGTTTGCCTGGAAGCAATTGGAAAATGTGATTTTCACCGAGTAGTGAGTCATTTAACTACAAATAGAAACTAAAATGTAAAAGCACAACAAGAAACCTGCTCCTCTCTTCTCTCCTGTCTCTCCAAACATGTGAGAACATGTATGAAAAAAACTTCCCTAAAATGACATTTTGTTACCTTTCTGACTAGTGTTATCAGTTTTATATAGACAGTGAGGGTGTGTGTCTGAAAGAGAATGTATTATTTATTGTTTGCCCTATGATGGGGTAGGATTTAAAATATATACCTTCTCATTTTTACGATTTCTCACCCTGTTGCTATCAAAGTTAATTTACAAGCAGCCAAAATAGCAGGTGTCTGATATGAGAGTCTGAGTAGCAATGGATTTTTTTTAGTTGGTTGGTTAGTTTTTTCCCTTAATTTAGGTCTATTTTTATTTCAAGTTAAATTCATGTGATTGTAAAAGGAAATCTCTGCATTTAAGTGAGCAACATTCCACTGAAGTCAGTGTAGTTGCCATTGCTAAAGTATTGTTCAACTCTTATAGACTGACAATAGCAGAGACCAAAGTGTTCTGTAAATTACATATGCAGGATAGGTTAGAGGGAGCTTTCTTATCTGATTTGCTAAAGTACTTTAAATGTTACAAGGGCTGTTCCTTTTATATGACATCCTATTAATTCCTTAGGAAATATAATATTCTTTGTGAAATCAGGCCATTTGGTGCCAGTGGGGAAAGGATATTCTGTCATTTAGACAGAAGTGGGAGGTGGTAATTTTCTTTTGCTTATAAGACCCATAAAGATTTGTCTTAACATCTGGTACATAGGTGTTAGTACAGATGCAGTGGCTTGAGGACTTACGAGCAAAGTGTAAAGAGCTGGAGACCCATGCAAAATCTGTGTGCAGTGATAAAGGGCAAAAAGTAGATCTTTTGCAAAACCTTCCATCTTGGATGTGGATATCTTATGGTTCCCACATATGACATTACTGAGTCTAAACAGTCTCCCAAAAAGCTTTGAAAGTCCTAAAAATCAGTTGTCCAGTTTTAGATGAGGAGCGTATGGGGAATATTTCCAACTGAGATTGTACTCATTGAGATCAAGAACTAGCATTACCAGCTGGAAATTGGAGGTGCCCTGAGACAGACAGACAGATGATCTTGTTCGTGAGCTGCCCTGTGAAAGGTCATGAGCACCACTCTGAACACCTTGCGGCAGCATGAGAATTCTTCTGCACAACGAAGCTACTCCAATTATAACTCCTTATCATAGAAAGCATGTCAAGCTTGCTTCAAAGTTTATTAATCTTTCATTTCAGAAAGATATTGTTTCTGACCCATAAGCTCTCAACCAGATCCCACCTTTCCCAAGGCAGAGCTCCATGTATCCCTGCTACTCTCTCACAAAAGGTAAATTCCTCCTCTCCCTCCCAGTCCTCACTAAACTGCCTGTAACCATCGATTGCACCACCCCGATTGTGTGAGCTATCCCATGACATCACTGTGATCCCCATGAGATACTGTAGCCCTGCATTTGCATACAGACCTCTAACTGCTCCTGTGGCTTCTCCATACTGCATGCATTCATGGATGAACATGTCAGATAAGGCACCCCATTGACCCAATGTCCCAGAAAAAGATCAGGCCTTTTCTGATAATGCCATACTGTTGGCACTTCCTCATTGAGGTGCATTTGCTTAAGTTGACCTCTTTCACCCTGTTCTGTTTATTACACATCATCTCACACCACTTCCTTACTTGATTAAGGGCCATTATCTCCCTCCCTTTTAATTCCTAGTTTAAAACTCTGCTTACCATGTCGGCCAGCTGCGTGACAGAGCTGCTTTTGCTCCCCTTTGTCAGGAGGACCCTATTTGTTCCTATGAGTTCCTACCCTGAGATAAAATCTTTCAAGCATAAAAACCAAATCCCTATTATTGATGCCAGCTGGTGATCTGCAGTATCTGCCCACTCCTCCTTGAGCCCTGCCTTTCTTTTCTCTGGCAGGATCAACAAGAAAACTGCCTGGGCCCCTACGTCCTTGAGCCTCTCCACCAGAGCCATATAGTTATGCCTTATATTTTCACAGCTTCCCCTGGCAATATCATTGCTGCCCATGCGGAAGAGCAGAAGAGGATAATAGTCTAAGGCCCCACAAGTCTTTCTTTGGTATCTGAGATACAAGCTCAAGCAACAGGGAAATACCCTTTGCCAGCAGGTGAAATCAGCCTGTGAGGACCTCCTTCCCCATAGCAGGGAGTCTGCCCCTGTGATCGTTTGCAGGTTCCACCTGGTGTTGTTGCAGGGTCAGGCTTAGCTGGTGCATCTGCTTTGCTGGACTGAGCTCCTGGCCCCTCAGCTGCTGCCAGGGCACTCAGTATTTCGTAGGTGCAGATCTGCAGATAGGAGTGGGAGCCTTTCTCCTGTTGCTAGAAACCAACAAGCTCCAGCCCTCATCATAATTTCTTTCCTCCCACCTATATAAATGCGTGATGAATGTGCTCTGTTTTTCACAATACATCCCAAATGATGAGAGAGGAGTTGATGGACAGTGTCTCCATGTCCACCTACACTGTAGTGCTTAATAAAGATAACCACTCTTCCTGTCTTACCAACATATAAACCCTTGTCAGCAGTTATCATGTCTGTGTTTATCCAGTGTAAAGGAAAGAATCCCATCTTCTGAGAAAACTCTCAGGGTGATGGGGCAAAAAGAAAGCTCAGCAAGGAGGATAGAGACAGTATCTCTGCAGGATAGAGACAGTACTCAGTTGGACCCTTAGATGCTACTATAATAAAAACTATTAAATCCTATGTATCCAGAAGCAGAAAGCAGCCTGTATAATTAAGGATTCGGCTAGCTCACGCAGTTGTCACCAGCATGGAATGACCAGACTCTATCCATTTAAACCTCAAGTGATGAGTAAGATAAAAAGTGCGCCGACATTGGTGATCACTCCATCTCTACTTTCGTGCTTGGCTAGACCACAGAAAAGAAATTGCATCCTTAGCTGTAGATTGATAGGCACAACCCTGAAGAGGGGATTCTAGCTCTAACCACAGAATTACAAAACTGGTAACGGAGGCATCTGACTAACCCTGAAAGTAAAAAAGAGAACTTGGACAGCAAACACACTTTAGGTACAGCAGACCTAAATGCAGATGGTTTTAGGTCAAAGAGATTTATTTAGAGACCAAACTAGGCTCCAGCTAGTACAAGCAACTGAACTCTAATGAAAGGATCTGTGGCAACTGTGGAAACTCCAAGAGCAGACACCTGATGATATAGCAGAGCTCACTAGTCATAAGACCACATTGCAAAAATTATTTCTTCAAGGGCCAGAAGATACAGTACCCTGAGATTAAAATACTGAAGCTGTGGCAGTTTGGATGATGAGGTTAGAAAACATTGCTTTGCAGTTGTGGGGAAAGGAACCAGAAACATGAGAACTTCTGGAATGACTTAGAAGGTGTCATTTAACCCATATGCCCTCTGATACTGTTCTCGTGCCACTGGTGTTACACCTCTATGGATCTCACTGCTATTGTTGAGCATCTCAAAGTAGCACAGTAACATTCACAGTGAAAGGATAGCGGACTCTAGTTTTGCCTGCAGTTAATCAACTCCTGTCTCAAAAGCTCTTCACAGTCCAGCTGGGACAGAAGTTCAGCCTTGCTGAGCAGTAAAACAAGTGCAGTGGAGTCTTTCTATTCACCACAGACATGGTGGTTTTCTGAGTTCAGCAGTTTAGGAGGAAAAAGTATTTCTCATTGATTACTTCCTTCTGCCACAGAGTTTTGATGTGGTCACTGAAACTCAGATGTCTTTGATGGAGGCTTATCTCAATAGCCACAATGGGATGGTATGAGAACCAACGAATTTTAACAACAGTCTCATTAAGCATGATCCCTTGTCAGAACCGATACCTCATTTTTGCAGCTGGACACTCCTTCCCTGTACATCAGCACTTTTAACTGTTTCTCATGCTGCTAGGTACAAGCCTAATACCACAGATTTTCTGACAAAAGAATAGTATGACTTAGTAAATTTTAAAACCATGTATTCTATATGATACAATTACAGATAACTTAAATTTTAGTTCAAATAATGACACTGGAAGAATGTTTACTTTGTTTTGTAGCAATGTGCTGTACAAACAGCTCTTACTATTCTTTTGTCTTTTGCCATGTCTATTCACCCAGTTTGTTAAACTTGTGTACAAGTCTCAACTTAAATACTAGCTTGTAGGATGTCCAGAGAGCAAAATCTCCTAGATGCACCCCCTCACGCCCCCCCCCCCCAAAATGCAGAGGTGCACAACTTCTCAAGGAAAGCAAACTTCTTCAAAGAGGCATGAATGTGTTCCTCCATCAGATCTGCACAGCAGGCCATGGCCTGTCTTTCGAGCCTGTGTGTTTGCAGGAAACGTCACTAGTTCAAAAGGATGTGAGACTGTACATGTGACTGCCTGTGTATGTGCACAAAATGGTTTGCACATCTTAAATAAAGTACTAACTACCAGCTCTTTCTAGCAACATTCCCAAAACAAAATAGAAGACAATTTTGGTTTTTATCATTTGTATTTGCCTAAACGTGTTTTTTCTTTTTCTTCATTGTTTGTTGGTTTGTGGGATTGTTTATTTGTTTCTTTTTCTTCTCTCTCTCTCTTTTTTTTTAAATTTTTAGCAATATATCTTGTCAAAATAAAAATCTATTTACTACTTTTAAAAAATTATGTAGGCAAGACTTGACTTCTAAACTTTTATTACTTGCAATGAGTCTTTTATCCTGCAAATGGAAACAGCATGAAGGAAAAGGAAAGAAAAATACTGGAGGAGTGAGAATCTGTTATGCTGTTGCACAGTTAGTTTCTAGATAGGACATATTGGAGTTAAAGTCACTTGACTTTGACAGGACAGAAATGTTACTGTAACAGATTTGTGTTACAAAGGATCCTTTTGATATACTTTCCTTCTTGAAGTGCTGTATTTCTGTTAAAAATTCACCAAAGATGTTTCCCCCAGTACAGTGGTTTAAATTATCCCTAAAGCCACTACTTTTAGAATTTGCCAGAACTGACTGGTTTATCAGATAAAGTCACACATAGTTTTCGCAGAGTATTGGGAAGTAGCTGAAAGGGGCCTTTATTGGTCTCCTAACCCACCTTTCTATTTCCCATCAGAATCATGAACCTTTCCTTCAAACTCCTTCTGGTGAGGGAGGGTCTAGTTTCGGTAAGACATCCATCCCATTACCTATCTATGCTTATAGATTCTAACGTCTATCCTGAACCTCCCTTGTACTGCAGGTTCATTTCTTCCTCTCATCTACAATCATGACATGTATTTGCTTTGCATGTGCTATTAGCCTAGTCTTGTTTGAAGAATTTTTTTCTGTTTTCTCTCAGCCTTCCCTAAACAAAACAGTCACACTTCCTCTAATCCTTACTCACGAACCTGATTTACCAGACTTTCAGTCTCCTCCTCTGGATTACAATTTCTTTGAAACATTGTGGCCAAACTTCAACACACTTCTCCTGTTTAGGCATCACCTGCATAAAATTATCTATGGCATACAGTGCTCTTACATGACATTTTCTTCCAGTTTTGCCACAGCAATCTCACTGGCTGATGTTCGACTGTCACTGTGTATGACCCCTCCATCCTTGTCTCTGGATTTGCCACCCTGCTGAGAGCTTCCAGTCCTATATTTATGAGCTGATTTTTTGTACTCTAAATTGTAGCCTTTTTTATATTATTTCTTCTCTGTGTCAAGATCTTCTTGAAGTTACTCCTGTTCTTTAAAGTCCTCACAGGCTTTTACAGATTGGTTGTAGATGCTTATTGGACAATTCAATACTCCATCATCTGGAGTGCCAATGGGAGCAGTGTTCTGTACTAGAGCCTGGACAGGTCAGAATACTTGAGAACAGAACAGGGATTTTGGCATTATACAGCTGAGTGCATTTTTCTTCCAGCGGTGTTGCACCCATGTCATGGAAGTTTTCTCTAATTCTTGTATGCCAAGATTGCACCTGAAAATCTCATGAAAGACAGAGTTCACAATGCCACCACCATCAAATTATATTACAGTCACTGCATTTCTTCTATCTACGTGGTCTGTTAACTTGGTTAGGTCACTCACCTAAATAATTTTATTTTTCTATAGCACGGTAGGGCCTCTAATGATAACCTGAGGAAAGATATTTGGTCTTTGTGGTGTTTGAAGTAACATTTCTTCTTCCTTTTAGAATTTTCACTGATTTCATAGCAATTAATGACATTAATCTGACATCTGCCTACCTACCCATAAACATGTTTATAGTCACAGAGTGATTGCTATTTACTTACTACCATTTTAAATTTAAATAACCAGAAAATTCTACACTTTTTGAACCTGCTTTTGGTGCTACAGGATTTTATTTCTTGTAGCACTATTAGAAGCTGTCTAAATGAACAGAAACTGCTTACAGAAAGATATACCAGGATTTCCGTAGGAAATATCCCCTTCCTGTATTTAGGACTAATCTGGTATTAATGTCTATCTTTAATCAGAGGGAGGCCTCTAGTTCAATTAATTGTTCCGAATTTAAGAGCATTTATAGGCATATAAGAAATGTGTCAGTAGAGAGCAATTCATTATCTTTTGGTATCAGCTTCACTTGATAACAATTTCTCTAATTGGGGCCTGAATGATGGAGCTAGAACTTAGATTTCAGCCAGAGGGAGGGATTCCTGGAGCAAAACCTCAGAATCAAATGCCACTGAATGTTCAGAGTGCTTTGCTCGTTAATGTGATCCTACAAAACCATGTGGGAGTGCAAAAAAAAAAAAATCCATAAAAAATAGCTTTATGTACTTCCAACAGAGAACAATCTGGCTAGAAAATTTCTGATGAAACATTTTCTCATCAGGATATGCCATTCATTGAAATCAAAATGTTCCACAAAAGAATTTCCATTTTTGACCAATTTCCAATGGAATCCAGGCAGGTTTCCAAGACTAATGAGCCTGCCATTTCTCTTCTTAACAGCCCTTCTGGCTGGTTCTAAGGGATCTTGGGCTTACAGACTGCTTTGCTTTGGGACTGACAGAGTGCTGAGAGCTGGGAAGGAAGGGACCTCCAGTTTGTGGCTTCTTGGCAATCCCAGTTGCCCAGACATGCGGGGGGTGAGGCTGACAGGCTTCCCCAGAGCTGAGGCATCATACCATGAAAAGACTCAACACTCCTTGGTTTCATTCCAAATTTTGAAATATTAAAATCTTCTACTGGAAAAAAAAATGCATTTCTTCATGCTGCTGTAATGAGCTGTATTCCAAATCAGAGCCTAATCCTGTAAGCGTGTGCATATTCATTTATTACAAGCTGTTGTATAAAATTACGAAAATATTAATGGGGTTCTGGCAGGCTGACTATACATAGGCTTGTAAGTGATAAAGGTCACGCCTGAACATAAGGCCCATGGTAATGTGGTCGTATAGCACTATTGTTGCTAATGCTTTTCTTCACAGTATTTAGTAACTGATCACTTCTATCAATATATCTTTGAAGTACTAATAAGTGATATTCCATTTTAGGGGCAAAAAAACTGCTACTCGTAACCACAAAACATATCAATATCATCAGGTCTACTATTTCACAATCTGGCATATTCTGCTAAGAGTCTTAATTAAAATAAAATACCTTCTTTTTGCCTTAGATGATCATCCAATTCTTTCAGCCAATAAAAACAACACCTTCCCTGCCTGTTCTTTTCAATCTTCGCTTCTCACATGCTAGTCTTACAGTTAAAGGACTTACAGTCCTTACAGCTCAGCTCACAGAGGGAGTATGTGACCGTTTCTTTTCCACTTCTGTATGATGGCATTGCCCTGTCTCAAGCTTAACCTAACATGGCAACATGACCTGTGTACTGATGCTACTTTTGCTTGGTGATCTACAGAAGAAGGACAATAGAAAACAGCTATGGAGATGGTAGTGACTTAAAAGCCACACCAGATTTTTTCAAAAAAGGCTACTTGCTATTCATCTTTTTTATGGTTGTTTGGCATTCACACACTTATATGTTTGGGGAAAAGCTCCAATATCTCTTTCATGAAGCACAATGTCAAATATAAAAAAATATACCATTAGAATTACTAAAGTTGTTCACCTGGAGCAGGATAAGCCAATGCACTGAGAATTAACTGGCTGAGTAGGAGCACTGGTGGGGGTCACAGTGGATGCAAAGTTGAATATGATCCACTGACATGGTGATGGAGTAGGAGCATGTGATGTACAAAGCCTGAGGGAGTTTGTTCAGCCTGAAGAGATAGCCAAGAGAATAATACAATTGCTGTCTTAAATTGTCTAATGAGGGAGGGAGGATTTAAAGATAAGACATCTATAGTTCTGCATTGAGTGGGAGGATGGACCTGTCAACTTCATAACTCCCTTCTAGTCAACATTTCTGTGATTCTGTTAAAATTATATTTTCTAAAATTTTATTTGATTAACATTAAACACAATTGTCTAGCTGAAACCAAGACCTCTGGAAGTTTCTTTATTGCAAATGAACAGGACATCATGGTGGGACATACCATGAAAAGAAAAGTTATGCTATTTTTTCTGCAAGTATGCAGTACTAGCCACAGTCAAATACAGAGCTGAAGTGACTAATGACTTATCTACTAAGGAAAATACTAGTTTTAGATTCCTAAAGGAAATTATAATGGCTCTTCTGCATTCGTAGAATTTAAACATTTGCTGAAGGTCATAAAAACTCTGACTGTCTTCCAGTCAACAGTCACAACCAATAGGCCCAATATGTTCAGATACTGTCTCTGAGGCAACAGGAAATCCTGGCGCTATGCAACATCCATCGAAGTTTTTGTATTGATTCTAAGGGAGCAGGATTTCAGGCAGATAGTTTTAATCTGCCCACTTACAAGACTGTAAGACAGTGGAAATTTACCACTTATTTGCCTAAAATGATAAGTATGTGTATTTTAGAAAGTAAACTAAGCCAAAGAGTGTGCTCTTTTTAGGATAGATATGTGTTGGCAAAGATGAGGCATTGAATGGATTCATCTTTGACTACTTGCCTAATACTCTTTGCACATATTAAATGAGTTTTAAAATATCCTCACTTTTGCTGTCATGCTGAATATACTGTGATGAATATGGGGGAAATCCTGACTCCTTTGAAGTCATGGCAAACTTTCTGCTGCCTATAACGGCCAACATCTTGTATGGACACAACTGTATAAAGCACATGAAACAAAATTTTTACAAATGCGAGCAAGAGCTGCTGGCAGAGTTACATCTAATACCAAATTATCTGTTATGTGGCGATTCAGTTTTATTTCACGCTTAGTCAAACATACAGTCATGTTATGGGATAACAACTACTATACCATAGATGGAAAACACGGAGTGACTGGGCAGCAGATGAAAGGTTGGTGTCTGAGTCTTTCTCAAAGCTCAAGGCTTTTCTTTCTATCTGTTACAGCATTCTTAGGCTAACCCACTCTTCAGTTTCTTGCCTAAAGGATCATCTTATTCCTTGATTTTCTTTCCAAAATACTGGGGCCCCTATTTTACTCTCATTTACTTCAAAATAAGCAGATTCACTCCCTCTGTGAATACACTTTCATTTGCTGTATTGCAGTATTTTGTATTTAATGGGCTATTTTAAAATAAAATTCAAATTTTTTTGTTAAAAACCTCTGTGTAGTTTTGACTCAATCTGAAATGTATGTAACTTTGGGTTCCTTTTACTATTTGTCTTGACATGCTTTGACAGTTCTAATTCCTCTTTATGTTGCAGTGCTTGGGAACTCTACTGGAGACTATTCTTCCTCTTGGATGGGATTTTTTAGTCTTATAATCTAACACTTCTCCAGAAGACAAAAAGGAAATATTGGGTGTAAGAGCAAGAGAAAGAGGTCCTTTTCCATAATCAGTTGCTTTGCTCAATTGACTAGACAGTCAGGGAAACACAAATGAAAAGGCATTTAATACATATGAAGTTAAGTGCAGGTCAATTTGTGACAGAATGGAGAACCCCTCCCAGAGAGGTCAGAGATATCAGTAGAAGATTAGTTACACTATGCTCATGATTTCTGACATGGCTTTCCAGTCCAATATATCCCCTCAGACTTTCTATTCACAGCTTAGCTTATACACTGTCTAAATAGTTTCTGAGCTCCCTGAAATAATCTAAGAACCTGAATTTATTTGTAATGTGAATGGTCATCACACCCCAGTTACACAGCGATCTGGCTGAACTGACTGAACTGGCATTGTGACCACAATGGAAAACTAGTCTGCAGCGGGGCGTGCACACTCTTGCTTTACCAATGTTAGCACTAGATGGCTGCTTTTATGAATAGCCTTCTGAACTACTGGGGGATTTTGCCACTTTTCAAGGATTCCCAAGTATCTCAATGTCTGCGCATCAACAAATCCAGGACATACAGCCACTTCTCAAGTACTCTAGTGTATAGGCACAGCATGAGAGGTTTATAGCTTATGGGACCCACTGTGCAACTGATTAGCATATTTTGAACGCTAATTTTGCAGCACATGCATCGAAGTTCCATTTGTACGTATGTAACAGCTCTAATGAGTCTGGGATACATCAGGTACATATGCAAACACATATGAGCTGTGTTAGTCTGAAAGAAGATTGCAGGAGTAGTATGCAGAGTTGAAAGTATGATGATCTTTCTCTGACTTCATTGAGCTTACCAGCTGAATGAGATGCTGTCCTCATATGCCTGCAGCATCACTGGTTTTAGACAATGTAAATCCTTCCCCAAAGGCTGCAAGATAGTTTGAAATAAGAGGGCCAGGGTGCTCATCATAAGGAAGAAAACAAGTATTCTCATCTCAGCCTCATGCCCTGGTAAACCCTATGTAAAATTTCACAATTACAGGTTTAGAATTAATGGCTATGCATGAATTGTTACTTCATTAAATCCTGAGCATGACCTCCCCCTCAGCCTGTCTGACCAAGATGTACATCTGCCACACGATCAGAATAGAAAATGTGGTGTATGAAGAGGCACCACTGTGTCTATCTGCCTTACATGCTTATGGCCAGTGTGTGGAAACTTTCTCACTAGTAGAAATCTGCTTCCTATAGGGACATGGTGCTATCCTTTTATCCCAGTACTTTGAGAGCTCTCTCATGCAGCACAAAGCAAGGAACTAAATGTAAATCTGTATATCAGGTACCAAGTCACCAAACAAAACCAAAACATTAGGCTTCAATGCTGAAAGAAGACAGAGAGACTAGTGTTGCAGTAGATGCTAAAAACTAAAAGTAATTTTGTTTTCTTTATATGCAAGCAAACCACCAAACCTGCCCACAGAGCTTCCTGAGTGAGCATATGTAAGCAGGCTGCACACATATGAGCATGGTGCAGTATATTTCTACTGTAATAATTCCCATTGTGTAGAAATGCTAGTTTGAGTAGGCTGAGCAATAGTACAATCATAGAATGGTTTGGGTTGGAAGAGACCTTTAAAACTCACTGAGTTCCAACCTCCCTCCCTTGGGCTCCCACCTCCCCTTAAACCAGATTGCTCAAAACCCCATCCACTTGGCCTTGAGCACTTCCAGGAGTGGGACATCCAAGACTTCTCCGGGCAACCTGTTCCAGTGCCTCACCACCCTTACAGTAAAAAGATTCTTCCTAATATCTATTCTAAACCTACTCTGTTTTAGTAAAAAGCCGCTTCTCCTTGTCCTGTCACTGCATGTCCTTGTAAAAAGTCCATCAGACAGTCTTATCACAAACTAATATACTTACTGCTTCTTACTTCTCCTTTTTTACTGACACACACCTGTACTTGGAGATAACTTCTATTGCAAGACATAGCTGTTGCAACATTGGTAAATATCATATTATTTTTCCCATTAGACTGATAAAGGAAACAGTGAAGCAGTATCAATTCAACCCTAACTGTAGTGACTTGAGGTATTAACATCTGTAGAGCTACAGGTTTTTCCACTTTGTCTTGCCAAAGTACTTCAGCCGAGATGTAGAGCTTGTAAGGTGTTCTGATCCCCAGCCTGGGCTGAACAGAAACTATCAGTTGATGATCATTTTTGTGATGTAAACACAGACCTGTGTGAGATAACTGTTTCAATTCTCACTTTAAATTCCAGATTAAAAAATAAATTAGTTCAAATGCTGCTGTGCCTTTTAGACCTTGGAGCTAAAGCTTTGAGGGAAAAAAGGTATCTAATTTTTTGAAATTGTTGCTTGATGAGAGGGATATTAATATGGTGGTAGCAGCATTTAACACTGTAGCCTTGACATTTCTTATTAAATATTTAACTGCTGGAAACTGTGCACTTCAGAAGGACTGTGAAAATGAAACCTGGTTTTGGGAACACAAGGTTGATACTGTAAAAATAAAGACAAGGATATGGATAAAAGAAATCTTATGAAGTTGTCACATGATTTCTTATCTCCAGAACAAGATTTGTGGTTTTTTTATATTTATTTGAATGCATAATATTTGTCTGTGTAGACTCACTAGAATAAGTGCATTTAGTTCACAAACTGGTTTGGTTTTGCTTTTTTTTCTGGGTTGTATGTAAAACACTCCTTGTGTTTTTAAAACAGACTGTTTTCAAAACATGATGGTCAAAATAAGGCAAACAAGGAAAAAGTGAAGAACCTCACAAAGATACCAACACTGTATTCCTTTGTACATGACCTCAGTAGTATAATTTCTTTTGCAATGATAACACTAGGAAACATCTCAATCATTTTGCTTTTGAGAGTTAAAAGATGGTGTTGATCTAAGTCTCTGTAGGAATTTTACCCTGACAAGTAGACGAAACATAGCAAATTAAGAATTATTTCTCTAGTTCTTGCATTAAGGAGCTATTTTTTCCACAGAAATAATATGATAAATCAAGTAAATTGCCTAAGCATGTACAGATCTTTTTTATTATGTATTTATTATACTGCACTTTGCTATCCATATTTTGCTGCATCATAAAAGAGCATTTAAATTTTGATTTTAGCAAGGCCTAATAACACCTAGTTTGAGAAAGGAATGCTCTAAACTGCTAAGGAGTGACCCTGGCAAAGACTGCTTCTCAGAGACAGCCTGCACAAGTCCATCTCTAGTTGTTCCTGAGGACACCAGTTCATTATTTTGTCTTCAGTGTATTTGATCACTTGAATTAGTGATCAATTGAATTTTCCTAGTGAGGGCAGAAATACCAATTTAATGACAGATTAAATAGACTGTAGTCATCTTAAATTAAATCTCAAAAGCAGAAGAAGTGGATGAACAAAAGACTGATCACAAATAATGACAGTATTGCATACTTGGTACCATCATATTTTAACAGTAGAATAAGATTCCTACTTACATATTTTGAATATACTAAGCAGTTTATATTCTGTCTTATTCTTTCTTAAAAAATCATACATGCAGAATATCAAATCTATAAAATACATCACATGAACAGGCCTGGAATTTGAAGACCTCTGTTCACCCCAGCTGAAAGTCAACCATTCCTGAAACAAGCGTCAGGAAACTGGCTTCGCACCTAGTGACTGCAGTGGGAGCGAGAATGAGTTTTTTTATATGTGCTGATAAGTCATTTAGCATGGTCACCTAATTTTTTTATCCATTTGAAAGAAAATGCGAAGGAATGCTTTGGTACTTCACAAAGCATGAGGCAAACACACACATACACTGCTCAAGTAATTGAGTGATGAAAGCTGTGTAAGGACAGACAAGTGGTCATGAGATGGAGTTAGTGGGGAGCTGTGGGCTCTCAGGCATTACATGCTCCCTGTTACTGCGCGCATCTCATGCCTGTCCCAAATGACAACCAAATGAGCAGTAAGGGTTTCAATCTCTATCTGCTGGCAGTACCTCCAGCTCTTCTGCTGAAAATGCCAGCACAGATGCTGGTTAGTGGTAGGAGCAGTGATGATTTTTTTTGTGATGAGGATGTGAAATCCACCTAACTTATTTTGCAGGACTAATTTCAGCAGATTGTATTACAATGTCTTTCAGTCATTATGAGCCTTACTCAATTCAGATGAGCAACAGATTCAGAAAACGAAGAGGAGTTCAACTGCGCTTTGGAAGTGGCATTGCCATTTCTATTCCTGTTTCTATATATATGTTTCTGCATTTTCTTAACGCTGTTTCTGAGCCATAGTTATTTCTGACATCTTGTTGCCTAATTTAATTCCCCAAGAAGAGACACAAAATTGGATGGCAGATGAGATGCTTTTATTAGACACGCCTATGTCCATCAATATACTGGGAAGGATCAGGCAATTGATTCTGCCTTAATCTTGATCTCTCAGTGTGTTCACTGATAATGGCCACAGTCACAAAGCAACTGTATGTGAGTCAGTAGCTAATTTGTCCATCTCTCCATTGCTCTTTGGATGAGTCTGGATTGCTTTTGGATGACTATGTTCTCTTTGTGTTCCTCCATATGCAGACACCACAGAAAGTTTTAGATTGTGGCTAGCCCTTCTTGTTTCACACCAAGGTTGATGTGAAATTCTGTGTATGTGCATTGATTTACTGTAACAACAGTGTTGCCTCTCATTTCTTATTATTTTCTTAATTACCAGAGTGGTTAAGGCTTTTGGCTTACCAAGAGAACTATGGTGAACAATAAGCAAATCTCCAGGTGTGCAAAGGGTTTCTGTGTCATACAGTCCATAGGAGGAAAATAACATGAGGTTCAGAATAAAGAAGAACCCATTTGCACAGGAAATACCTCTGTCCTTCCATTTCTCCCTTAAAATAAAAGGAGATATTACAGTATCCAAGATGATACTGAGCAGCAATTACAAAGAAAAACTTTTTAGTGGCAACTTTTGTGCACAGTAACTTATAAACATATAATGAAGTGTCATGACTGTATTATGGAAAATATTCAAGTTTTTGTATGCTATAGGTGTATGAGATAATGCATTCGTATTCTGCTCTGCTGGTGGTCCCAACCTATTGAAATTCCTTGACTATATTTAGTATTTTGCAGGCAAATGAACGGAATGCTTATGAAATGGAGTTGAATCTTGTATCAGTGGTGCATTTGGCCCTGTACAGATGGTCAGAAAGTATCAAGCCACTTTCTAAATGTTCAGTACAATGCATGATGCTGGAGTATAGTTTAGATAACTAATCTTACACAGAAGTTTCTATCTTTAGTTTAAAGCAAAATGTCAGTATTCTATGTGTATCTGTAATTTCTGTGTATATGACTTGCTATGCAAAATAACTTTATCACACAGAGTTGCATAATCTAAAAGAATAATGCTTCATTATGAAATAGCATAGAATAGCATAGTTACGGTTAATCTTTTTTTACAAATTATGAACATAATATAATAATCTTTGTTTGTAATATTGCTTCAGGACCAAGAATAGGCTGTCCTATATTCCCAGAAAAGTGCTGCTATGCAAAATAATAACAAGCAGAGGTGTGATCTGATATCTGTGGACTGACTGTACTTACAAGTTCACTCATCTGTGTGAACAATATGAAGTTCCATCAGCCCTATGACATCTCTGGAAATAATAAACATGTTCCAAAAAAAGCTTTGAAGCCTTAACTGAATTGCCCAACAAACCTTCTCCAATCAATAAATAGAAATAGGCACCTGCAATTGGCTTGACTGAGTCACTCTTTAAAGATATCTCTCCCATTTGCTGTAAAATAATACCCTAAGCAACAAAGTAGGCACTTCAGTTAGGACCCTAAAATAACTGAGCTGAAGTGCGTGAGTAGCTGCCCAAATTTTACAGCATTCAAGAAAATATTTGCACTGTTATATTTTAAAAGGGTATTTTCTTCTTTTTTTTTTTTTTCCCCATATCCTTCTGTTGTTGCAGAAGGGGCACTAGCAGGGAGGCTCAATTCTGCCCTGCTAGAATGGAGCTGACCACTTTCTCAACAGGTGGCAAATACTGGGACTGTAATAATTTCACAAGCAGAGTATAAGGGGATGTCTTCTGACACCATTTCACCTTCTCAGATACCTACAGAAAAAAAAATCCTGATCTTGCTCTTTATTACTGCTCCTTAATTGATTTCAAAAACAAGCAGCACTGCAGACAGAGAATTTCTAAAGGCCACTTCCATGTCTCTAGCAGCCAGTCACTTAGCAAGCAGCATCATAGCTTACAACAGTCACTACCTGAAGTGTGGTAATAATTACTCAGAAAAAGATTTGTTTGTTTGCCTGAAAGGAAGCCTTTACTCCTGAAGTTTTCTTGATAGGAATGTCAAACTAAAGCCACAGACTTCCAAGGCTGGACTGAATCCTTCTGTTTTTTTGGATTTTGGTGGGGGTTTTTTTCATATCAGTATAAACAAACTCTGCATAATTCAATTTCTAATTGAATCGCTCATCTAAGACATAGCTGTTTGGCTAACTACTCTAGAAATTTTTTTTTTTACTTGACTTGCTTTTAAGAATGACTACTTCTGTGATACTGCAACTTAAAAGTAATACATTATTTAGGAAGTAAGGTGTCTTTGTGATCTAATGTCTATGAGAAAAGCAAAATCTTCATGCTAGTAAAGTTTATTTTTAGTGCCATGATTTCTACATTTACTATAAGATAAATGCAAGCTTGGCACATCACATTTTGAAACTTTCTAGATAGTTTATGCTAATTTATGTGATATGCTGGATTAATCTGTCAACTCTCAGACAAAATCAGGATGTCTGTCATCAGTTTTATTTACTGGAATGTAAAAATCTGACTGTATAAAGAAGAAGGACTTCATCTGAGTGAAGGAGCATGGTGGAACAGTGAAGTTGACAGAGGCAAAAAGTTGATCCTAGCTCTAGGGCATGATCACAGCTAGAAGCAAATGGATGGGCTTTTAGAGGTGTGCTTAGACTGAAGGAAAACTCAAAATGAATAAATAATCTGTTTTTATTTCTTTCCTCTTTCTCAGTGCAAAGATATGGACCTTGGTACATGTTTAAAAATAAAGAGAACAGTAACAAAGAAACACACTGCCAACTACTTTTGCTCCTACATAAGTAGCCAACAACTTCATTTTTGGCTAACTGCTCAGGATGAGGGGAGTAGCAGCATTACATAAAAATACTTCTTTGTCAAGTATATTTTTACTCCAATTATGTTAGAACAACATTATGGTTTCATGAGTTAGCAGTCCCAAAGGAAGCTGAAAGCAAAGGTTTCTTGTATAAAATTTCACTACCTGTCTCCTACAGAGTGAAACTAAAAGATGCTTTTAGTGCAGCATGACAGTGGGGAAGAAAGGTGCAAGCATATCAGCAGATCAATAATTGTGCAGATACAGGTTGGGATTCTTCCTTGCAACATGTTGTGGGGACAGAAGCTTTAGCAGGACCCTGCATTCTCTACTACTATGGATCCTAACAGGCAGAGCTCCTTCAGCCTCTTGTGCCATCCCTCATGACTTCATGCATGGCTGCTGGTATTAGCTATTTAGATTATACAGCACTTTTCAATATTTTTTTTCTAAATTTTAGATGCTCAGGGCTCCTTATGTTTGAATTTATTGAGAAACATGGCTAAATGAGGGAAGAATCTGACATAGAAATTAATTAGAATTGGGAAAGCATCATTTGCTATGCTTGCCAAAGCTTGAATGCATTTTAAATCTGAGAATATTCTCAGCTCTGGAAGTGAAGCATGATTTTTTCTGTAATGCAGCAAAACAAAATACTGTAAGTTGATTGAGAGACTTTGGCAGTGAGGAAGGAATTAGGAAGGTAGAAGATTAACATCTGAACGGCAGAAAAGCACTGGAAGGATGGCAAAAGAAATTAGAAGGAAAGACACTGTGATAACTAGCACGTATATCTTGATAACAGAGAACAACTTCCAAACTTGTAACTCTTCCTAGCATAGCATCTTATTATTACTATCTGCTTTTCCAGAAGTTCAAGTGATTAAATGAGCACTAGGAATGAGAGTTAAAATTTAAATTCAGAATTAGGGCATTAAAATAGAGGAAAGATTTTAAATTCACATGTTTAGAACCTGTAGGATGACAGAATTCAGGATCTCTGTGCAATTTTAATTTGCTCCTTCAATGCACAGACATTATGATTGTCTTTAATAATGTGAAACTGTACTTTCATTTTTCAGTACTTTCCCACATTAGCCCACGGTGGATTAAAAAGAAATCTCATTTTCTTTACAGAGCTTTCAGGATTGCTGTTAATAGAAAAAGCTAAGTAATTCAAAATCATTATTATAGTTATCTCCACAATGCAACTGTTACAATATATAAGCAGAGGCAGAGAAATGAAAACCCAAATTATCCATACAAAATATATGCCAATTGCTATAATAAAAAAAATTAAATCAGTGCCCTAAATTTTCAAAGCATGAGACTCACTTATTGGCCAAGATAAAAGATTAAATTGTCTAGAATCACAGAAGCAGTCTGTATCTGAGGAAGGTTCAGTCCCTCAGAAAAGCACTCAACTATCTAGTCTTAAGGTCATCACTTGACATCCTGGCTTACCCAATGCATGTCTACTTATGTCTCTAAATGAAGCAGCCTACAATCTCTAACTTCACAGGTACCAGATTTGTCCCAGAGTCCCCCATTCCTTTTGTGAATTGGAATATCTTGTAGTTAACTTAAAATTAAATGTGATATTATAATACTTACACAAAAGGAAGAACAAGCTGAGATTGCATGAAGAACCCTAACTGGGACATCTTACAGGTTTGTGAGTGCTTGGCTTTACTATCTCATTTTTTTTCAATGGTTGTGTTAAAAGATTGGAACCTAATTTGAAACAGGTGTCCAGAGAGAGCATGATCAGAATAGTGGAGTTGTACTGGTTCTTCAATGTTAGTAATAAAGCAATCAACAATCCAAGTAATCTTACAGTAACTGTTGTGTACTCAGATGCTCAAATGAGTAAAGAAGAAGGAATAATTACAAATTTCAAAGCATAGTGCATTTTTTTAATTAAATGGTATGGGACAGTATACTGCAAATTCATTCTTTTGCATGGTGTGTTAATTACCTGTTATATTTGAGATGGTCGAGTCTAATCCAGCTCATACTGAAATGTGTGAGAATCTTTTCACCGTCTTGAACAAGTGCGATGGTATCTCTGGATGGCTCTAAGGTTTGTTGGCATTTCACCTGAACAATGCAGATTGAGCACCTGCAGTTTCATATTACTGTTGTTAGCACTTTTCTCCTAAAAACAATGATTTCACAGAGCTAAATCATTCTTTCATTTGTCTGTTTGAAATTATACTTTGCAGTCATTGTATTGTCATGCATTTTTAAGCCTAAGCCCTGTAGCAGCTGAACCAAAGAATAAACTCTGCAGAATTGTGAAGAGAATGTCCCTACCTAACTGCAGCTTTTCAAGGAGCTTGTTATTGTTCTCATTACACCTGCACAAACATAAAACTAGAAAGAGAGGGAAACAGCAAAGACTTATAACTAGCAAGCTTCTACAATACCCATGACTACAATGAAAGTACAACCACAACAACAATCCCTCTAGCTGGAAAAACGCCAAGTGTGATTTGGACAGAGTTCAACACTTCTGCAAACTCTGTAATAATAAAAGTTATCACTATTGCTTGAATGAAGAACTCTGTAAGGTTCAAAAACCACCTCTTTCTCAAACAATCCTACTCCATGCTATCAGGACCATGTGGGCTGTGTCTAATACACTCTCCTCTGAACACTCACAGAGGGACCCTTGCATCAGTGGGCAGGGACTGGGGTATACTGCATCCCAGGGCTCCTATGTCCAACTGCAACACCCCAACCCCTATAAATTTGCCAGCCCATTCTTGCTTCTCCTCAGGGAAACCTGTCCATCAGTGCTGCAAGGTGGGTCCCCTAGCAGATGAGTCTGACTGCAGCTGTGAATGTAAGGAGGGGGAAGAGAGAGGCAGTGCACAGTGCTGGTGGTTCCCATGTCCATGACTGGGGATGATATTTCACATCACCTTCTTTTCTAAATCAAATTTTATGTTTTCTTGTTTATTATTTGGTACAGACTGGCCAAGTCTAACATTTCTTGTAATAATTTGCTGTGTTTTTCTGTGCTTTTTATACCATCACCATATTTTTCTTGGGATTGCCAGATTTCTAACAATGTGAATAGATCTTACTGCTCTGATTGAATTTCCCACTGGGCAGCTCTAAGAAATCACAGAATCATAGAATGTTTCCAGTTGGAAGGGACCTCCCTCAACCTGCTGGCCATGCAGCCCAGGATACGGTTGGTCTTCCGGGCTGCAAGTGCTCCTTGCTCGTATTGAGCTTCTCATCAACAAAATTAGTACTCTCTACTGCTTTGCATGTGAAATGAGTTGGAGAATATGATTTCTGTAATACATGGAATATCACAACTGCAGCTGACTCATTGACCTTGGCTTGGCTGTCAGACACCCACCCAGCTGGTCTCCCCCCTCAACATGACACAAGGAGAAAATAAGGTGAAGAAGCTCATGGATAGAGATAAAGACAGGGACATCACTTGCCAGTCATTGTCACAGGCAAAATAGTCTTGACTTGGGGAAGACTTAGTTTATTACCTATTAAAAAAAAAAGAGGAGAACAGTAAGATAGTGAGAAAGAAAGACAAAACCAAAACACCTTCCCCTCCACTCCAGACCTTCTTCCTAGGTTCAACTTCAATCCCTTTCTCCACACTCCTCTAACTGTTCGACCTCCTCCTACCCCAGGTGGGACAGGTGTATGGAGAATGGGAGGTTGCAGTCAGTCCATTACTTCTCCTCTCTGCTCCTTCTTCCTCCTCACACTTTCCTGCTGCTCCAGTGAAAGTCCTTCCCATAGGGCACAGTCCTTCAAAAACAGACTGTTCCATCGCGAGTGCCCCAGCTCTTTCCAGGAAACCTGCTCCTGCATTGACTCTCCATTAGTTGTACGTTCCTTCAAGGCTGCATCCACCAACTGTGGCGTGGGGAACTCCACGGCCTTCAATGTGAATAACTGCTCCATCATATTCCAAGGACTGCACCTCCTTCCTCTCCATCTTTTCTGATCTTGATGTCTCCAGGGCTGTTTCTCTCACATTTTCTCACTCTTCTCTCTCTCTGCTACTCTGCAGGTTTCTAATCCCTTCTTAAACACATTTTTGCAGAGGTGCCACAACTTGACTGACAGACCCAGCTGTGTGTCATGTTGTGGCTCAGTTTTGGAGCCGTCTAGAACTGCCTAATGCAGTGGCAGATCCTGGTTTCTTCTCACAAAGGCCACCCTTTCAGCCCCCTGCTGCCAACACCAGGGCATGGACACCTAATACAGCTGCTGTAAACCCAGCAGTAAACCCAACTTGTCCAAAGAGTACCAGGTTGCAGCAGATATCCAGCTCAGCTCTGCAACCAATCTGTGACTGCATCTGTCCCACCCATAGTGAGTCAGTGTGCAGGTTGGGTATAGCTGGCCATCCTCATGGCTCATTGCTTCCCAGAAGACTACACCTGCCCTTTCTTCCTGTGCTTGCAGCTGCATAACTCTCTTGCTCTAGCATGCCTCACAGCACGATATGCCGATTCAATTTGTTACTCCAATGAAAAACTGCTCCCTTTTCTCTTAGAGTTAGCTTTCTGACAAGTTGTTTCCTGACAGATGGTGACCATCCAACTTAGTTCAACCATAAGGTTTAACTGTGTGTGTGTGAATAACCATGATGGGCACTGTCCATAATGTACAGATTTTTTATTCCCAGAAAACCCAGATGAAAATATGGGATGCTGTTTGAATGCAGAGTGAGGAGAGGTATACATGATTTAAAAGAGTTCCAAATCCTGTGGTAGATTCTGTTACAAACTTAGAGCTCTGGGGAAGAAAATGAGCAGGCTTGCAGGATGCCCTACTTTACAGTTTATACTTCAGACAAAATTATCCCAAATTGCACAAAACCAGGCAAAGAATAATAGGCAAGGAAACAAAAAATCTCCGGCTGAAGGCCCAGAGAAGGATAAGAGTGCTCTAATGTATGAAAGCAAAGAATTTGCTTTATAGACAAGGCTATTTAACCAGAAGCATCCCCCTGAGATACAATATGATAGATGCCTACAAAATCATGAGTGTCATAGTGAAAATGAAGGCTACAAAAACCCAACTTCACAAAGCCATAGGACTGCAGGAAACGACCTTTTATTTACTGGAAGATGGATAAAGGATGGGAAATAAAGACTGACGCTGTCCAGGGTGGAAAAATATCAGCCATGAAATTCAGTAGGGACTGGTGTGGGGACCAGATTTATTTGTCTTCTTCACCAGTGATCTGGAAAGGGAAATGCAGCAAAATCCTCAAGTTTGAAGATGATACCAAGGTCTTATCATAGGCAGTGAGGAACTCCAGAAGAAGTTCACAAAACTGAATGAACAAAAAATATCTAATCAGTTTCACTCTATCTAAATGAAAAAAAGTGCATCTAGAGAAAAAGAATCTGAAGTGCGCCTACATGCAGGATTCAGGACTGGCTGTTCCAGCTCAGGAAAGTGATCTTGGAAACATCGTGGTCAGTTTGCAGAAATCATTGACCTGGTGTTCAGTACCAGCCCCCTAAAAAGCCAGCAAAACCTCGATCATTGACAGGAAAGGTGTTGGAAATAAGACAGGGAACATAATTTTGCCACTATGTAAACCCCTCATCTTGCAAAATTAAAAGTTCTGGGTCCTCAAAAAAACACAGTGGAGTTAGACAAGGTACAGAGAAAGGCAAGTAAAATGATGATGGGGATGTCACAGCAGCCTTATAAGAAAAGATTAAAAAGGTTAAAGTGATTTAAAAGTGAAATGAGAAATCTGAAAGGAAAAAGGACTGAGATTTACAGAATTATGAGTGTGGTGAAAAAGGTCAATGCAGAAGTGAAATTTACTACATCTTGTAATGCCAGGACTAGAGAGCACTTGGTGAAGCTAATTTAAAATAGAAAAAATGGAAATACTATAACAGCCTTGAAAGGGAGTAGACAAATTCCTTAAAGTGATATATATTACCTTCTAACATATTGTAACCAAGATTTGTGAACACTAGGAAACTATAAGAAAGTGGATTTCAGATAGTAGACTTATCTCTTTTCTCCCAGGAGCATCTTGTAGTGCCACTGTAAAACGTATTACAGGCACTGATTGTTTGTCTCACTGACTTTAACAATGGGATGTTTCATGTACTCTTACCCCCAGTCTAAACAGGCTGGACTAAATGAGACATATGAAGTAACTTGTCTCCTCACAGCTAACACATACAATAGCCATTGCTTTAATTTCTTCAAACTCCTTTAAAAAAAATGAAAAGAAAAAAGGAATGTCACTACTTTCTTACTCCTCTTCATAAAAACATCTTATTTTTGGTCCTTCCTTTAGAATGAGTTTAATAAACATTAATCACAATACAAGTTGTGCAATATACCCATATTGAATACTAATACAAAAAACCAGGAAGTACAATAAACATAAGGACATGACAACATTAATAAATACTAAATACTGTATTTCTCTCTGAAAGCCCCTCATCCAATAAAATGGAAGATTTTACTTTTATTCTGTGCCCCACACACTAATGATCAAATGAAGTGAGTTTTCACAGCTCTCTTAATCTCAGAAGCCTACAAAAGGTTTTACTGTCCTCCCACTCTGCTCACTGCTCCTTCAGCTGACGTGCAAATAAAATCTGCTCCACTCCCTTACCAGCTCCTTTCCTTCCACCGAAACTGATAAAGAACAAAACTAGAGTTGCTTTCTGTTGCTGAGCAGGCTTGAAACTTATCTTCTCACTTCCCTCTCCCATTCACAATCATATAGAAAAGAAAGGAATACTACGTTATTTCCTTCTGGTATCCATAAAACAAAGCAAGTCAAAGCTTTTCTTTCTTCCCACACTCTCCTCTCTCCCTTATCCTAGTTTACTTCCTGTCCTCCTAATAACCCCAACAAGATGGCACAGATATCTTTAGTTGTTTCATTATCTTTAGATGTCTTTATCCTTTTCTAATCCTCACCTATTCAGGGTTCATTCATCCTCTTACCTTAGTTGAATGGTTAGTTATGACCTCCCACGTGTATCCCCTACCTGCACCTAAGGCCTAGTTGTTCTGTTCATTTTGAGTTGCCCTTAAAGATGTGATACTGCGTAGTGTTGCCTATTATCCACATCACCAATCCTGAATGGTGACGTGGCAATAGATTCCACAAGCACAGCCCAGGAACATCCCAGCCCTGCCACTCAGACAGACATAGTGCAAGGGAGACACATGACCCTTTGTCCCCAGTGAGTATTCAGTGTTATTCATGTTGAACTGCAATGAGTAAGGGCAAGTGACTGGAAAATCAAACTCCCACCATTTCTGGGCTCAGAAGATTTAGAGCACTCCTCTGGATATTGTTGGTTCAGTTGTCCTGAAGCGGAATGGCTATTTGAACTCAAACTATGCTCAGCCACAGGAAGTGTGCTAACCAAAGGTACCTGTCAAGTGGAAGCTGATCCATCCTTGATTTCCTTGGCCCTAGCAGAATGCAGCTTCTTATATTAGGCATTCCATTTACTCTAAAACTACTCATTTATCCGTTTGAATTAAAAAAAACAACAGTATTTTAGGTTAGTTAAATAGTACTTTTTTTGAAAAGTTTCTATTCTGCCACTGAATTAAATGAGCTATTAGTCATAGAGACTTCACATAATGGAACACTTAAACATCTAAGGGAGTCATAGCAGAATATGTCTCATCTAGAGGGACCCAATTGTTTTAGAAAGAAAGCATAATTGTGCAGTATTTTTGTAAATTAATGTTAAAATAAACTTTTTATAACAATTGGAGATATTTGTTCCTAATTCTTATCATTTATTATCCTGTATATTTACTAAAAAGTTCGAATGCATATGTGGCATGTGAGAAGGTGTGACCTTTTTATTTTAAAGACTGAAACATTACAAGCTTTAGGATAGAGTAGTAAGTCAGCTTATAAGGGGGTGATGTACCCTTTTACTGAGTGTTGCACTGTGTATTTCAAAAAGAATCAGTGCTCAGTAACTCATGGTAAGATGGTCACATTCCTCAAATAATTTCTGTGTTGCTGGGGCAAAAGTCTGAACAACTTCCAACACATCAGAGATAAAGCCAGCAAATCTGAAATAATTCTGTAACACCTCTGTATGATACTGAACACAACTCAAACAGTGTTCAGATCTTGTCAAGTAGAGTCCAGAAGAGCAACCTCCTGTGTGTCTTTGAACAAAATACTCATTGCAGCAAGTGAAATGGCTACAGCAAATTTCAGCTAGTTTCTGGTAATACATCATGATGCACAACACTGATATGAGCAGAAAATCAAAATAGACTTAAATAATGGATTTTACTCTCTACCTCCTAATTTTTGAGAGTAGTCTTCAAAACTCATTTAATTTCTTCCTTTTTGAATTGAATATAACACATCTTCCAGTTTGAGTACTATATCACAGAATCACAGAATATGCTGAGGATGATAAAAATAAGCAGAATGCTACTTCAAAAACCTGCATCATTAAAATAGCTGTGAAACGTAGGTCTTCTCTTTAATTATGCGATGTACACCTAAAGAATGCAATGGTTTGTATATGCAAATTAAACCCCAGTGGGAGCAGAAATGCAGCTGATGTATAGTGGCATTCTTAGGAAATTGAAACACTACAGCAGAAGGCTCTTGGTCAGGGAGACTGTCCAATGGACTGAACTGGTGGTATTCTAGAGACAAGAGATTAATGCTACCAAAGTTAAAAACATAGCTGAAATTTTGGTTGTCTGGGCATACAAGCATTTGACAAGCATTTATCATGTATGTTGAACAAAATATCTTCTGTGCACTTGTCAGAAAGACAAGAAATGACATGAAAGGGCAATAAAAATTAAAAAACAAACAACTGAGTCCATTACAGTCATGTAATAATTTCTCAGATAATCTTTGCCTGGTTTGGTTATCCAGTGCAACATGGTGTGGAACAGCGACTGCAAACACAAAAGTACAGAGACCTACCGTTCAAAAGAAAAATAAACCCTACTTCCAGTTTCAGCCAAGTTATAAAAGAATTGATCTAGATAAAGAATTTATAGAGTGTGAGATTTTTGTCTAATAATTTGCTGCATGGTATGCGGTTACTATATACACATTTACTATTACATTGCATTAGTACACTTACATGTATTATGTTTAAAATAAGAATTGGGAAGACGATTAAAAACTCAGCTGATATCCCTGTAAGTCTGACAAGACTCACAGTTCTCTGTTAAGTCTGTCTGGCCTAGAGGGAAACACAAAGATTAGACAGATAAATATAAAAGGATTTCTCACTCTGAGACAGAATTTATAATGAATGCATCAAACTCTGTTAAGCAACTGAAGAAGCCTTGGGTTATAACAGAGGCCCCCATAAATGTACAAGTTCTTACAGGAGCTTGGCACCTTGAAGTGGTGCTTACCACCTCCAGGTGTTAGGCAAGCTGTTCAGCACCTTGAAGAATGAGATTTTACATAGCTGCACATAAACCTCCAATTAATGTGCGTTAGATTTGCAGGCTTGACAAAGAAACAGATTAATTATCATCTGCCTGTTTAGATATTGCTAAAGATATTCTTATAGTGCTGAAGAGCTCCTATCCTTTGAAAAGAAAATTTGTCGGTTTAAGTAAAACAGATTTAATGTATGTTTTGTAATTCATAAAATCTAGAGGGAATACAGAATTTGCCTATGAATTATATTTTAAATAAAAACTGAAGCGACAGAATAAACCAATTATTCATTTAATATGAATGACCTGCATAGAGGAAAATATGTTTCTCAAGCTGCACAAGCCAAAGCTATGGACAAAGTATAATCAGTTGACAAAATCCATTCTATTTTTTTTATCTGTTCCCTGAAGCCACAGTATTAATACCCACTTTGATGCAAATTTGTCCCAGGCCTATTTTCCCAGACTACCTCATTTTAGATTAATTTTTTGGAGCAGTTTAAAAATCTGGCAGATCCTTACCCTGGAGGAGGAGATGCATTCTCCGTGCCTCTGAGAGTCCATTTCTGGGAACCACGTGCAGTCATTTTTGCAGTAATAAAGGGTTGTATTCAAAACTGCTGGTAAGTGATGAAGATCTAGAAGACAGTAAAGAATAAAGCCTGTCTGTTGGCATTATTCATTTTAAGAGAGACTAAGCCTTATCTTGGAAACTCGTAAAGTAGCTGTGACCATCGCTAAGGTTCTGGTAAATTTTATATTTGCACCTTCTGTCTAAATGAAGAAACAAATTATAATCTCTTCCTAAGATATACACCATGATATGTATTTCTGGCTGAGAGAGAGAATGTGGAGTTCAAGTAGAGTCAATTTCATTTAACTCATTAACAGGGGTATAAGTCATCCATCTTTTTGGACTGGATTCACCATCGCTGTGCTCTATACACTGATTATTTTTCTCAGGTCTGAAATGAATGTAAATTGACTTGTCAGCAGCTAACCTCATTGGTATCAATGGCTGCCTAAGATGAAGTAAAAGGGTGGTTGAGATGTGCTTGCATGCATCTGGGGCAGACATGACAGAGCTGCCTTCCTCTTGCTCTTGTCAGAGGGATCTCTTTGGCAGTCTGTCACACTGCGCTGCACAAAGCTGTTTCATTCTTTCCCAACCTCAGTGAGCAAGGTCGGCTCAGTGATCTCAGTAAAGCGGGCAAATGTGGTTTTTTTCCCCATGGTTGAAAATTAAATGCATTAATTTGTCCTCATACTGGGTCATAAAAAAATCAATTTTTTGTCAGAAACAAAACTGCTCACTGAAGTGTTGTCTTCCATGACCAGCTGGGAGTCCTGAGGCTGAGCAAATCCCCCTCTCTGCAGGGATATCTAATGTATCTCCACCCTCCATGCCTGGACCCAGGAAGTGCCTACCCCTCTTTTCCCTCGCATCTCCTGTGCCAAGCCCTATTCAGGCAACACCTGCTGACCAAGGAAAGGTGAGACAAGGTAGTGCTGCCCACCACTGGGTGTCCTCTTTGCTCTCATCTCTGTGCTTGGGAAGCACCTTCTGCTAGTGTGTCTGCTGACCAGAAGATACAGAGGTAGATAGAAAGCAAGGGCAGGTGTGCAGGCAGTAGCAGACAGCTGTGTACTACAAAGGCTGTGGAGTTTGCTTCTTCTCTACCCTCTGAACCATCAGAACAAATTGAGCCATGTAAGAGACACTTTGCCACTGTTGCTGAGCCAGTGTGGATTTTTCTGTGATCATCTACTTCACCTCTTCTCAAAGCCAGTCCTACTTGTGAAAGACCTGATGTTTATTTAGGTCCTTGTCAAAATGTGAGCTATGGGGGTTGATCATCTTCCTGGGACATCAATGGAATTTCTTTAGTCTGTTTTCAGTGAGAGTATGTACACAGTCCAGATGTGAAAAAGAAGCTGAGTTATGTATCTGCTGAACCAAAAGTAGCATTTGGAAAATTTCTGAGGCTCATAAACTTTTTTCCTTCCCACATTATTTGTCCAAAGTGGGCTGCATAAAAATGTTCTTCACTAAACAATGTTTATCATTGTGATTGCTAGAGCAGGAACTGACAGGGAACAGAGGCACTAGATATTGATAATGAAAGTGGCTTGCTGAGAACTGTAAATATTGTTAAAGTTAGAATACACTGTGCTTAGACTCCATGTGTCTGTAAACCTACAGCAAATTGATCTCTTAATATTAAACGGACAGACACTATTGTAAGCAATGGACATTCCATTTCAGGTCAGCACTAACTCCATGGGAAGGTGAAGATGTGTCACATACCTACTAGAATAAATCACAGACAAGTTAAGATTTCTTGTATATCAGTGGTGCCAAGACAACTCTTGAGAATTTAGCTGTAGTGTATTAATAAAAACAGAGGGCACTTTTGTGTAGTATCTACTTTTCCTATGTCTAAAATGCTCCATGAGTCAATTCTGTAAGCTAATGGGACAGTAACGGATCAATAGCAATAGCGTGAGAAAATGTTGCCCTAGCACACAGGAGCCAGCAGATGAGCCAGTTAATGCTCCATCAGTCATCTGGTACAATAGAAATACTCATTATGAAAGAATTCCAGTGAGTGATCTCTTTGGAAAATAAACACTTGAACCTAACTTTTGGTTTTTTCCCATAAACGCCTGAATGTTCCTTAAAAGTATTTAGGAAGAGGCTGGATGCATTGACCACACACAGTGCTAGAAAAAATCAATTCTCCAGCCATAACTGTTCTTCAGCCATAATCCTGAGAAACACAGAAAGTGAGTCTTTTTTGTTCCTCATGTCCCTTTGGTGTCAATAAGACAAAAGAAACATCCTTCCAGGAATTACCTACAGAGGGATTGGTTTGATTAGATTGATTGGATTAATTGGATTGTTTTGATTTGGGAGTGTATGAACAGGGCCATTCTGTCCCTCACTTTATGACCCAGGAGTGTGGAGGAGAACACAAGGGCATAAGGATATGAGTAATGCAATTATCTTATGCTATTCTGAAGCAGCCTTAGACTTTGGAACCCGAAACTGAGGGCAGGATTCAAAATCTCAGTAAATATATAAATCAAAGCTGAGTGAAGCTTTACCCCGAAAGCTGAGAAACCCAAATGCTGCCCCAACCAATTTTAATGGAAAACATATTATCACTGATGAGCACTGAATGCTTTCCTAAGGGGACAGGAAAATCTTCACTACCTGAGGAAAGTTTAGGAAGAGTTGGACAGCTATCGTATGTGAATAGTGAATTACACAGTCCTACCAGCAAGGGTTCCTTCCATCCTTGAGTTTTTCTTCCTTTTGCCCTCAGATGGTTGTCAGTAGTTAGTAAAGTTTTTTTGGGCCAAGGGCTGTTTTCAGGCAGACCCATTTCCAGCTGCCTGCTTTCTGTAAAAGAGCCTTGAAGATATTCCTGGCATCTCCTCCTGCTACAGTAAGCTGCAGCTGCAGTGTTGCCGGTGGCATCACAGTGTTTCTGCCTTATTGTTTACCTGTCCATGTCATATACTGCCTCTGTGCTCAGTTCGTTCAGTATCAAGACTCTCTTAGCTACCCCAGAAGCTCTGGGGTGGTGCTATCCCTGTTTCAGTTGCCTGTTTCTCCAGGCAATACCTGGCTGAGACAGGATGGTGCTCCACAGCCAGGATGGTTTCTAGACACTAAGTCCAGACAAAGGAGAGTGCAAATCCTCAGTCCAAAGCCTAGGTTTCAGCTCTGTGAGGACACTTGAAAAATGTCTGAGTGCCAGGGATATCCTTCTGCTTGAGAACGCATCTCAAACCTTGCCCTGGGCTGTGTTCCTGAACTGAGAGTTTGGATAAGGCAACCTGTTCACTCAGGTGTTTTAAAGACTCACCATTTTCTAGCATCCTTCTTTTCTTTTTCCACTCTCACTTCCTGGAAACTGTTGCTGCTTCTATTTCTTACCATCAGGAGCAGTACAAGCTGCACCCCTGCCTGTCTTGGGGAGATCTGCTGTTGCTGTAGGGAGTAAGGGAAAACTGGGTGAAGGAAGTGATGGCTAGAAGGTCTTTCTCTGTCTCCCACCCTCACTTTCCAGAGGGAGCAGTAGCAGTGCTGTAGCAGCTCGTTCATAGCCTCTGGAATAGGCATCTGTCCCTTCAAGTGTCATTCATACTTGAATGACTATTGCAACTCCTTCAGGGAAGAGACCAGATGGAAGTGTTCTGTATGCCAGATTTGACTGCAAGTTGTCAGTCGGACCACACTGAGTCAGACACGGGGACTCACTAGTTTACAGCAGAAATTCAAAGGATTTCTAGCCAAACCTCATTTTGCTTGGCCTGAAATCATGCAGAAGCTGCCTATTCTATTCCCTCCTGTGTGTCCTCTGTAGATGGCATCAGAGCTCTCTCCATCTGTGAGCTGTAGCCTTCAGGATTAATGATGCTTTTGTCATTTTCGGTCTTGGGTAATTCTTATGTGTGGCATTTTTACAATTACTACAAACCTGCTCTTTGTTCCAGTGGAACCAGTTGATTCACACAGCAATAGACACTGGTCATCAGGATGCCCTTACAGAGTCTAGATGCTGCAGTGGAGACCTGTGGCATGAGGCACATTATCTGCTGCAAAACACCAAAGTTAATCATGCAGATAATGCCTACAAAAATATGAAGTGCAAGAAGATGCTGTGAACTAATTTAGGCTTAAGCATGATGTAAAATTATGCTCTCAAAATCATTGCAGAAGAACATGACAGATTAGTATCTTATTAACTCATTCTTGGTTTTATAAAAGTTATTTCCTCTTTGAAATTTCCGTCAAGGACATGATCTACCAAACAGCATTCTCTCATGCAGCCTGAAGTATTATCTGTACAATAACAATTCTGTCATTAGAATGCAAGACACCACATTATTTTTAGAAGATTAGTATCCAAAATCATTCGACCACAACACAAAGGATCCCTTCTGAGAAAACTCATGAGCTTGATCATCCATTTATTACCTGCTAAAATGTTCTCATTTGCCTTCACTGTGCAAAATTTGTCTCTCAGTACTCAAAATCAATTTCAGAAAAGATATTTTCACAGTAATAAATCTCTGCATTGTGTTAAATGGGGTGAGTTGGAGTGGAATATGGGGCTGTATACAGAGAAATCTGGCTCTACGGCAGACTGACAGGCTCGATTACCTGTCTGATCAAGGCAAGATGGTGGCAAAAACAGAGCAAAATGAGCCCACTCTTTTAACGTATTGCAAACTCATTTAACCAGCTAATAGTGACTGGATGCCTCAGTCAGCCTTTCCTGGGCAGAGAGCAAAGGGAGCTATGTAAAGTGCCTGGATGGAAAGACCTTTTGAAGATATGAACATTTGCCCTCTCAGTGCGTTTGTGTGAGGGGCTGTGTGAAAGCAAGGAGGCATCTTACAAAATACTTTTCTTCTAAGATGGAATGAGCAGTAGTCTCTGTCAGCTGCCATGAGACTAGGGGTGACAAAATTGTGAGCTAATCTATTTGGTTTTTTATGATGACACTCCCCAGACAAAGCATCTCTGTGTCTTGTAGGCATAGACTTGGGAATGTCGCTGCCTTGCAGGGAGGAAGAGTTGAGTGTGGCATCATCTTTTTTGTCTCTTCCCAGGAAAGGATGCTGGCTCATACATTTTCCAGAAGGAACACATTGGCTGCTCCAAACATTGCTTAGGGCAAAGCCATGTCCTGATGATGCAAATCAGGCCAGATTTGTTTTGGAAACCTGCTTTTCCAGAGTGGTCTGGCTGCCATACTAATTATTCCCTACTCTTGGCAATTTCTTGCTCTGACTGAATGTCCTTTTGAAAGCTTTTGACAAGATCTACACACCACCCAGCAGAGCCTGGCCTGCACACGGCCTGATCTACACACACAAAGTATTATTTGCTAAAGTTCACAGTGTGCAAGTGGGAGCTGGACAAAAATCTTACTGCAAAGATGGACAAGGAATAATTGTGTTTGGCACCACTGCAGGTACCAGGGTGAAACTGATATCACAGATCATACACAGAGAGGCAACACCCCCCCGCCCCAGATTCTCAGGTATTTTATTTGCAAATATTACCCTGACATTCTGTCATTTTAGGCAGTGCAACCTTAGTGAGCTCTCTTGGTTATTGTCGAGAGAGATTGTTCTCTGGATTTGTTTAAGTCAAATGTTGTCATACTTTATGTCTTCTCCTTTTCATTAGAAAACATTCTTAGGCTGCTACTTTTGCTGTCTCCAGTCTGAATTAAAAATAAATCTCTATGCAAGGAAATGCAGCTGCAGCCGTACTGCCAAAATATTCAGTGGCAATGCAGAAATCCTAGGAGAAGCTGAGGCTTTGAAATGGAAGGCAAGTGTCTTCACAGGATTGTTCTTTCCTTATTTCTGTGGCTGTTTTTCTGCTTATTTCTATATATGAGACATCTGTTTGAGCTATTGTCCTTTCAGTGAATTTTCCACACAATATTGGCCCTAAATAGAGGGGTTTTTTAAAGTGTGTGTTTAAATTCAGAGTACATTTCATCTGCTTCTTCATGCTTCTAGTTCGAGGATGGTTCTGAAATCAATTACAGGATGTTTATCTTCATTTGCTTGTAAGTGCTAGTAATATACATCCTCAGTACAATATTATTCAATAAGGAAGAGGAAAAAGATGAATGGAGCAAGGTAGTGGCTAGTAATCATGTTAATTTTTTCCTTAAGAAAATGGAGTTCTAGCAACTGCTGATTTTAATCTGCTCCAAGCAATTTAGATTACATTGTTCATCAGTTAGAGCCCAAGCATGGAATGAAGCAGATTGCTGTCAGAAAGCTTTGGATGAATGATTATTGAACTTTGCAGTAAAACTCTACTTTAAAAAAATCTCCATTACAGAGCAAAACATCACCTCCAATGGTAGAAAATCCCACAAACTGAGAAAAATTATTGATTGAACAAGGGGGGTTGACAAAGTGTATCTGATGGATTTCTCGGCCCCCTGCCTAGTCATGGCTGTGTAATGCCCTGAGGTTCACCACAGGATGCAGCCTGCTTGCACTTCCCTCTCTCGTACCAGGTATTGCTATGCCGCATGAGGGCACTTCAAAATTGGCTTTCAGTTGTAAGGCTGAAATTCCTCAACATGCTCCTATTCCTCAAACCTTCCCAATCCCCTCCTGCCTACATAGGAAAATTTCTGCAGTTTTATATAGGAGAAAGATGGAGCCATTATTTCTCACTCACTCTAGTGTTTGCCCCCTGGTTTCTTAGGTACGTACTAATAGCATGCTCCAAACTAGTTTCTTTCACTTTCTAGAGATCAAAGTTAAGTGTGGGGGAGACTGAAGACCTTTTTCATGCTTGTTGACTAGTTCAGTGTGGGAAGGTTTGTGAACCAGGATGATGTGCTCACAGCAGCTGAGAAGAAAGAGCATGCATGGAGAATCACACACATTCCACTTCAGCTCCTCAGCAGTGCAAGTAAGCTGAATTTTGCCACACCAAATGAATTAGGCATTTCTTCCACAAATATGGTATGAAATGTCAGAGGGTGGCATGGAGAGCTGAAGTAAGAGCCCAGGGAAGTGGGGCTTGTAGTGTCTGCAACATCTATGAGGTATGGAGGGACAGAGGGGTGATTATATCATGTGTCAGAGCCACTTGTCCTGCACAGCGAAGTCCTGCAAAGCTCAGGACACCCTGCCCTCCCACTCACAGCAGCAAGACAAGTAGGTGGCCTGGCTTTCATGGCTCTTTCCTGGGCAAGGTGGCTCCCAGGCTGTGATAATCCTTCCTTTTTCCTTTTCTCCCCCAGAGTCCTGCACCCTATTCAGCTGCCTGTTCACCTCTGCCTCAAAGCATCCTGAAATATGGTGGAGCAGAAGTGACCTACCTGTGCCAACCCAATGGCAGGGCTTATTTCCTGAAGAAAAGCACAATTAAAAACTAGAAGAAATGTAAATTCTTGCAATACTTTATGGTAGATGCAGTTAATGCAGAAAAAAATAACATTAGCAATGTCTACTAGGAATGAACCCATTTAGTACATAGAAAGCTTGTATTCGGCATTGGCAGTATAATTTCCTATCCTGCAAGGAAAGCTTTGCACATACTTCTCTGTTTTCAAGATCTCACTCATTAATATTTCTTCCTCATCTATTAAGTGAACTCATGACTTTGCATAATCACTCTCCCTCCTGTATGAGACAGAATCGAACCAACATTGCACATAACATTACTCTTGAAGGGCAGCTTCCAGAGCTGCATTTTAATTAGAGTTTTTTCTCTAACGCTTCAGGCAGACTAGTGGGTTTCTGAACCTTAATAAGTTACTACATGTCAGCCAAGGCAGGAGACTGCCAAGGTGTTTGCTTCTTCCCTAGTATTTGTCAAGGAAAACATTTTTTCTCCTATTAACCTAGACTGAAGCCTTAGCTGACACATTTTAGATCACATTTGCAGTAAGAACCTCCAATCAATTACCAGTAGCTTGTTAAACTGCAGGTGAAATAATCTTATCTCTTTCTCTAGAGTGCTTAGGCACAGCTGTGACACAGCCCATTGCATCTTCCTCAGGAGAGCTTGGTTAATGGGAAAGAGCAAAGTCCATCTTATCTGCCTTCTATTTCTTAAAAATGCATGAGAAATGAACCCCAGGTTAATTACATAGGTTTGCTGTCTGCAGGAGGAAAGATAGTTCTGTATGTTAATGATGAATCCACAGACAGGTAATTTCATACATTCTGATTATAAAATAGCATTGGGATTTTCTGATATTGACCCTTTCTTCCGGTGAAGCAGATGCTGCAGTAATTTGGGATCGAAGCTTTCTTGTGCTACCTGGTGTCATTTAACCTTGCTTGAGCTTGTTTATGTATACAGAAAGTGGGGAAAGTAATGCTTGTCTTTCTCATAAGGCTGTGAGGAAGCTTTTGTTGAATAATGGCTGTAAAAAGCCCTGGGAATCTTGGCTAGGAGAAATAATATAAACTTTTCATGTGCTTACATTAATTGGGGATTTATCTTCTACTGTTAGTCTACTAGAGTAGAACTTCTAAGATCATTTAGTATTTACAAGGAGACATCCAACATTATAGTTGGAAGTCTTGAATGTATTTCTCTTCTAGTAAAGTAAACCAAAATGTATTTTGAGTTTCTTATGCTTAAATGCTAGAAACACAGATGATGTCCTGTTCAGGTGTTGACTCACTGCATGACTCGCTTCTGAAGCCGAGGTTGTTGCTTGAAATGGCTGCCAGGTGTACATGCTTTATCTGCACACTCTGGAGACATGTCCACAGAGCAGTCATGTCCACTCTGCAGCTCAGAGCAGTGTTTCTGTGTGTGCTTGGAAGCCTATATTTAGACTGCAAAGATAAGATCCAGAGAATCCATCAGGATTATAAGGTAGACATGCAACAAACATAGATGCCAGATAGGCTTTACAAGTACAGAAGGATAGGCTGTCTCAATCACTTCGTTTCAAATGTTCATTGTAGGTAGACACCCAAAATCCAGCTCTTAAAGAACTTGCCATCTAACCTTCAAGATGCTTTAAGTTCACAGATATTCATGTTTGCCATGTAAAGTATTCCTCAGGTATTTGAAGTTTTTTCCTTGTAAGTTTTGGCATCTACAAAAGTTCAGCAACTGTTTCACACTAGGCCACATAATGATTTGTACAGTGGTATTTCTCACATGGGGACTCAGCCCAGTAGGCGTTTGCATTTTAATGACTAGACACATCTCTCCCAAACACATGGCTGGAGCATGTGCTGGCAGTGCTATTTTTCTTCTTTTTGTGGAGATGTTAAAGGATTAGAATTCAAGAGGAAAGAATTTGGGTGTTTCTTCTTCTTCTGGTGGTGGGGGTTGGAAACTGCAAGTCTAAACTCTTGGAAGAGCATCCACACTCTGGTTGCATGTTTTGCTGGAGATGGTGGGTTCATCAAAGCAGTGGGATGACAGATGAGGATTGTGAGGACAAGTCAGTAATCTGATGATTCAGGCACCTGGAAGAAGACCTGGTCTCTGGTGTGTGCTCTAACCTGCACGCAAAGCATTGATGAGAGCAGAGACTGTTCTACTTACCTGTAAAGGTCTGATGACACCACAGGATTTAAACCTAGGCTCTCTACTGTTAGCTATATGTTTTATCTGGCATCGCGGTGCTGCCAGAAGACCCAGATTTCTCTTGGGTGAGCAAGGCTCAGAGGCTTAGAGGAAAACCTAAGACTGATACTCACTTTAGCCTAGTGAGTAATGATTTCTGTGCAAAGTGGGACTCTTTATGCTATATGATTTAAGGCTAATCTCCATAAACATGAAGGAATAGAGGAGCAATGCAAGGCAAAGCAACCCAACTTAGTGCCAGCCAAGCACACCCATTCTCTGGGCTACCAGCCCCACTGCCAGTGAGGCTCTCTATGGTTCACCTTGCAGACTGGGAGTGTGGGGGGATTCCTGCCTCCAAGGTTGTGGGATACACCATGGAATGCTGGCAAGAGCATTTTCAGCATGTAAGAGACATTGTGGGATATTTAGTAGAGGAAACAAAGATGGGACAAAGGGAAACATCAAGGTCATTTGAGGAGAAACAATTGTGGAATAAGAGAGGGGAAAGGGGATAAAATGTGTAAACAGGCTGTTGTGTCTAGCAGTGCCCTGCGCCTCATCCCCACCATAGGTGGGTGTATTGGTGTTGGAGGAGGGGTTGGGGGAGTGCATGTGTGTGTGCAGGTAAGAGTACCAGCACATAGACCGTGGTGACAGCCTGGGGGTGCCTATGTCCCAGTGACAGAAGCAGAGGAGACTGGGATCCAGAGACAGCTACTCGTCACATGCATATATATTGACATGTTTTCCACTGATGGGCTTTCATCCTGATCAGACAGAGGGGGGAACGGGATCAGGCTTTTTGTGCTCTGCTTGCTTCAGTGGTGGGTTTTCTGTCTGTCCAGCAATGTACATGTGTAGATCCACCTGTGTATATATGCAGATGTGTGTGTGTGTGTGTGCTTTGTGTGCATATGTGTGTTGCGGACACGTGCTCACCCTTGCTACTGGCTGGACCTGGGGCCAGGAAGTTGTGGCCTCACCTCAAATGGGCTACTGGATCTGGCAGCTCCTAACGGGTACAATCCAAACCATGAACTTGAGGACCCAGGGGGGAGTATGAATCCCCTCACAGAGAACAATAATGAAGACACCAGCATCTCCTTTCCAGTCATGACTAGAAGAAGGCTGTGAAGCTAGGACAGGTTGAAGCTCTTCAGTGGCACCCTGATTAAGGCACCTAAACTTCAGAAGGAAGGTTTTGGTTCACTTTTTTGGTAAGGATTAGCCTAGATGGCTACCTGTTCACTGAACTTATTCTCCAAACTGCATTGAGGTGATTGATTCAGCCTGAAGGAAGCTCTTACTGCTTGTCTTACATAACGATAGGCAATGTTATTATATTCTTTCTAAATGCCTCTATTATGAAAATTTCAGACTTGTTTAGTCGTGTAAAAAGAAGAGAGAGAGGAATATATATGCTGCTCATTTTTTGAGTGGAAGAACTGAATTATACAGAAGCAGAAACTACTGTTTCTCAGGACTGTAAATAACATTCCACCTCTACAACTGTCCAAATACAAATATGTGATCGGATAAAAAAATATGAAGAAAACTCAATATCAACAAAGAAAAGAAACAGATGCCTATGTTTATTGGCTGCTGCCATGTATGAAGGTCTGGTCCTGGGGAAAATGTCTACTATTTACAGACAACTCACATGGAATTATATCGCTTTACTGAAACAATGAATTCACCAAAATTTTTGTTAAAATATGCAGGAAAACAAAATATACTGAAGAGTATCTTGGTCTGACTGAAGGTAGTGAGAAAATTTCCACCAAATTGTACCAGAGAAAGATTTCTTTATAAACAGAACAAGGCTTAGTTATAGAAAAGTACAAATGAAATACTATTGGGATTAGCTGCTAGTCCTTAGTATGGATATAGAGATATAGTGTTTGGTTTGGTAAAAAAATGAAATACAGTTACAAATGGCACAGGAGTGCTAGGGATTAACTGAATCAAATATGGAGACTGGGAGTAGGAACCCATGGAGAAGGAGAAATTTCTGAAAGTTTCATTAGCTGATCTCTGATTGTAGTGCTACACTCTTCCAAAATGCACTGGTCAGGCTTTGCCTGTGTGTGAAATATTTGTGGCTGGTAATAAGAATTATAAGATTCAAACAAGCATTTGTTAACCTTTTCCTGATAAAAGCAGGAGATTCCATCTTTGGAGGTAAGAGTAGAATCTTTCTAGCAAAAGCTATGAAAAGAATTTAAGAACTATACAAGGAGAAGAGAAGCAGAATCAGTATTTCATAGCATGTGGGAATACGTTTTTGTTTCATGTCTGATTTGTGTCTGTGGTGCTTTTTGGTTATTAATATAAGCTCACTAATAGAAGTTACTTTGAATGTTTGCACTAAAGCATAATTATGGGAGAGAAAGTCTGTCAGGGAAAAACTTTCCCAAAAGAAACCTCAAGATTCAAGATTTTCGTATGATTGTACATGTAATTTTCTTTTAATTCAGGCAGTTTAAATGGCTTCCATAATGTACTTTAACTTAGGGTTGGTGCTGCAAGTCCGGTTCAAAAATCGCCCAATGCACATTCCAAACTGATTACATCCACTTACATTTTTTCTAATTGCATCCACTTTCAGTGATAAGATCTAGATACAATGGAAGGCAATATTTCCCTTCAGGGATTGCAATCACTGGTGATTTTGTCTATTCATATGGAGTATCAGGCTCAGCAAGGTGCTGTCTGAAACATGCTGAGCACTTCAGAAAGCCAATTTTTTTCAGCTGCTGCAGAAGCCAGCATTGTGTAGCTGGCAGGTGTTTGGCATGGTACAGGGCAAGTAGTGAAATTACATTTTAGAACTTTTGCTTGTAATAACTTTGCCTCAGGGGAACTCTAAATTTTCTTTTTTCTTTTTCCTCTTGTAGAGGTTACAGCCACGTGAGTGGGCTGAGTGTAAACAGGACATTTATGAATGCCATGCTTGTCACTAACAATGTGATACTTGCAATTATGTACATGGTTGTGTATGTAGTAGGTATTGTGGCTCTACTTACCTTGAAATTAATTTAAACTTAAAGGGCTTCTTTGTAATCCTCTCTGCAGGAAAGATACAACAGAGAAAGAGCTGATTAATTTATCCTCTATGGGAAAAGTGTCATTTATCTGAAATGATGAGAATTATCTCCTTGCACTCTCCACTCTTCATGATTCAGAGACTAAAAGCTTCACAGACCCTGTCAGATTCACAGCTTAGAGTGAGGTTTGCTGTAATAGGTCTATACTATTCATCAGCACCTTCCAGCACAAAGTCACATTCTCATTTGAATAATGATAATTACTGAACTCTGTGACTATGGAGAGGTTCAGATGGAAGTGTCCAAGGTCACTTCATTTCCTTTGGTGAAAGTGGACCTGGATTTTGATCGGAGTCCCCTCACTGGGCCCTTGGCAGCTGGCACACTCAGTACAGGGATAGATTTGAAAGATGTCATTTACATCTGTCCTCAGCATTTTCTTTACTTCTATTTAAATTTGATCCCATGTTACTACATACAACAATTATTAATCAAGCTTATAATCAAAGAATCCAAGGGATGTGCTTAAAAACTGGAACCAGCTTTCAATAAGTGCAAGGATGATACATACACCCTTTCAGCATATGAGTTATTTTTTTACTGCAGTGAAATTTGAGAAAATTAGAAATTGGTATACATCAGAAGTGGACATATGACATGTTATGATAAATGCATGTTCAACACTTGTTTGATTTTGGTAAGAAATAGTATAAATCTTAATGAAACATTGATACAATGAAGCTTAAGTCATTGGTTTGATAACTGCATCTTGTGACCAAGAATTTTTGGGGCTTTTAGTGCCATCTAGTGAAATTTGGGTGGAATTGAAATGTAGCTATTTTCACAGTATTGCATACATGTATGAATATATCCTACAATAAAAACTCTTCTAGATTAACAATGTTATACTTTTAAAAATATAAATAGCTCTTTAAATTCTGTTACAAATGTATTAATAGCAGAAATCACATATATATTGATCAGATTTGCTTCTAGACTGCAGCATATTGAATTCTGAAATGCAGACACTTCTGAAGGGAAAAAAGTCAGTAATTATAGCAGTCTTTCTAAAGGACAAAAAAAGAGAGGTGAATAAAATTTAAATTAACTGCAAACCTCAAAGTTACTGAACATGTCATATTTGAACTATCTAAAATTTAAGCTTGTGCTATATATGTTTAGTGACCTGATCTGTTCTCAGGAGACCCCACCCAGAGTACTGCATACAGTTCTTGTGCCCCCAACATAAGAAGGACATGGAGCTGTTGGAGCAAGTCCAGAGGAAGGCCATGATATTGATAAGAGGATTAGAGCACCTCCCTATGAAGACAGGCTGGGAAAACTGGGGCTGTTCAGCTAGAAGAGAAGGTTGTGTGGAGACCTCATAGTGACCTTCCAGTATCTGATGGGGATCTAGAGGGAAGCTGGAGAGGGACTCTTCATCAGAAACTGTAGGAGTAGGACCAGGAGTAATGGATTAAAACTGAAAGGGGGGGAAATTTAGGCTACATATTAGGAAGATATTCTTTACTGTGAGGGTAGTGAGGCCCTGGAACAACTTGCCTGGAGCTGTGGCTGCCCAATCCCTGGCAGTGTTCAAGGACAGGTTGGATGGGGCATTAACCAACCTGGTCTAGTGAAAGGTGTCCCTGCCCATGGTAGAGGGGTTGGAACCAGATCATCTTTAAGGTTCCTTCAAACTCAAACTATTTGATGATTCTATGATAAAGCAGGAGAGAGCAGCCATCTGCTGGCTTTATGCCCTGCAGTTCTGGCCCTGCCTCTTTCCAGACTTCCTGATTTTTCTCCCACCTCCTTTTCTACCCTGTAACATCTGTGCATTGCTTTGTCTTTATTGAAAAAGTTAGTTTGATTAAAAAAATAGCCGAAAAAAAATTCATCAGAGAAACTTCTCAGATCCAAACCACAGGTAAGGAATTTATCTTCCACACTGAACACCAGAATCACCCTGAGATTACAGCCCTTATTTGATGACATTCACATGATGTGTTCAAGGTCTATCTTTAAAACATGTAATAGCTGGTTTTGCTGTATACTTATATCTCTTTCTCTGGATTTCCCTGTGAATTGCTTAAAAACCTTAATTTTAGCATGTGAAAAAGAAATATATTTCTTTTCTTAGGATACGAAGGTTTTTTATTGATCAATTCAGTCTGTAATGTTACAGTGTCTGAATTTAAACCAGACAATTTCTGAAACATTAGTAGTATTATAGTCTTATCTTCAGACCCTAGTTAGATTTAAATAGTTCTTTATTAACTGAGAATAAAGAATACGTGAAATGTGAATTCTGGTCTTGGCAGTGTACACAGTCCAAATCCAGATTGCAACTAAGCAAATTGAAAATCTGGTTTTTGGAAGACTGTTAAAAAATTCTGAAAGTGTATCTGTCTGGATGACGGGTGCAGGTTTGCTCTGCCAGTGCTCAGAACTGATGGAGCTCTTGCCTGAATGCCTGGGGACTGAGCTGAACTAACCTGCCTCAGCACTGTTGCCTTAGAGTTTTTGATTTTTTAATTTTTATAGACTTTAGAAGTAATTATGTAGTCAATATAGATTTTAAATGTAGCTGTATTACGTTTCTCACAGTGTTATGTTTTTTACCAGTATTTTCCAGTAGAAGTAATGGCAGTAGCCTAACGGTTGCACATACCAACTCCCTTCCCATATAAATCCCTCAAAAGTCCATTAGCTGTTTAATCTTCTTTTTAATGTGGAATTGCAGAAAGCACCTTAACACCTGCACCCCAGGAGATGTAAACACAGGAAAAGCGACCTTCAAACCCAGGACTTAGGAGGAACTCCAAGGATTGTACGTGCTGTGATGAAGAGGAAGATGATGAAACAGGGGTCCCAAACTCCCCCATACTCAATTCCCAAAGGGGTGTGCCGAGGGGTGGAATGGGGCAGAATCGGGGGGTGGACGAGCGGGGATTGAATGGACATCATTATAAAATTGTAGCACCTGGGTCGAAAGGTGCACACTATGGTTTGTATTCCCAGGGCCTGGAGGCTCATTAAAGCTTCTGCTTTCTTATCTTATCTCCTACTTAATTTGGCCTGGAGTCTTTTCTATCCTTGATCTTTTAGGCAACAGCACCATTCTCTAACTGCTGGAATATCTGACTTCTGCAGGGCATGAATGTTATTTGGTGGTGCCTGAACGCCTTTGTATGGAGACACCCTCTATAAAATCTGTGTAAACTATGCAGTTTTGGGTCTTGGTAGAAAAAGAAAAAAAAACACAAGAAATATATGAACAAGAGCTTACTTCCACTATTATATTTAAACTATATTTCAGCTCAACCCCCTTAAATGTGGCAGTGAAAAGGCACACATTTCATAAATTCTGAATGGGAGAGAACACTGGCTGGTATAGAGAACTTGCTGGAAAAACCACCAATTTCCCCCTGGAACACCTAAACCTCACTGATGGGCCAGGGTTACAGCACTGAAGAAGGCAAACTAAGAGCAGGAAGAATTTACTGGGTGTTTTTGCATCTGCCAGATGAACTGATGAGAGAAGCAGAACCGCAGCCCGAGTCAATACTAAACATTAGCATGAAGCAAGTCGTATTGAGGGAGTTTTTTTGTAAAAAATTGCACAACATCATCACTCCCATTTTGCCTTTGGAAACTGCCTTTAACATGTGTTTTATGATTTACAATAATTACTAATGTTGAAGATCTAAATTTCATCCACAGCATCACATGTTGAGACTAGCTGAGTATTAGTTAAATTGGGGCTCTGAGTCCCAAAGTATAGAAGAGAAGAATTTCAGATCATTTGGCAAATGTCCCCTATGACAACAGGACAAAAAATACTGATGACTTTCTATTTCTAGCTTCAGAGACAACAACCATGGCTCAAAAGAGCTTCTTTTATCTCTGATGTGAAGGGACTGTATTCCTTCCTCTCTGATGTGGTCCTTTGCATTCCAACATGTGAGAAATTATTGCAATTACCTGCTGATCTTGAAGACCAAATGGAAATTAAAATAAAAGTTAGTGCCTGAATTGCACAGCCTCAAGACAGTGCCGCCCAGGAAAAGTATTGACATCAGATGGATCCAGTCCTGTATCAGTGTTAAAAAGGGTCTGTCCCGACCTTTAAAGCTAGAAAAAATCTAGGTCAGGCTTTCAGAAAGGTTGATTTTTCTTTCTTGACCTCTGAAACAAGTTCAATATCTCTGGTTTGGGAGGAGAGGGAAAGTATGGGGGAGGAGTCTATTTCAGCTTCTTCCCTAAAACATGATCAGTGACAAAACATACCTGCAGCTGTGACAGGCAGTATCAGCAAGCTCTGTCATAGCACATGATATCAGAGCATCATGCTTACAGCCAAGTACCACACAAGCATTTAAGTTTGTGGAGCTAGGACCCAGTGGGATTTCTGGAGGCTGTGGATGGGGAGATCTGCTAGCCTCCCTGGTCCTGCAAGCTCCCTGTGGGGAACTTCATCTCCTGATGCAGGGGAAGGTGTTGGGACCTCCTGCGGTAAGGGAGGCTCTCCCCCCTCCTCAACTCACTTTCACTCAAGGTGCTGTGCCCTCACTTATGACAACACTTCCCTTCTGAACAGAGAAATCTGCCGAAAAGAGCAGAATAGACTGTGCAAAACATGTCACGGGGCTACTTATGGGGGCCATGATACTGTGTGCCTTCCGTTCCCAGGTTCCCTGGTGTTGTCTGGTGGTGGTTTAGCAATGTGGTAGTACAGCAGCATCTCTGTGTTGCCCTTCTATGACTTCAGAGTCACAGCTTCAGGATGCGCCTTCTGCAGTGTGACATGGGGACCAGCTTTATCCAAGTACATCACGCCAGTCAGGAAGGCAGATGCGGCTCATTCTCCTGTCAGAGGTGATGGTTTACATGATGAATGGGAATAAGCACTGAGGGCAACCCCATTTAACCTGCAGTGCTCCTGAACACTTGTGAGCACCTGAGACTAGTGCTTGAAGTGAGATTTTTAAATATAGGCAGTTCTGAGTATGAGCATGCTGTGGTGGGGTGTAATTGTGCTTTCATTTGCGTGACTTGGTTGTAGACCAGATTTACACATCAATGTTTCATCAAGATTAACAACTGGTGAAATGCAGACATTTATCAAATCCAGTTAAGCTTTCTAATTAACTTTCAACCTGTCACAGCCAATCACAGCCACCAAGACAAGCCTTGTATCACTTGTATGATGCAGATTTGTTTCAAAGGTTCATGAAGAAGTCAACATTTCAGAAGTGATTTCAGCAGGAAACTCATTAAACTTAACTCTATTGAGTTCATTGCTTTCTGAAATGATCAGCATGTCAGCTAAGCAAACCTTTCATGAGTCTGTTGTTTGTGATTATTTCAATTTCATTTGTTTGGCCCTTTTTCTGAAATCCATGGTAAATATCTATGATGTTCATATTCAGAAGATGACAGTTTCTCTATTGGACTGAACTAAAGGTTCCTATAAATCCAATATCCTGTTGCTGATACTGGCAAAAAAGTGGATACCCAGGAAAGACTATAAGAATGGGAGGAGCTATGCAATGTATTTCTCAAGCACCCTCTGATCTCTAACCAGACTCAGATATTGCCTAAGCTACATTCTCTATATTCTTTTTAACACATTTCCGCAGAAATCCATCAAGCCTTCCCTTGAATCAATACAAACTTTTAACATCCACATCCTTAAGCAAGGAGGTTTACAGCTTAACTACATCACGTGAGAAAAAAAAATAATCTTCTTTTGTTTGTTTTGAGCTTGCCTCTTCACAGTTTACTTGTTATCACCTAACTGCTATAATGGAAGAGAGAGTGAAAAATCAATCCCTAGCCCTCTTTTTATGCCATTCATCACTGAACAGACAATGGGCAACCATGATCAAAACTTTTATTCTCTGTATTTCCATCACCTCTGAGTCTTGCCTGCATTCACTCCCTGCTCTTCACACCAGTCTTCCTATGTCTCCTTGATGTAGAGGCTTTCATAGCCTGGCTGTATCTCTCTGTCTCAGAGACCCCATTGGTGCTTTTTTGCTCCTTTTCCTGACATAAATTTCTCACTGATGGACCTCCTTTGACTTCAAGGGACAGAAAGAGATCGTCCTACTGCTGTCACGTTGCATCTGTCAGTCTAGTGTTGCCCATGTCATGTTTGCCCTCTTAACGGTTAGCATCTGTTACACAGGATACATGCCAGTCATACAGAATGGCTGATTTTCAGTTTTCACTGGGCCCACTAGTAAAGCATGAGACACTTTCCAGCTTGCAATGTCTTAAGTCAAGGAGAACAGATACAATATAAAGACAGAAATGGTTGTTCTGATTAGAGCAAATTGTTTCAATTATGTTAAGTTCTGGATAATGTAATCAAATTTTCTGAAAAAACAAAAACACTCCATGCCATTTTTCTTTTGCAGCAGAAAATCTAGCAGACAGAACACCTAATGGGCTCCTCACCTAAAGTTCCTAGTAGTTAAATAATAAGAAACTCCATGGTTATAGCCATGCATTGAGTCAGACAGGGAATAATTAGTTTATTCTTTTTGACAGCACTGAAGGTGGCTGCCACTTCTGTACACAAAATTTAATGCAGCACAGGGCTCTTGCAGGTGGTCCTAAGAAAACAAACAAACAAAAGTCAGATGTCTTTGAAAAGCGTCTGTCTTGATAAATCTTTGCTGAGGCACTGAGAGCATTTTGGGCTGTAAGTCACAGGAAAAGCTAAAGCAGGTGTTCTGGCAAATCTTGCCACTACTCAGAGCAGAAAAGAGGCTAGTACTGTGTTTCAGCTAAATCTATGTCTCCTGCGTTTGATTTAATAACTTTTTGCCTGGCAAGCTGCCTGCTGTACAGTGGTTCACTTCACATTTTAATAAAAAATAACTCAAGATAAAAAATTGAGTAGTGGACGGTAATATAATGTAGGGAGTTTTGATGACCTGCTAATACAGTGAATTCAACTTAAGTGGTTTGCGAATGACAGAAAACTCTTCATATTAAATTAGAGCAGAGCATATGTTTTCAATCATGCACTCTTTGCTGTAATTTCTACCAAGAAAAGAAAATCCAAACCACAAATACTACAGTAAGACATGGATTCCTCTGCATTAGGACAAACCAGTTGTTTTGGGATGTTAATAACAGAGAAACCTAGCTCTGGTTCTTTAAAATGAAAACAAACATGTATGCACCTTGATCTGTTTTTCTTGGCGCTGCTCCAAGTGATAAAAAAGAAATGTGGGCTGAAGAGGTAACCTGTCCCACAACTCTGGGGTGTTTCTTCGTGTTAGAGATGGAGCAGGTGGGGGAAGGCAATTGTGTCCTAGCAGCAGCAGCAGCAGCACAGCTGTGGTTTGGTATCTGATGTAGAAGTAGGATTATATTTTATAGAGTGAAAGAAGGATTACAGTGCATCTGACAGAAGAAGGGGCTTGCAGGAAAATTGTTTGCCATGGATTATAAGACATAATCTTTTAATGTCCCCAGTAAATGTTGATTTTGGAGGAAAGATAGATCAAGTGCATATTAGTCTTTACGGGGAAAGGAATTGTGTATTTAAGTTTCCACAACCTAATATGATTTTAATTTCTTATTATTGAGAAGGATGTTGCATTTCACAATGGTTTACATAGCCTATGATAAATATCACATCTGTAAATAACAGGCATGGAAACAATAAATAATGCTGCATTTCTTTAGCCAATTTATTATTGATGTAAACTTCCTCTAGGACGACATGTTTTGAAGTCATTCTGTATTGTCTGTCAAGAAAAAAAATATCATGCTTAGCCTTGTTTTTAAATTGAAATCATAAAATAAATATAATACTTGATGAATGTGTGAATAATCTGGTAGTGTTTCATATTCCCTAGTCTTTAAGAAAAATTGAGCAGAAGTACATTTAAATAACCAGTATTGTTACTCTCCTTCACTTCTGAGAACTCATTTATCCTCTAAAGCTTGCATGAACAAGTTTTTATTGTGGGGATACAAAGTATTTCATATCAAATCCAATAAAAGAAGATGCATATCCCATTGAAAATCCTTCAATTTATCTCTTGCCTCTACTTTCTCAAGTTTTCTTCCTTAAGCACCTACTGACAAGGAGCTCTGGCAGCCCTGATGTGCAGTCTGAGTACCTACAGATTTGTTCAATGTCCTTTGGGTCTCACAGCTGAAGGGCACAACTTGGCTTACCTTTGGTTATTACTTGATGCTGATGAAGATAGAAAGTAGCATACATATTGGGGTGTGAAAAGCATATCTAAGGCCAGGCCAGAAGCTCAGGTCTCAGGCTGTTTGAATTTGTCTTTCTGGCAATAAAGGCAATTGACCTAATTCTTGCTAATGACATCCGTGGGACCAGGATTTTGCTCAGGAATTCTCTATTACAATGTAATTATACACAAGAGGATTGCAGGAAAAGTGTTTGAGGCTAAGCTAGGAACTTCAGAAAAAATAAATAAATAAATAGAGAACAAAGCACTCAGTAAAACCATAGCACCTACCCCAGGAATTTAATTAATGCCTCCCAGGCACAATCTACTTGTCTATATTTGGTACTCAGAAACTTGGGAATCACATTACCCTATACCCTGGCTTTGTTATTTTCTTTTTAGCAGAACAGTCCTCCTCATGAGGATGGGAACAAATAGCACTGAGCACATAGTGACAGAGAGTCGCAATAACCCCATGCAAGGTCCCACTAGAGACTGTCCCCGTCTGAGCTGCAGCACTTCTACTGTTCAAGCCAAACAATTTCATGGTGAACAAAAAATAGCCTTTGTGGAACTGTGAAGGACCATCAAAATCTTTAGAGACCAGACTGGATGAAGGGTTGGATAATTCCTCAAGACAGATGCACTGTGTCATTATGCCCCATCCAGGGACTTCATTTACTGACAAAAGTTGAGAACCAAAGTTGAGGACCAAACCTTACTTAAGAGCAAGTACTGCTCTACTCAGGCTCTTGTTTATTGCCACTGAAACCAACAGCAAACCTTGAGCTGACTTTTAGAAGAAAGTGGTTAGAATTACTTCATTTTGAAGACTATGGATATACTTAATGTTAGTTTTGAGTAATGAACATTGTTAGGAAAAGCAGCTGAAATACATATGTGGCTGACTGCCAATGTGCAAGTTCTCATTTGAAATATTTTACTTATCATCTTACAATAAATTTCTGCATGTAATTAATCTAAAAAACCTAAAAAATCTTCAAGTATATACATATTATTCTCCAATAATCTTCTATGGTTATCCAAAATTTATAAGAAAAAATTATGCTGACCACATGTGATTAAGGTGACATTTTGCTATTCAGGGAATTTTTACTACAATAGCTAGACTGTGACTAAAACTCACTGGCAGGGTTAAGTGGATTCCACTTAAACAATCACAACATAAATTACATTGATTGTCACAGTGTTTTATATGGCAGCACAAGTATGACTAAAATTAATACGTAAACCAGAACATTGATTCATTTTTCCTCTAGCAAAACATGACTTTATGCTATTGCATAAGAGGTCATGGTGGTATGCATCTTGAGCAAATGTGATCTTCAGAATGGAAAAAAATTCTTTTTAATATAATAAAAAAATGTAGACTCACAAGCTATCTGTTTTCTTTGACCACATTGCATTTCTGGCACGTAAAGAACCTCCTGCATGCTTGATAGGAATTAACCATTTTTGTATACCTGAAAAAATTATTGGTCTTGTTATAGAACTAATAGAAATAATTTTTAAATAGAAACTCAAATTTAAATTTATAATGTAGCATTAAATTCTAGTAGTTCCTCATTCTAGTATGGCAGTAACAGGCCACTAGTACAGTAAACATTCAAAGAATTGTAACATCTAAATTATGTTATAAATTCATAACTGAATCATGTATAACATGCTTTCTTTAGAAATTAAACGAAGGTATGAAGACTGTCTGGAATTAGCTCAAGTATGAGTTAACAACATTAAAAACAGATGCAATGGAGATTACTTCCTGTATGTCACCCAAAGCACATCTGACCACACAGGCATTTTCCATAACAATGCAGTGATCACTTAAAATTTTAAAAAAAACCAGATATATTTCTTATATACTGTCCAAAGACTGAGAATGTTAATTTCCAACAACTAGGAAATATTTTGCAGTTTGTATTGTGAAGTGCAGCAGATGATATGTAAAATGCAGAATTATAATGTAGAAAAATACAGAAGGCATATGGGTCTGTGTAAACACACACATGGAACTCCTCTTGGCTTTTGGAGGAGCTGAGCCATTCTGCTCTCAGGAAAAGAGTTTAGGTGTTAGAAACTAGACTTTTGGAGTTAAGGCTGAGCAAGCCGGTAAAACATTCCTTTCACAGCTAATGGAGAAAAACAGGCACTTTTATAAAGCAACTTACTCTTTTCCTGCAACAGACAGGTGAATCCTATTCTATGTGCCATAAACTTCCCGGATTTTGGAAAAATGCAATGGACTGTGGATCATATTTGTTCTGGGCAGACACAAGGAGCTTACTGAAAATATAGAGAATTTGCTGGATTACTCCAATCCTAGTTTTTCCTAATGTGTCAATGAGTTACCACCAACTTAAAAAAAAAAAGGTATGCTATTATTTTACAAATTAAATATAAAAAATAAGCCAAAATGTAATTTCCCGAAAATGCTGTTGGGTGCCGTGAGAATACTAGATTAATTTTCCATGAGATAATAACTAGATCCAGGATTCATGGTATTACTATATATAAAATATCAATTTTCCTTATCATACCTTTAAACATTAAATTGGTCCCTGAATTAATTAGTGAACAGAAGAGCTGCCAGATTATTACAGAAGTAAAAGAAGGAGTTTAATATGTAAGACAAGATTATAGAATTTAGCATTTAGTACAAATACCGATACAAAAGGAAAAATGGAAAAAACCCAGAATTATCTTGAACATGTATCCAGTTGTGGACTGGAAGATCACCTATAGAAATTAATTTCTCCAAGGACTCAATAACTGCAGTATTTGGTTAGCAGACTAGATAAGGTGCTAAGGTGCTGCATGGTATAGGTACATCTCACAGCTTCGGATTAGTCTGCAATAAAGTTTTTAGTGAAATTTGTTTTCTTCAAGAAGGCAACACTTCTGATAGTTCAGCTGAGCTATGAAATTCACTTTTATATTTACTCTAGGGGCAGCTGCTTGCAAACCACATTATCCTGGTTTGTGAACCTGTCATGGTCAAATCAAGACTGTACCAACACCTGCCATCAGTGAGGCCCTGCTATTCCTCAAGGCATCTTCACTTTACCTATATTGCTGTTGTAGGGACTTTCCTGAACTTTGGTACAAAAAAATTTAGTCAGTCCAACACGTGATTTACCTGTAGCTTGGTATTAAGGGATACATACTATGAGAATTTCAATAGAGTGTGGTGTTTCTTTCCTTCTCTAATTACCTTTTTGTATGGATTGTGGGTCATGATGTCGTAGGATAAGAAATTGTGCAGTTCTGGGTAGGACCTCAGGAATAATTTCTAATGTTTCTCTTCCTGAAGATAAAAGACTAGGTGAGAGACACCCTAGGAGTATGCAGAGAAGTATTATGGATGCCATAATGTCAGTCAGAATCCTGAAGCTATGGAAAAGATCAGATTTGCCTGCCTCAGCAGGCAGGAGAAAACCTGACTGCCACAATGTCTCTTGCAACAGCAGCTTCAGGTGAATTTGGTCACAAAAGTGACCAGGGCATCGTTTGGCAGCAACACCTGAATTCATACCACCCTTGTTAGCGATAGAAAAGCAACACATGTGGTTTGATCTCCATGGGGAGACCTGCTGTAGTGTATCTCTTCTGATGCACTGTAGCACGTCACCAGGTCAGAGGGCAGGGGGACTACTTGGGCTCTTGACCACCCTGGTGTCACTGTGAGGGTGGGAGCCAGCAGTGCAGCTGGTAGGAGAAATCAGTGCTGGAGTTCTCTCGGCATCACAGGGCTACCTCCATTCTCCATTTCAATGCCACAGGGTCTCTGGTGAGAGAATTTCATCTGCGACACTATTTCCATGACTTTTAAATGTTTATGACTCATTAGAGAGCTCCCAAGCAGCCAGTTAAATCAAAATGCTCATGGAAAATGACACCAGAAGATAAGCCTAAAGCAATGGGGTCTGAAATGAGAGCTGCATTAAAACATAAAGGATGTAAAGAGAAACAAACCCAGGCATTTAAAGATAGAAAAATCATAGAGAAAGTGAAATGAACCTGCTGGATTAGACTTGTATGCTGAGCTCTAGGCGAAGGCAAGATTAACTTTTTTGAGGTCAATAAATAAACCTCCCCTTCAGAAGCAAATTACTTAATTTAGCTCTGTGGTGAGACAGAGCCATCTGCAATGCCCACCCATCACCAGAGCGGTTCTATAAATAACTACCACCATTGCACTAAAGCAGAAGAGGATTAAAGCTCTCTTTTAGCTCCCTTGCAGAGACAAAATAGAAGGGTTTTACTGCATGTGAGCGGTGTAAGTGGTTGCTTAATGCTAGGTGAATGACGGCCATCACAAAAACCTTCCCAGGACACAGTGAGATATGCACATTTTCCCCTTTTGGAGCTAATATTTCCAGAACAGTAATTTAAAGAGAAAGCCTTCCCCTCAAAAAAATAAAAAAATAATAGGAGCTAAGTACAATTGAAAACCAAATAATTGGATAGGTTACCAAAACAGTTTCAGACACATACAATAACTGTCTTAAGGACCCTTTTATGTTCCTTCATTTTTCTTGAATACTTACTTTGATTGTATGGATCCCCGTCAAATGCCAATGAAGAACATTGTGCAAGTAAGTTCTGTTTGAAAAATACTAACCAGTTCAGTGGCAGTTTAATGTTAGTAACTTCAATGCAAGCAGTACTGGAATAGGTTCTGCGCTTTTTTTAATGATTGTCTCTAACTGAAATCTTACTATGAATGGCAAAGGGAACTAGACAGAATGCAGTATGTTATACTGAGTTGAGATCCATGAAGGATAGAAATAGAGATATAAAGATGGAGGAAAGAGTATCAATGGCCAGATGAATCAGTATGTTAGGCATACACTCCTATTTGTCATTGTCCACATAGCCCACTACAAGCTGTGTGGATATAAGGTTCTCATAAGGATTATAAACTGCTGAAAATAAGACATTTTCAATACCATTTTGGGAGAAAATTTTAAAGAAAATTTTGGAGGAATTCTTTTTTTGGGGAGAAAATTAGCCTTCAACTTTGGTGGCTGTGAGTAAAAGTAATGAAAATGGGGAAGCACGTTATCCATTTATCCTTGGGATGTCTCTGCAGTTATTATTTTTATCCATGCATGTTGCATTGTTTGCTGCCTGAAATTCTGCAAGTCATTTGCAATATCAGCTGATACTACACTGGAAGGGGTTTTCTAGAGATCTGCATCAGCAAATCTTCAAAGGCTCTGATTGGGTATTATTGCAAAGGTTTTGCTGATGGAAACCCTTGAAGACATGTCTCCAGCATCTATTCACTATGATCTAGACATGTAGTCCTCTTTGGGATAGTAGACCAGATGTAGGGAAACTTTTTTAATTTGGCATCATGGTTTTCTACCTCCAAATAGACCTGCATTCTCCTTTATGAGCATGCAATTTTTGTTGTTAATAAAATCCAAGAATCTCAAGTCACCTTGCACATATTTGAGGAAGTTCTATAGGGTCACTGAAGGTTTCAGTTGAGATCACTGGTTTTATCCTGATGCAGATGAAGCACCAACATTTATCTGTCTCTACTGGTTAACTTGCAACAAGGAAAATAACCTTCACAGGGAAAAGGGGTATGGAAACAAGCAGGTGCATCTGAGAGAGCAAGTGATAATAGTAGTCATTTCTTTAAGAAATATGTGTTCAATTTAGACATGACAAATTTAGACAAAGACGTGACACCTCAGACACCTGGTAAGATATGAGTTTCCCAGAAGCATGTATGTCCAACCTGTTTTCTCTTCTTTCCTGTGAGCTCAGAGGAAAATCTTTCTTACCTAGGCTTGTAACGAGATAAATGTAAGAGCAGCAGATATGAGATAGACAAGGCAGTGACTTCTCTAGGCATTCTTTTTTTTTTTTGATCTAGTGCTTTGCTCGAGAAATCAGATCAGATAGAGAAGCTTTCTAAGGGAAGGAGGAAATGCAGGTGCCAATGTCTAGTTGACATAGCATTAAGCAGATCGTGCCCACTGCTTAAGAGCAGATGCTGCAGAGTTTCTTCTGCCTATGTTGAAACTGATAAATGAAAGGGGCAGGGGCTGCTGGCTCTACTAGTACAGATGCTTCCACGAAGGCCAAAAAGAGCCAGAGTGTAGTGAACTTTTAAATCTATTGATTGGCTGGCACTTTTTTATAAAGTGGAAAATTGTTCCAATCCTTTTCATACTAAAGTGTGTATAAGAATTTTCTTTCCTGTATCTTTACAGCAGGACTTAAGGAGCTGTAAGAAGGATTTTGCAGTAGGAAATAAGCATGAAAATACAAAGGAAAGCCAATGTAATAAAAGCAGAGGACTTCAGGCCTTCATCTTTTTAAATATTTATTTATTCCTCTCCACACCCACCTCTGACACTACATTAGTCTTTTTTCATTCTCTTTCATGTCTCCATCTCTTTATTCCTCACTCTTTTTTCTCTCATTCTTATCAGTAAAAATGTTTTAATTTCTTTTTTTAATCCCCTTACTACCATGAATCCTCCCACCTATTGCCCTCTGGCTCTTCAACCTATAGTTTCTCCCTCTGTTAAAGAATGTTTCTGCCAGTTCTGTGTTATGAGTAATTGACATAAAACATTTCTGTCCAATAATAATAATAATAATTTGGCAAAATAGGGGATCAAGAATTTGTACATGTGTTTCAAAACTGCTGCCAGGAAGCTATCAGGCAGGCTAAAATTAGTACATTTAAACAACTTCAGAAAGCAACAATACCCTGATGAAAGCATAAGTGGCAAAGAAAATACCATAGAATACCTATGTATGTTCTGATTTAGACAGTTTCAACTCTCTGCTTCACAATTGTTGCAATTCAATTATCTGACTAAAATGAGGATTTCTCCAAGCTCCTTATCCCTTATACCTTGCTCTTGGTCTCATTAAACTTCATGAGATTCCCAGGTGCCAACTTCTCAAGCTTGTCCAGGTCCCTCTGGATGGCATCCCAACCTTCAGATGTGTCAACCACACCACTCAGCTTGGTGTCATCTGCAAATTTACTGAGAGTGCACTTGATCCCTTTGTCTATATCATTAATGAAGATATTAAATAATGCTGGTCCCAACACAGACCCTTGAGGAACACCACTTGTCACAGAATCCTTTGTGATAAGTGATTTGCTGAATTTATATCAACACAGTCTGCTTGTCTAAAATGCACTTTGATCACCACCCACATGACAATAAAGAAAATTGAAAATTATATATTTTTATTTGCAAATAAATCTGTTTAAATTATGTTAAAGTGAGAATTGTTTGTTAAAAAAAATAGAACATGGATATTCATCAAGCCTGTGATATCAAAGTTGAAGTTCTGGGGAACTGGGAACCATTCCTTGACTCCAAGAGCAACTTGTGACTCCTGTTTGAATTCACACAGCTAAACAGTTTGCCCTTTCCTTCCATAGCCAATGCGGTCTCACTCACATTTCTCTTTCAGAAAAGTCCCTGGCCCATCCTAGTAGTGTGCACAGCACCTAGAATGGATCACAGTTGTTCCCAGGAACACCAAGTAATGAAACAGTGTAGACAGTCATAAATAGAGCTGTTTGCTTTAATATCTTATTCAGGTCAACTGCCTGTAAGTCTTGACCATACTAATATTAAAAGTATTTTATTTGATTTAATATAAATATTAATAATACTTGCTAGTATTTTATACTGGAGGCAATTATCCCCTTAATTCAGAGACATATCAGATAATATACTTTTTTCTGTTTTTCATTAATAGTTATTTGTGTCTTTCGTAGGACTGTTAAGTGTTTACTAGTTCTGATCAATGTTTTTAGCTTTTTTACTTCTGTTTTACGTAGTTTCCATCCTCCTTTTCTCTCTGCAACTTGTTCCTGTCCATCAGCTAGAACAGGACCATTTGGATAGGAGCAGCTGAGAGGGTAGAGATTTCTGGAACTGAAGCAGTGTAGAAAAGGGAGGGGAAATCCTATCAGTAACTCTCAGGTCCCCAGGATGTGCAGATTAATGTCAAATCAACTGGCTGCCTGGCTGCTTGGCTGCCTGGCTGCCTTTCAGTCTCTGGTGTGTGAGTAGTCAATAGGAAAAAGAGGTTTTTAATCTCTTTTGATTCCGTATCACTTTGCAGCTGAATTCTGTGGGCAAAGTGAATAGTCAACATTTCAAATCACATATGGAATTGTTGCTCTGAAGCTTTGGCTTACGTAGAGAACAGTTTTAATACCAAATTGGTAAAGCTCTTTTTGGGAGCAAGGTCGGGGTTGGCATCCTGCCTGGATTACACCATCGTCAGCAGAAAAGTTTCCATTCGTACTGGTTCCACTAAAGCTCCCCACAGAATCCCTAAAATTTCTTGGTCCAAAAGTGATTATATACCTCTTTTTTTGAAGGACTTCAGAGTTTACTCAGCTATCAAACAGAAGAGTATGTAGGAGCTAAGTGGGACTTTAAGGTTCTAGGGCTATGATTTTTACCACTAAAATACCAATAAAAACGTCATTGATGAGTAAAAGTGGCAAAGTAATCTTGCTTCTCAGGAAGTTGATGCAGACAGGAGTGTTACTTTAATTGATGATAATCTTTAGCAGTTCTTCACTGCACAATTTAAATACAGCAAATGTATCTCAGTTTTACGCTAATATTTGAATGTCAGTGACAGCATTGTGCTAAAGCGTCCTGTCAGCCTCTCTTTTGGTTCACCCCACTGTCTCATCTCATAGCAGACACCTACTACAGACCAAAACTATTTCAGAGTCTAGAACCGGGTGGCCATGTCCTGCTGGCCATGCAACTCCTGCAGACCTGAGGTACAGCAGTTCAGTGCTAGCAAGTCCATGCTGATACTAGTTTGCTGATTGCCATGCTAACTAGGAGCATTACTGTGCCCATAAACGACCAAGATGTATATTGCCATTCAGTGCTCCTCAGAGAAATGTTGTTATTGTAACCATAACAGAGATTATTTGTCACATCCCAGGATCACACAAACTGCCCACAAATATGGGGTGAGATTAGTCATGTCCATGCTGTATGCCAGGATAGGTGCTCTCAGCCTATCCACCCAGGAGCTTGTGCTCCTGGTGAGACATTTCCAACATTTCCACTACTGCTGACTTCCTGAAGCTTCTATTCCCCATTACTTTACTGTGCTATTGCACTCAAGGGTTTGTATGCAGCACTGCAGCTCAGTGCCTACCACAATCTCTCTGTGCCATTGTAACATGCTCTGATTTATGGTACTGAGGACATTATGAGGGGAAAAAAAACATTTTATTTTGAGAGCAAAAATATTCTATTTCCAGGAAAAAAAATTGAAATAATGGTTTCTTATTAGTAGATGATGGAAGGAGGGAGCTAAAAAAATTTTCAAACTTTTCTATGAAACTATGTCATGAAACAAGAAATTTTTCTGATCCACTGAAAGTTAGACAACCACTGTTTACGCATAGCTATGTACACAGCTATGTGCACTTATTTCTAAACATTCTAGAATCCATCAACCCTAGAACTTCTGTAATAGAATTACATAAAATGTCTGAATGGGGGAAAGAAAAGGCCTCCAATCTATACTAAACAAACAAAGATGTGTAATAGTCTTTTCAGGATAATTTAGATGAAACATGAAAATTATCCATTGCCCTGAAAGACATATTTGAAATATAAATGCCTTATTATATTATGAATAAATTCTGAGAAGTGTTGAGTAATAGCTGGCCATCACACATCAGGATTTGGGCAGGACAAAGACTCCCACAGTGATGTCAAGTTAGATGAACCTTCTTTAACATGTTGTTTAAGTAAACACTGGCAAATTGACAGTATTACACTATGTGGAACAACTGAAAAAACATACCCTAGTGCAAGTGAAAGAAGCAAGCGAGTAGCTGGGAAAACATACTTGGGCTAACTGCTGAATTTCAGTCAGTCTACAAGCATAATAGGTTTGGACATCATGGGCAATAATTCCTTTCTTTTTTTAATTTTTCTTCTGAACCAGAATATAGATTAATTTAACACAGATGCAGAAAGATTTTTTACAATGCAGTTTCATTTTAGTTTGCAGTGAAATGCAGTATCTGCTGAAATATCAGTAACTGGATGTTGGCACAGAGAAAGCTGAAATAAATTATTCATAACAATTAGCATAGCAGTGTAGAATTTCACAGGAGGGATTAAACTGGAGTGACTCATTCAATCTATCCTGCTGTTTACAGAGATCTCAATAACCTAGTGATGGTGGAAAAGAATTGCCATGAGACTCAGGTCAGGTAAAGAGTTGTTTTGAATGAGTTGACTGTAACAGCCATGCTTGAGTAATGTGTTGTCTGAAATAGGGTTGAAAGGTGCTCACAGTTTCCATGAAGTGGGTCTTTGGCTAAATACAGAATAGCAGGCTCATTCACAGATGGTGGATGCATTAGGTCAATGGAACTAGTAATCAGAGAGTAATTCAAAACACCACTCAAAGCAATGGGGTCATGATCAGAAGATAGGACATGACACTGCTGGATATCCATATGCGTTTGAGGCAGAAGGCAATCGTAATCAGAAAATAGAAAGGTTTCAAGAAGCAGCAAGAAATGAGAGCTTCTCTGTCCCAGAACTCACAGAAGGTTCATATATACCATTTAAAAGCAAAGAAATTGCCTGTTTATTGTATGCAAGAAAACACCTTTATGTACATCCGTTGTAAGCAAACAGAATTTAGCAAAAGAAATCCAACTCTTGACAATTTTTCCTTTTTCACAAATAACCTTGCAAATGCCTGATCATAAACTAATAACTCCAATTAATGGGGCAAAATATAACCAGAAGCAAAAACTTAGATAATAAGATAGTCCTGTAAGGGCCTTAAACATGTGCTTGTATCTGACCATGACAGTCTGAGGTCCTTTCTGAGGTCATCTAATATATTTCTGTGACATCACAGATTGTTTTAGAAGAATTTGAAAGAATAGTGAGATTTTGACTGGAAGATGGTTGTGAAAGAACATTCTGGGACGTATGTCAAGCTGAAGAATACAGTTAGAGGCGAATGCATATGATTAGGAGACTGTAGCAGGATGAAACTGTTAATAAGTATTTGTAATTTGTCATGCAGCTTGAAGAGAATTCTCCCTGGAGCTGTGAAATTGCTCATAGTTAAAGGTCAAAGTAAGATGTGACAAGAAAAATTCAATTTCTCTGTAAACCTATGCCCATTTTTAAATAAACATGATCAGTTAGAAGGATATTTTGTGCAAAAAATATGTTTTGGCCTGATTCTTTAAAAGCTAGTAATTAGTAGGTAATTTAAAATTAGCTGAATATCTGTGTTGTGTCCTCAGCATTCTTTCATTGTCTTAGATAATTCCTATTGGTTACAATGATGTCAGAGCAGCCATTTTGTGTAAGGAATACCATTTGGCAATGGCACAGTATTTGTAGATCTTGAAGTATGGTGGGATTCAGGTACCAATCTTCCAAGGCATAATTTTGCTACAAAGAGGAACAATCAGAGGAAGACTTTGAGAGAGAATTAATTAATTTAAGTGATTGGCAAGTCTTGGTCAAGTTCAGGTATTCAGCACCAATTCTGAAAGCTCAGAAGTATGCTGGGAATTTTTTCCAGGATGTTAACAGAAATAATTGCCATTTTTGGTTATCAGACTATCTCAGTAACTCCTAAGTTGGTTCTATACTTCTGATAACAAGAAAAACTACAATGTCATTTGCTTAGTCATGTATTCACCAGCTTCATTTCTGTTCCACCTGTAGTCTGCAGAATCACAGACAATAAAAGTTCCTGGGAAAAAGCTTCAGGATTTTAAAAGTTCAATATTTTGTAAGACTTGTTTTCTTAGTATCTCTTGACCCTTTCTTTTACAGAAGCATTTTAGTATCTTTTATGGATTTCTGCATACCTTTGTGCAAAAAATGATACTCACATATGGATACAAATCTGATTTTCCAAAGAAGCTTGAATTCTGTGACATGAAAGGATTATTAATTTTTATAGTTTTTTATTTTAAGCCTTATCTTTCTGTGAATTATTTCAATGACTACTGTCTTTCTTATTTTGATGGTTCAAGTTCTGGCCTCATGAATCAGTCTTTTGTTGTTACTTATGTTTAATATGACAGTATTGTTTTATGAATACCTAATGCCAATGTAACTCTATTTTTGTTTCTACAACTGTATTTTGTGTTATACAGCAAAAATACACTTCAAATACAGTACAAGCACTTCAATTACCTAAATGAAGGAGAACAAGAAAATAAGTACGACTGTGATGGAAGAACGGAATAGAAATAAAAGATCATTGAGATGCATTAGGCATTGATTTTAGTGAGGATCACAACGTTAGAATTAGAATCATTAAATTAAATTTGAAATGCACTTCCAGAGGTCATCTAGTTCACCATCCATCTCTCACCCCCTGCCCCACCAACTCAAAGCAAATCTAATCAGAGCAGATTGCTTAGGACCGTATCCCATTGATTCTTGAGCATCTCCAAGCATGAAGAATCCACGGCAACTCTGGCCAACCAGTTTTGGACCAACCTCATGTTTAAAAAATAATAACATTGTATTGCTTGTCGTAATGAATCACAATTTACTGTGTTCCAACTTGTTTTCCCGTCTTCCCAGGGAAAAAGACAATCTAGTCATTGGAGATGAGGATATGAACATGAAAACAATCATAATCAAGAAGGAAACAAAACTCAAAGGCATTAATGATCTTAAGATTTTTATTTAATTAAGGTGAGTAAAAACTCATCTAATCATTTGGAACAGAGTCATGCTGAAGAAGGAATTGTTGAGTTTCAGAGAGATTAGTAACAAAAGCTTTTAAAGATATTATTGACAGTGAGTTCTCAATGTTTGCATTAATAATCTGGGCAGAAAAATAACACTTTGTTAATGCAACTTGCTGACAACATGAACCATGAAGATAAAAACAATCAAGGGAGAAATCAAAACTGTGTAGACACATAAATAGACAACCTTAAGGTGAAAAAAAATCATAAACCCATCAGATTTAATAATATAAAATGCACATAAAAAAGCTCACATATCCCTCACATCTCCTAGTTCACACTTTTTAAACCAGATCCTATCTGTGGGCCTTGGGCTAAGGCTCAGCCCACTCCCTTGTCTAGGAGAGAGAAAAATTTTAGAAAGCTGGCAAACTATGGTGATCAAAATAATGTCTGGGGCATTGATACCTTTTTGGGGATAAGGTTCAGACCAAGTATAGGGCTTGTGATGGATTTTGGTGCTAGTGTCCAGAGACACAATGTTAGACTGCCACACACAATCTGCTTTTGATATGAAGTGTCACTGTTTCAGGTTTGTGTGACAATATTTAGGTAGTGGAGAGGCTACAGGGATGGCTTCTGTGAGAAGCTGTCAGAAGCTTCCCTCATGTTCAAAAAAGCCAATGCCAGCTGGCTCCAGGATAGAACCACCTGGAGCCAAGGCCAAGCCCATCAGTGATTGTGATAAAGGCTCTGGGATAAGAGATTTGAGAAAGGGAAAACCTGCTGTATAACAACAGCAGTGAAGAGAGGAGTGAGACTGTGAGAGAAACAGCTCTGCAGACACCAAGGTCAGTGAAGAAGAAGGGGAAGGAGATACTCCAGGCACCAGAGCAGAGATTCCCCTGCAGTCCATAGTGAAGGCCACGGTGAGGCAGCTGTGCCCCTGCAGCCTGTGGAGGTCCATGGTGAAGCAGAAGTACACCTGCAGCCCATGGTAGACCCAACACCAGAGCAGATGGATGCCCAGCAGAGGCTGTGAGAAGTAGGAAGCCTAAGTTGGAGTAGTTCGAGAAGAACTGCAGTCCATGGGGAGGACTCGTTCGTGTTCATGTTCCCTCTCCTGTGTGAGGGACCCCGCACTGGAGCAGGGGAAGTGTGTGAGGAGTCCTCCTTCTGAGGAAGGAGAGACAATGTGTTATGAACAGGCCACAACCCCCCTTCCCCATCCCTCTGCACCACTGTGGGGAGGAGACAGAGAATCTAGGAGTGAAGTTGAGCCTGGGAAGAAGGGAAGGTTGGGGAAAAAGCATTCTGAGATTTTGAGTTTATTTCTCATTATCCTATTCTGATTTGATTGGTACAAAATTCTATTAATTTTCACGTGCTGAGTCTGTTTTGCCTGTGATGGTAACTGGTGAGTGATCTCTCCCTGTCCTTATCCTAACCCACAAGACTTTCATTACTTTTTCTCTCTCCTGTCCAGCTGAGGAGGGGAATAATAGAGCAGCTTTGGTGGGCACCTGATGTCCTACCAGGGTCAACCCAACACAAGCACTAAGCATTTTCTTCTGTTGTGTTTGCATTTCTAAGGTGAGGAAACAACCCTTAGCCCCCAGACCAGTGGATACATCCATTCATGAAAGCACCAGTCCTAACATAATTAGTATCTGTCACAGCAAAATACAATCTACAAGAGAACAATACAGCTTTTAATTTTCCCTGTACGCAGTAGATCTCTTTGTCTTATTCTAGAGTCAAACTTCATATTTCTCAAATACCAAAGAAGAAAATAAAGTCATGTATGGCTAGTTATGAGCACTCAGCATTGGGTTGGACATACTTGTGAACATAAGGACTGATACAGCATTTATTAAGGGTTTGAAGACTTATTTAAATCACTTAACAGTGCTGAACTGGATTTATTTTATATGGAAGAGTCTGCTTTTGCTGTACATGCAGGTTTTCCTAACATCCTTGTTTGAAGAGCTGAAATATTGAAAGCAGGATCAGGGCAGTGGCAGAAATCACGTGTGACAGTGAAGTCACTTTTCTGACAAAGACTAGAGCACAAGCGGGATGGGTAGAAAAGGCTTCTAATAACATCCATGATGTTAAATGGATTATTGAGTGCACACAGGGGAAATGAAACTAATTAGGAGGTTGCATAGAATTCTCCTAACATTTATGATCTTATAAGTGACTGTCTCTACTTATTTTTTTTCTTCACTGCAAACAGAGAAAATGAGATTTGGGAAGAGAGAAAAGTTTTGAAGAGCACATTATCAGTGTGCATAAGGGGTAATTTCAGTGTTGGCTATAGAATGTCCTACTCACTTGTATGCTTCTGGTGTCTGGGGGTCCTGAACACACTGTTCAGCTTTGACTTCCCTTGGCTCCTACCTACACTGTCTTACACTAGAAGTGCACCCACGCAGGAGATAATAACCTGTCTTATTAGTAATGTGCTAAATAGTGCAGTGCCGTTTAGGCTTCATAGACAGAAGGAGGTACAGAATAAAATTACTGTTCTACTTACTAAGGGCCAGAGCATTCCCACTATTAAAAAGCCAGATCAATAAAAAAAAAAAATCATGTTATCCAGCTCATGAGATTGGAAAGGAATAGAATTTCTCCCACTGCTGAATGACCTCTTTAATCAGTTACAGATGGGTTGTGCTACCTAGATCTGTTAGCAGGGACCATTACTCCCTCAGGTATTCCTGGCAGCAGTGGATAAAGCTGAGAAATAAAGGGTGTTACAGTGCTTCTGCACTGTTCAGTGCTACAGGATGAGAAGATGGCTTTTTGATATTGCTTACCTGTCTACTTCTCTCAATTAACACTTTAACTGCACCCCTACCTGTATACAGTTATCACATCGTGTAGACAGCTGTTCACTTTTGTTAGTGTGAAAAATTAGCCCCCAGTGATTAAGTATACATTGGGAAAGTCAACACTGCTTGCCAGCTCTGAAGGTTATGTGTACCTGTAGGCAGATTTTCACTGGAACTTCATGGGCACATTCACAGGAATAAGTGAACCTCCAATCTAAATTACTTGTACCAAAGCATTGGAATGCAGAATATTTTCAGGCAAATATGACACATTATAATTTTCTGAACTCACTTTTGGAAATGACTGGACTGCTGAACATGAAATTACAACCAATTGCTTTAGGTAACCATCAAGACTGGGCATATGCTTAAATACTTCAGATTTGGCAACTGAAGAAAGAACCATATAAGCAAAAGCAGTAGTGTGAATTACAGGCATCATTAAGACTGTTGCCTATAGTAAAATTGGACTGTTCATTAAACTATAGTCCTTAGCCAATTAGACCTTTAAACATGGTGTATTATAAAAATTATAGCAATCAGCATCATAATTAAATGACTTGTCTATGATTATACCTGAGCTTAATGTCACGCTTAAGGCAAGACATGCATTTTGGACTTTAAAATATTAATTTGCCTTAATAAAAAAAAAAGTAATTAAATGGACTTAGCATGGAGGACTAGATGGTACCTCGAACTGTGTTCCTAAATAATAGAGTGTAGGATAATAGCAACCTTCCCTATATGTCTCCATGATGTCCTTGAACTTTCAGAAGTTTTCAGCAGCTGTGTTTTATTCAGTGTATGAAGCACCTGTCATCTGTTCCAAAGACAAGTATGTTACTAGTTCATCATCATGGCTAGGCTTCGCGAACGAAGATTTAGAAAGGGCTCTACCCACATTTGTTGCAAGATGTTACTAGTAATTTCAGGTAAAAATCTGTGTTAGCTTTTCCTCATGCACTTATTTGTTTCTCTGATGGCAGAGGAATGCTGTGTTTCTGTGGAGAGATCAGAAATTCCCTAAGAACTCCCATAAGACAGGACCTGCTGCCATATCCCTCAGTGGCTTCTGGATGAGTCTCCTCCAAAATACAGTCCTCTTCCTACAGAGTGAGGTGGGGGCATGACAGGGTTAGTGTTTGTAGGATTAGGAATCTTCAGAATTGTGAATAAGCTTCCCTACTTCTGGAAAAGACTATCTAAATCCGTATTGTCTAAGGACCTGAATGAGGGCATTCACATTCAAATGACCCCAGAAAAACTTGGAATCTAGATGAAAACCCTGTGCCAAGGGGAACTGGAGATTGATCCCATATCCCTCTGTTTTAGTGGGGGAATTCCATTAACATGATACCTATACAACTGACAACCCTGAACGTCTTAAAAAAGAATCACCTTTTTCAGCACCTTTTTTCTCTTCTATGCTTTTGTTGGTTTGTATTTTAAGCAGCTTTTCAGAAAAGATTTCAGACTCACAAAGGTAGATCACTCAAGAGGGTGTCCTCTAGGTTTACTCCCCAGTTTAATCTGATCCAAATTCACTTTTTACTTGAGTGTTGTACTATGTCTGTCCCTGGACTCAAAAAAACCCAAAACCGTGGAAAGCACAGTCAAAGAGGCCAAACATTACTAAGAGAGAGATGGCTGACAAAAAACCTTTGGCAGGCACTCTCCTCGTATCCACAGAATTGTGTGGAATGAGAAAGTGATAGACAGCAGCATTCATGTTAGGTACTTTCAGGATCAGAAATGTTAGAGAATTAGTAAACAACACATGCATGGATAATTTAGCGTGCACAGCATGAAGCAGAACCTCTGGGAAACAGCAAAATCTGAATTTGTTCTCTGCTTCTAAGATGTGCTACAGGTAGACATGCACAGGATTATGACTATTTTTGCCTGCAGTCTTCAGGACCTCCTAAGTCTTATCTCTCCTAGGATCCCTTATCCTATACAATCAATGATGATATGAAACTCTGACTATGTTGGACCCAAGAAAACCATGTGACAGGCAGCAGTAGAAGGCACAAGGTACAAAGATCCACTTCATCACACTGATACAAGTCTCTGTCATGATACAAACATCAGCTATCACTGAGGCTGTTTGGAAGTTACTCATGTTTTCTATGATTCCTTGCTTAACCTTCATTTTATTTTCCTATTACAACCCCTTGAGGGAATATAACAGTACAGTTAACAGATCAGCTGCCTCAGTTTCTGCCTATTTTTTTCTTTTCTCCAGTGGATTACTGGTCTCTCAAACCCAACATACTGTGCGGTACAGGCTACAGACCCTCTGTAAGCCCCATATCTGAATCTGCTGCCTTGACGGTCACAGAAACATTCTTGTTACTGCTCACAAGGCTGGACTAGTGCCAGCTAAATATAGCTTTAATGGGATCACTTTCCCTGGTGACTGAGGAGGCTTAGCTGCCATATGGTCTCTTTGAGCTGCTTTTCCACTAGTGCCATGAAACTGAATTGCCCTGCCACAATCTGTAGAAGGGGACATCAAGAATTACTATTAAGAAAGAGGATATGAAAGTACAAGACGTCAGGTGTATTTACAGGTTAGCATAGGAGTCATTCATCATGAAGACCACGTCCTAGTGAAAGATGGTAGCAAACAAAGGGACAGAAGACGCGAAGTTCACGGTCTTGAAGCACATTTCCCTTCTAATGCAGAATCTATCAGCAGGTTATTTACCTGTGTTTCTTCAGTGTTTTCAAAACTCCTAAGAACTAAACCTTTAATGTAACACAGAGAGACCTGTAGAAAGTATCCAGCAGTTTTCAGAGAGTGAGCTTTGGCAATTTCCACAGGAGTACTGGGGAAAATAATCCTAGCAAGGACTAGGCCTGTCCTGATGAAAGTAGCTATTGACTTTTCATCAAATCCTTGAACTGATAATTAAACTGAGATGAAGAAAAAAGTAAGTGATATTAAAATGTGATCAGTGATAAATGCAAATGTCAGTAATCTAATTAGTGCTATTTTCCTTGAGAGGCAGCAAGTAATAAAACCACAGAAGATTACGGTCTAAGACTAAAACTACGCTTCAGGAGTGCCTGCTGTATAGCAGAAACTCTTTTCCAAAACCAGTTATACATTCATACCCATCCTTCCACCACCATGGCTGTTTCTTCATGGGAGACATAGTTTTACTCTACCACTCCAGAGCATACAAAGTACTGAGGATGCTGGACAAATGGACCGGCAAAGACCTTCATGACTTCATGCTGGTGGTGCAGACTTAACATAAGGCTCAACAGACACATCCTGAGCAATGGAGGATCTTAATTTTCATTCTTTGTTGTTCATAGTCAATATCCATACATCAGCCCATTTTCTGACTGATCCTCCTCAGGGGAGCACAGGCAGTGCTCCAAGAAAATGTTTTCCCTTGCTGAGACAGACACAGTGATATTATCAGACATAGCTTAGTGATATTATCCTTGCCAATGAAAGCACTCTTCCGTCAGCCTATTTCCACCTACATAAGCAGTTTTGCTGGCATAAGGACGTGAAACAGTGGATTTGATCTGTTCACATTCCCTATGATGGCAATATTTAGTACAACCGAACTCTATCAGTTTAACTTGAGGGTCTTAAGCCAAATGTATACAAGCTTTAGCCAGGATAGCAAGTGTTGGCTAAGCCAGCATCGTCCATAAGCAATTTGGTTACACCAAGAAATGCCTCTCATAGACCTGTCAAATGAGGAGTGGGAATTTTTCTTTATTTTGTTTAGCTCTTTTAAGAAAACTGTGTAAGCTGCATAGTTAGAAAAAAACACTCCTGCTGCTGCTTCTCATGGTGTCTCCGCAAGAGGGCTCTGCTGGTGTGCCTACATGGGCCCAGCAGCGTGGGAGTGGTGCCACCTCCTGCAGGTTCCTCTGAGACCCTGGAACTGCCTCGTCTCTCCAGGATAGCTCCTCGTATACTATCAGATTGGCTGAAAAAAATTAAATACACAAAAGTCAAATCTGGGAAGGGGGGGGGGGGGGAAAGAAGGCAAATACACAAAAATCAGACGTCCACCACTTTTTCAACTGAAGATGTTGGTCTTGGCCCAATAAAGAGGTGTGCCAGGGGTCCACTTTACAAAATAAGGGCCAAAGTTTGCAGTGAGAAGTCAAACTGTGCCATAGAGAGAAAAAACCCAACAAGATATCACAAACTTTGCTCTCCAATGCCTTTGGCTTCTCATTTGCCTTAGAATATCATTAGGGTTGATCTTCACTCCATGGCTGCTGTATTTTCCTTGGCAGTGCAAATCCAGGTGGACAGAGTTCATGTCTCTCATCTGGATGGTGCAGTGTTTACTCACTTCATAGGAGGAGCAAAACAGTGAGATCACTTTCTTTCTGGTTTGCCACTGTACAACTGACCTCATACTCCCTCATAAGTGAAAAGTTCAGTCTGTGTAACTGAGCATAGGTGAAACCAAAACCGAGGCAATGGCTTTCATCAATGTACTCAGCATAAAATCTTCCTGCACTGAATGATGAGATTTCTGAAACAGAAGTTGACTCTGATGTGCACAGCATGAGGAGAGCAGAACTAGGTCGCTCTCGTGTCTAGAAATAAATTGTATGTTTCACCACAGCAAGGGATTGGCTTTATATATTGGAAAGTTGTGGAATATTATTAGTTTTCTAAAAATATAACTAACTCCTAGTTTTCTGTCTAATAATTAGAGAGGTTTTGCATGCCTAAGGCTGACTACATGTGGGTTTCTTTCCTATTTTTGTATATATAAGAAATATTGCTGTATTCTGCAAACTGAGTTTTCAAGACAGTCTTGTAAAAACAGTTTCAGCAGCTTGAAATAAGTGTAAGCCCAATATCACCTTTTTTGTGTGTGTCTCATGAACTTGAGACCTTTAGAATTTTATTTAAATCTCATGGACATCACTGAGGTAAAGAAAACACCAGAAAACTGAAGTGACTTTTCTGCAGGGATCAGGAGCAATAGCAAATGTAAAAGGCTCAACTCTGGTCAAGCTAACTACAGTCATCTTAATTCAGTCTGGGCTCTCTTGTAAGCACAGAGGCCAAACACTCTGACTCACATCTGGAATGAGACAACTGACTTTCCAGGCAAGCAAACTCATGTCCAGGCTAGATCTGCCTCACATGCTGTCTTTGCCCTTGTAGGCAGAATGGGTACATGCAGCTTGAACTCTAGCCCAGCAGACAGAGACAGAATGAAAGTAGCCACCGTATATCTATTATGCTGTAAGTACAGAGGGGAACCAAAACTGTATGTGCCAGTCTGTGTTGTCCTGGCTCAATGACCGCATTGTACTATGATCTAAATTTGAAGACTAATCACAAATTTCAAAATGCAGAAGGCAGCTGCTGCTGCTTCCTCAACATATCTCCAAAGACGTGCAGTGCCCTGCTTCCAGCACAGAACACCCTGGCTCCCCATTCCTTTGTAACCCATGGCCAGCTGTAGCTCATGGAGTGACACATGCCTTTGTCTTCTGTGATCTTAAAACATTTTACTACTTGCTCTGAGGTTAATGATGAAGCTCATTTTGGCATCAGTGGTAGAATGTTAGGTCTGAAAGAAGGACTGTTATATGAACTCAAATAATGGTACAAAATTCTCATATAAAATAGGATCAAAAGTCTAGGACTTCTTACCCCCTTCCCACGTATATATATCGTTTTGGTCTCCATCACAACTATTGAGTTCACCTGAGAGGCCTAACTGAACCCTACCTCAGCTGAAACTCCTGAGTCTTAGTGGCATGGGGGTCTCAAGGAAGGGCATTTGACTAACACTTGCATTAAACCTGGTAAGTAGCCTGCAGCTCGTATTTTCCAGACCATGCTGAAACACCTTCCACTTCATTTGGCTTGTGATGAAGGAGGTTGATGATGAAAAGTAGCATTTGGGACAAAACACGTATTAAAAGTCAATCCAATCCAGAGTGACACAAAATTCAAAAAGCCAAACATCAGATTTTAACATATTTTTGTCCAAAATGCTAAGAGGCATCATTTAATGAACTGGAAAATAAAATTATTAATTGTCAGTGTGACTGTTTAGAGATTGGAGTGCTTAGTCATTCTTGAGCCTGTGACATTTTTAAAGGTTGCATGGGATTTTTGTTGCACCAGTTCTGCTAAAGTCCTATCAAATGAGACACCTTACCTCTCCCCTCTCAGTGACTGATAGGAGGAAAAGAGCTAATTGGAATTAAAAGACCACATATGAGGTTGAAAAGGTAACAAATAAAGGTTTTAGAAAACCTATAATGGCTTAAAATCTTGGTAGTCAGTCTGAAACTGTGAAATGGTACTTACAGAGAAATATTTTTCACTTGGCAAGCATTATTCCAGCACACTTGCAGATAGAAGTGATTCTAGCCAAGGTATCTATCCATTTAAGTGTATGTACTGCTTACTTCTGGTGTAAGGGGAGTATATAGAATTGCGTAAACCCTGTCTTGGTATTCATATAATTATTTTAAAATAAAAGAGACAAGCAGAAGAAAGAAGAAATGTCAGCATCCATGGCAGTCAGGCACACTACACTGTCTTCTGAGTAAGCAGTCTCTATTTCCAGGGGCAGACTCAAATAGAACGTCTTTGCTGCTAGGAGGGCCTGTGGCAAACATCAAGCTATGTCTTATATGTCCCTTATTTCTTTCCTTGAAATACTAGGCAGGAATAGGAACAGTCGTCCCAAAACCACAATATATACCTATTCCTTTTTTGTTTCAGTCTGCAACCTGAAGTCCATTTTTTTCAGTATTTCAGATTTGAAACAGCTTTCTACAAGCTGGCAGCAAGAGATTGGAGAGTGACACTTAGTCACTAGAGCAGTATTTGAAAATACTGTCATGTGGGGTTTTGCCTGCTCTCTGAAATTCCTAGGATAATTCTGCTATAGGTGCTGCTATATAATTCAGTGTTGAGGATTGTGTTCCATTGTCTTAATGACTTGCTTCTCATATTCTTCTACACCTAATTAGATTCAGATCAAATGAAGTCATAAGTGCCTAGGGATAAAGAGAAACTCTTAAAGGGCAAGTGGTTCAGACAATGCAAGCCTGTAAGGGGAGTTTGAAGCAGGTGTGGTGATTAATTGGTTACTTGAACTTTGTGGCTGAACTGTTCTGACAGGATAGGTATTTTCATGCTAACTCTCTGACTCCGTTGCAAAAGCTGTTTGTGTAAGAATAGTGAGCATCAAAAGGAAGAGATAGCCATTTTATGTGCACATGGGGAGTCTATCACCAGAAGAAGTATATGGAGGCTGTGCTCAGTATTTAATAGAAAGATGTAATATTAGTGTGGAGAGGCAAAGAGCATATTTCTAACACCTAGAGTATGCCGAATGATTGCCCCCAAAGGGGTGATGTTAGGAATGGTATGCCAAGTAACAAATATTTAGCTGAAATAAACTGACATCAGTAATTTAGAAGTAACTGCTGGAAAATATAAATTCTTCTGTGTCATGATGAAATCTTGGATAATATGCGCCAAACCATCAGAGCAATGGCACTAGGAGGAAATGCAAGTTCCATCATTGAGAAGCCATGCCCCAGCACTGGCACCTGTTGCCTCCAATTTTTCTTGGGAATAACAGTGTTAAGATAAGGTTCTGAAATGTCAGTCTGGCCCTATTGTGCTCTGATTAGACAGTGTCAAAAAGAAATTCCATACCCTAAAGCTTCCATGCAGCCTTGCAATGCAAACTCTCAACTTCTGTTTCATTCACTAATTTGGACACGAAACACCTCAGCAAGAGAAGGGATTTCACAGCTGTACCTGAGAGAGCTGGGGTTGTTTAGTCTGGAGGAGGCCTGGGGGTTACCTTATCACTCTCTACAACTACCTGAAAGGAGGCTGTAGCCAGGTGGGGGTCAGCCTCTTCTCCCAGGCAACTAGCAAGAGGACATAGTTTCAAGCTGCGTCACGGCAGGTTTAGGTTGGAGAGTAGGAAAAATTTCTTCACAGAAATGGTGATTAAACATTGTATTGGACTGCCCAGGGAGGTGGTGGAAACACCACCCCTGCGGTGTTTAAGTAAAGACTGGACGTTAAGTAAAGACTGGACGTGGCACTTGGTGCTGTGGTCTAGTTGACAAGGTGGTGTTGGGTTATAGGTTGGACTTAATGATCTGAGAGGTCTTTTCCAACCTGCTTGATTCTGTGGTCATGTAATTTGGTCCGTTACAAGATATAACTGTACATCCTTTTCTGTGGTTTAACTTTGACCTTCCACTTATGCTATTTTGGTGGCATTGTCAGAGTACAGATTATTTGGAGTTTAGCCACTAACAATCATCTCTGGAATCTCTTTGGTCTCTGGTATTGGAAGTACTTTCATAAGAGACTGTCTTGGAACTGACCTTTTTCCGTTATCCCCCTTCGTTTTTGCAGTCCACAGCCACATCTTTTTTTCAATCAGACTTATATCCTGGCATCAGTTCCCTAACTTTTCCTTATTTTCTTCATTGCTCTCTCTTTATTATTGTTTAGCCTTGCCATTCCTTTTCCCTACTGTGCTCTGTGCAGACACATGCCCTTCCGCCCTAACTTTGGGGTTTTTTTCCATTTTTATCCCTTTTTTTTTTCTAAACGAAGCGCACTTGGGTATGCAGAATGCCCAAACTAGTAAGACTCTTAAAACAAAAGAGAAAGAAACACATTGACACATTATATTTTGGTCTTACTTCCCCTTGTTCTTCCCATTCTTTTGATTTTTGGCTTGATATGTCATGAATAATCAGATCTTATAAATACTTTGGAGTAGGAACTCTTTTATCAGTACACCACCTATCACACTTTTGGATGCTACATAAAAGCTACAATATGTGGTCAAAAATATTTGCCTTAAGAATCCAGTGATACAGGTACTTAGCATTCAGACTTGATTATCTGTCTTTCATTAGTCAATTGGCTCTTAAGCAAGAACAGTAATAACTACATATGGAATTAGTCAGCTTACATCAGTCAAGAGACTGCACTTGGCTCATTTATAGCTTGTTTACCTGGAAAAAAAAATCAAGGTGCCTTTACTGTTTCTTTACAACTTCTGTCTGGCAAAAGAATACTTCTACGCTTAAGGTTACACACCTAATTTAAAAAGGAAGAAGTAGTCCAGAACCAAAGCTTGTAAGGTGCAAATACTGCTCAAATTGCATACTATAACATGGTTCAGTGCTTTGAATTTTCCTGTTTCAACATAAGATTTTGCCACCATGCATGCCCAGTGATAAGGTACAGGATTGCCCCAGTCACCGGATCCCTTCCCAGAAAATTCAGTTACATTCACTGGGCTTATGCTCCCTTTTGCCATATCACACGCTCAGCACGGGAGACACCAGCCTTGCCCACAACACAGTGGTTAGCAAACTTGTTCAGGACATTTGTTCTGTGGGTCTGAGCCTGTGCCAGGCCTGAAAGACAAGTTTCTTGCCGTGCTTGCTGGAGTTCTGTGACCACTAGAGTATTTATTTGCATATAAATACTGTTACAGCAGGCGTGTTACAGCAGGCGTGAAGGAGGCACTGAACTGTGCTGAAAGGGACGACAGAGAGCTCCTACAACTGCAGTCTCTAATACATACAAAAGAGAGGCAGAACTTAAAAATAAATTTTCCTTTAGGTTTTCATATGTTATCCACCTACTTTACCACAGCTAAATCTTGATTTCTGTGCCACTATTCTATCCTCCATTCATTGCACATAAAATTCAGTCAAGACTGCTAAACACCACCCAAAGAACTAGATATCTAAATGTTAGTGCGGCAAAAATCAGAATCCTTCCTTGAAGCAGGCCTATAACTTTGAAATTGGAACAATTAGTACATTAGACAATGGGCAGAGTGAGGTCTTTTCAAATTGATTAGTTGTCAGCTACTAATGGCTTATTTCAATTATTGTTTAATTAAAAACTTGGAGGTGTTGAAGGAAAGAAACAAGCTTGATTTTTTCATTTTGTGTCGTACTCTCAAAGGGTGTGTTTTAGGAATGTTCAATGCAAGATTAGCTTTAATGCATAACCTTTACAGTATTACAAATAATGTTGTCTTACTAAAAGTTAATCAATCTGAAAAAAACCTCAGTATTGCAGTCTTGCTCCTGGAAAAGTTGTTTGCATTTTATTCATCTGTTGTGATGAGCATAGACCTTCGGGTTACCGTTTTGTTGTAATCTAGTCTTACATATCATGTTGCAAACAGGATCAAGTTTTAGCAAGCACTGAAGGGAATGTGGTTCAACTCTCTTTTGCTATTTTTTTAATACAATAGAAACGTGTGAATGAACTTACAGCTCTGTAATTTTTTTCTGGTGCTAGACAACACGGCAAAGCTAGGAAAAATAATCACCTCCTTCTCAGATATGAGGACTTTGGATCCAAAATAAGTCATGAAATTTTTCAGTTAAGTTCATGTGCCGAGAGTCCTTCAGCACAGGACAGTCAGCCATGATACCAAATATAACCACCTTCCTTAAAGCACCCCTCTCCATGTGTAGCTGTGGAGTGAGTACACGGGATGAGGGAATCCACCTGATCAGAAACAAAGTAGAAACAAACAATCCAAACAATACCCCATCTTTCTATGTCGTGTGTCCCACTTACACACCGCACCCACCCACACACGTACCACCAGCACCACCACAGCCCAAGTAAACAGTCTATACAAAATCCTGGTTAGGTTTAATCTAGGTCAGTTCCCTGACCACATAGCAACATAGGACAGGTTTTAATTCAGGCTCCTAAATGCACTTGTCTCCAGTGTACGAATTTAAAAGTGTGCTCCTTAGAGGGTGTCTGACCATTCTGAGCAGTCAAGAGAGACCTTGGCAAGAATTCAGCGGATATCAGCTAATGTTGCAGATGCCCTAGGATACCTAAGGTACTTCCATGGAGCTAGCATGTCCGTTGCAAGACCTAAGGGAGACCTATGCCCTTCCAGACTGGTAGCTGGAAGGCAGGTGAGTTAGTGTAGGGAGATGCATGACACTAGATGTTTATGATTAGCCAACTGAATATGAATGTAGACTTTTAAAAAGTGTTCCTGTGTTACTCAAAAGCTGAATCCCAACCCTAAACTCACTTAACCTACAGCAGGAAGCCACTTACAAATATACCAACAAGCACCAGGGAGAAGGGCAGTGCAAGCTGTAGGTATTACTCAAAGACAGTAGGAGTAGAAACCTTCTTTCTTTACAGCAAAAATACTTACTTTTGAGAATTAAAGTGTTAAAGGAACTAGAGCCAGAGAGCTAAAAAAGGCAACAAGAATGGCTAGAGAAGAAAACCTACCATGGATTGCTGATGGGCACTAAACTAGAATGTTATTTAGACAATAATGCTCCTTTACCCCTTCAAATCTTTCAGATACCCAAGGTATTTTAGCTTTAGCTACAAACCCAATAGTTTTAGTTGTACTCTAAACAGAGAGGTACAGAGAGCTCTACAGCCACACTAGCATTCAGTATCTTCAAGTGGAACTTCACTGAATGGAAATTTCTTTGTGTACTAGAACATGTTTTTATAATTATCATGTTATTAGTAAATGCAACAAGCAAAAATCTTTCAGTTTTAGAATAGAAGAGACCATTAGTTCCACTTTTTAGTCCTGCAAAGCCCTCTCAGGAAAGAGAGCACTCATTCTCTTGACCTTTAGTCTCTTCTCTGAATGCACCTGGAACATTTTCTGTAATTAATTCATGATCCTTTGTCCACAGGTTAGAGACCCTGACTCAAAGTGCTTCTGGACTCAGCCTGTGATGGGACAGCCCTGAAGGCTTACCTCCCATTGGTACCATGCTCCCTGGTAGTGGAGTGAACTCTGATGAACAGGACAGTAAGAAAGTTGAGGTAAAGTCCTCTCCAATTTAAAGGTCTAAAATGATGTAAGTTCAAATACGTGTGATCAAAAAGAAGAAAACTACATTTCAAGAATGAAAACTGTTTCTGATTATAAGACTCTGCAACCAAATAAGTGAATAACCAGAACTGAGCAAGAATGAGAAGTCTAATTCCCCTGAAATTCATGAGTTTAACCTCAATTCATTTTTCTTCTGATTTGATCTGATTTCCCCACCTACTCTTCCATAAAACATGTGGGCAATAACTTTGATTTGAATATTTCACTTCTAATGAAAACAAGTGTTCACACATCTTCCTGCTTAGGTGAGATTTCTGTGAGCATCTTCCTACTGTGGGAAAAGGGGAAAAAATCATTCATTCTCTACTGCCATCTGGACCTTTCCTTCTCAGAGTTTATTGCCTTTGCCTCATATCATTCCTCTGAATAGAGACTAAAAGAAGTAATCTGAACAAAAAAGAATGAAGAACACTGGGGAAACACAAAACCCTCCTTCGATATCATATTTACCAATTGTTTTTTCCAGTAAATATCATTGCTCGATTTTTACATATATGAACACTGAAGGCTCCAGAAAGCAGTATTGAAAGAAGAGAAACAGGATGAAGCTCGTGTAGAGAGGGTGATTCAAGAGCTGGGAGCAGCCAGCCAGTCTCAGAAGGCATGGGAAGGGCTTCTTGGGAAAAGTTGTTCCAGCTCAGAAAGTCTATGACTCAGATAAAACTAAATCTGGGAGCAAGGACTTGCCTGCAGGGACACCATGGAGAGGAGGGAAATTAGATGTAAATCCTGCTTTCTCTTCTATTCTTCTTCACCTATTCATTTTGTATTTTCTCTGTGTAGTAAGTTAGATTTACTTGTATGATTAACACTGGCTTTCGTATTTGAAAATCCCTTTGGTCTTCTTTGAAGGAAGGAAAAGAAAGGAAATTTCAAGCCAGGGAAGTCAAAAGCTCACTCATTTAAACTCTCCATAAATTTTTCAGGTTATAAAGTTAAAAATATAAATTCTGAACCACTGAAGCAAACTATCACTGGCAGTGAACTAACAGGATTGTAAACTGGTGGGCAATGTTATAATAGCTTTTTAATTATAGAATACCAGGTTGGAAGGGACCTAAAGGATCATGTGGTCCAACTTTTCTTGGCAAAAACATGGTCTAGATAATATGACCCAACGCGCTGCCCAGGTGAATCCTGAAAATGCAGTATACAGGTATCTCACCAGGTATAGCAACAAGACTGCAAATCAAGAAGACATAGAAGTGCAATAAACCACAAAAATTAGAAACTCTACCATATGAAAAATAAAGTCATATCTTCTCTGGAAATCACCCACAATTCTCTCCATGAAGATGGAACCTCTGCGGGTTCATTGGCTTTACCTTCTGAGAATTACCTTCAACTGCCTCCAAGGGCTTCTGAAAGAGATTTCACACAAACATAGAAAAACCTAAAAAAAAATTAGGCTGAACACTATGAGGGATGATAGACACTTCTGCTGAGAATTCTATAATAGTTAAATATTTCACATGAAGAGGGCCAGTCCTTTCAGGAAAAGGCAGTTAGTTTATCTTCAAACCACACAAACAGACCAAGGGTACATCTTTTCTGTAACAGAGGCTTTTTAATGTTACAGGTCAGCTGCAATGTATTGAACTTCTACTGAATAGTGTTTCTGAAAAAATCGAGGCAAGAATGCTGGAACCTGTTTGATCAAACTTAGCAAAGATGTTTAAAATCATTGATTTCACAGTAGCTGGCCTTCTAGCATTGCATGCATGGAAAGTGACCAAAGTTATTAAGGGTTATTAAGGTAACAGAAGATATAAAGGTAGTGGAAATACACACTCAAGATATTCTTCGGGTATGGTTTTAATTTCAGTCATTGCTAAATTGTTACCTGGTCTCATATTTTGTCAGCCAAATGTCAGCTTACAGAATAATCGCTAAAATCAGCCTCATGTATCTGTTTGCCAATCTCACCTTAACAGATGCCTTCAGGAGCAGAGAAGCCAATCAGAATGAGAAACTTTTGTCAGTGAGCATAGCCCTGGTCCTGTGCCTAACACTAAAACATGGCTATGACTGTTACAGGAGAATCAGAACTGATCAGAGCTGGTCTGAGTTTTTTATAGAGAAACTAAGAGAAAGTAGATGCTTCAGAAGAGTACTATTAATAAAGGTACTATTAATATTTGTACTAAAAGCATTAATAAATGTAAGACAAAGACTTTTAAACTTGTGTGAAGTGTTTAGTATATAATTACTTCTGTTTTTATGGAAAAAAGTATCCCAAACAAAGTCTTCACTAGCAATTTAAAGGCTTGCATTTGTTTGGAAAATGAAAACATGTCCAATTCATTGGAAATAGGACATTTTTTCTTCCAGATTCTTTTTTTTGTTCTAGCATAGTCTTCTAGATGCCCACACCCAGGCTTTTCTACACATAACATTGCATTATCCATAAAAGTAAAATAAAAATATCAGGTAGTCAAGGCAGTCATCCTCTAAGTTTCTCCACCTGTGTTTTGCTGTATCTAAAGAAATTAGTTGAACTTGGAAAGTCTTACATTCACAAGATGAAGAAAAAGCTCTATGTTTATTAAAAAAAAAAAAGAAAAACTTGAAAGGATAAGCCCTAATGCTATGGAAGCGCTTGCAAGCCTAAGCCTTAATACTCTGACAAGAGATTACAGAATTAAAACATATTTTTAAGTCAATGCTCAATTTATTACCTTGGAGACCTTTAGCTTCATGCCTAGAAGTGGACTTAGTTCATGATTTCTAAAGTTAGTTTGACAGCACCCAGCGATTAAGTTAAACTTCACATTAAAAGGACTGCTTTTGAAATAAATCACATACTTAGTGCATATGTGAAGACAGAATAGGATATAAGGAAATCAATACTGAACTCTTGAATACTGTCTATAAGTCAAAAAGACAACTCTTAAAAGGTCCTATTTCCTCAGATATTTTCAACGTGCTGTACTTTGCATAGTTTGATTAGTCATGTTGAAAGCAACAGGACCCTTTGTGTGCACCAGTGTTTGAAAGACATTTGACTAAATTGGCAGGAGTTGATATATATCTATTCTTAGTTAAACAGACTGAAACTCTCCAATCATTCTTTGAATCCTTGGCAGTTTTGATTTTTTTCTCCTTACAGGTACCTCAGTTCTCTGCTAACTCTATTGTTTTGGTTGGTTGTCTCTGCCAAATGGAAAACAGCAATTTTCTTTAACCTCCAGCTTTTAAAATATATTTCCCATGATTATCTGCTGTATGGTATTCCTTCCTGCAGTATCTGCTTTGTAATTTGCAATGGATTTCTTATTGCTTTAGAGTGATCTGTAATAGCAATCCATTAAAATATTTTTGATGAATCTTCATGAATATCTGATTTGATAACAATGCTATAGATTATTACAAGAAAATGTATCTGTCATCAATCAATTCTATAGTCCTTCTTTATGATGCTGTTTTAATTCTATCTCTTATGGATTATTAATACTTTCAGCAGTTGCGTGTCTTCCTTTGGGGACACTTTTTGAAAACCAATACACTGAAGTATGACAATGTGGAAAATGCATCAAAATATTCTGGTTTTCTATTATAAAAATTCATGCGGTTTGGAATGACACTATGACAAACTGGTTCTATTGCCGGTATGTGTAAAGAATCTAACAAAAGTCCTGAGAGAAAGGGGTTCAGCCTGAAAAAATCCGGCTACTTTCCATTTGTACCCCACATCAAGACCTCCTCTGTTAACAGGAAAAGAAGGGTATTTGTAATAGAAGACTCCCTTCTAAGGGAAACAGAGGACTCGATATGCAGACCAGAAGCAACTCACAGGGAAGTCTTCTGTCTCCCAGGGGCTCAGGTAAGGGACATTACTAGAAAACTCTCCAGTCTAGTCAGCCCCTCTGATTACTATCTACTATTGGTTGTTCGAACTGGCAGCAATGAAATAACAAAGAGAAGCCCAAGGGCAATCAAAAGAGACTTCAGGGCCTGGGGAGGATTGGTAGAGGGATCAGGAGCACAGGTAGTAATTTCCTTGATCCTTCCAGTAACAAGGAATAATATTGATAGGAATAGGCAGATCCATCAGGTTGATGAATGGCTCTGAGGTTGGTGTATTTGGGAAAATTCTGGGTTTGTTGACCATTGGATCATCTACTCAACAGCTGGTCTACTGACACGTGACAGGATGCACCTTTATGGGAGAGGAAAAAGAGTTCTAGCACAGGAGCTAGCAGGGCTCATTGACAGAGCTTTAAACTAACTTGGAAGGGTGAAAGGGACAAAACCAGGCTCACCAGTGATGAGCAATGAGAGGGTGTGCAAAAACTTGAGAAAACGAGCACTTACAGGCTGAAGAGAAGTAGGGGTGGCACTGTATGTAATAGAATAGTTAGAATATATGGAGCTCACACCTGGCAATGGCACAGTTGAGAGCCTCTGGGTAAGAATCAAGGAGCAAACAAAGAACGTGGATGTCATGGTGGGAGTCTGCTATAGACCTCCCAGCCAGGATGATGACATCGATGAATTATTCTTTGAGGAGCTAAGGGACACTTCCAAGTCAACTGCCCTTGTCCTTATAGGGGACTTCAACTTTCCAGAAATTAACAGGGAGCATCACACAACTGGTATAACCTGTTCCAGAAGATTCCTAAAATACCTGGATGACAACTTAATGAAACAGGTCCTAAGAGAGCTGACTCAGAAAGATGCCCTCCTTGATCTGCTGCTTGTCAACAAAGCAGATCTTGTGAGCTAAGTGGGGATTGGTGGTCATCTTGGCCACAGCAACCACCAAGTGATCAAGTTTAAAATTCCTCTGTTGACAGGAGGAAAAGTGCCCCCAAAAAAGATACAGTGAAGAATCCTTTTTGGACACCTGTTGTTCTTTGAACATCCTTTTATCTTCATTTTCTACATCTTCTTGCCTTCCTTTCCATTAAGACAGAGAAAAAGAAAACAACACAACTGCTGTGGTTTGGCTTAACTCTGTGGCTAGTTGCAATCTAGAAGTTCTCTGCTGTTTGCCATGAAAATGGTGGGTATTACTCCGATTAATATGCCACTAGTTTCATAGATATGCAGCTGAATAGAATGTGAGAAGCTCAGGCAACTGTTTGCACAACACGGGCTATAGCTGGAATTCATTAGTACAGCACGAATAACTCAGAGCTTTATCAGAAAGAAAAACATATTGGAAACAGGATGGAAGCTATTTTCGGGGTACTTGTATGTTTTCACTCTGGGGTGACAGAACACAAGAGTTGATGCCTCAGTTACTGAAGCTGATGTGCAAGAGTAAAGCAAAAAATAAGTCATAAATTCAGACTTTTTTTTCTAACTGATGATGAAAGTATATAAATATATTGTTTTATTCTGCAAACCTATGCATCTTCCATTCACTCAGTGTAGGATCAGTGAACAGTGAATTATTGTGTTATTTGCCAAATTCCATTTTTATATTGAAGCTAGAATTCCATAAAATGAGCAATTACTGATGATTCTCATGACAAGTAAAACAATTTCCTACAATATATATTTCTCTTAAAAGGTAGGTAGCAGGAAATAAAGGAAAGGAAGGATTTTTCAAACAGTGACAGGGCTAATTGTTGCATGTTCTCACTCTAAATCGCCCCTTTACTTTAACAGAAAAATTCTGGAAAAATGCAGAGAACTAACTTACTGGTGCATCCTTCTCAGGAGTTTTTCTTTTTCCTCTTTTTACTGCTCTTTGCTTATGCAAGGCTAATGGGAAAAATTGATGCAGGTGTGGCTGGATTGTCACTGGGACAATGTTAATTCAGTGAAAAGGAAAGATATTCTTTACAGATGCAAAAAATTTGCTTGGGCTCTAGGGAAGAGACAAGCACTTGAACAGAGGTCTGTTACAGACTACAAAATCTACTCAGGAAGCCTCCTGAATTGAAAATGGTCAGAGGCTAAGGTGTCTAGGAGAAAGGTACTGCAAATGCTTGGCTGATATCTGCTCATGGCCCCCACTGGACACAGGATACTACCTGAGACCAAGTAATTGGGCTTTTCTTACTCAATCAAGATTTTAAAGAAAAAAATATTTCTGCCTCATAATTAGGCAGAAGATTAAAAAAAATCTGGGTATCTCTAAGAAACATTTGAAGTAAGGTTATTTACATAAAAATGTCAGTTAAACAAATTTTTATTTTGAAAAACTTACTAAGAAAGTGTTCCTTATCTCTGACTTTATAATATATGCCTACAGGTCATATTTTCCTCTAGAAAGTTTCATGTATTCCTTTTGCTTTTGTCACAGAAGCTCATTTATGCATTTACAGTGTGAAACAGTTAAGCAGTGTACAGTTATATGAACATTAACAACTAAAACTATAACATTCATTTTATATAGAACCTTTTCTAAAGTGAGTAGTCCAAATTGTAATGCTTTGCAAATGAATATGAATAGTCAGCAGTGAGACTGAGCTGTTACATCACACCCAGGGAATTATTATTTAGCATGTGCATAATATTTTCATCCTCAAAGAGTTTCATGAGCAGCCACACATTCATCTCTGAAAGATGCCTCAAAGCCAAGAAGGTAAATATTACCATATCTGTTTCTAAACATGAAAGACTAAAAGACAGAAAGGGTAGGGAAGCTAAGTGTCTCACCCAAAGGCAATCAATAAAAGAAAGTCAGTATCAGAGACATAATTATAAGCTGAGCACACCTAATTATATCTAGAATACGTTTAGAGAAGGAGCCTGAGGCCATGCAAGTCTGGATGTTTTTGTCAGCATTTAAAACATGAGGTTGTGGTGACCTTTGGAAAAGAACAGAGAAAGAACTAAGGGTAATATTATCCCTTAGTGCAGCATGCCTGATCCAAACACCTCTGTAACTCCTTTCAGCAATGTTTCCACCACTCCTTGAAGCATAAAGAACATGCAAAGGATTATTCTGAGATCCCTGAGCACCTTTGTCCTATGAGTGAGTGGGATTTGTTGACAAAATAAAAACTTCTGCAGTATGGATTCATCAGATCAGTTAATGATTGGGAGCACACTGACGATATCCTATCCTGACCTGACAATATGCTATCCCGAAAGCACAATGTGGGTGTGGATGTCACCTCTAGTGCTCATGATTTGACAGTTAAGGCTCCATTTTCTGATTCCTGCTCTTTTTATCCTGTTACTTTCATCATGTGGAATCTCTCTCAAAATTCAGTCTTTATTTGAAGTTCGCTCTTCCTCATCTTTTTTCAGTCTGCCCCACAGAAAAAAAACCCTTTTCTCATGACTTCATGAAATGTGGCTTTGACTATTCCTCATGATGAGGGGATTTGTCTCGTTCTCTTAATACCTTTTTCTCCACTTATCTCTAGTCCCTATTAGCTTCCTCACACAAAATTTTATGGGACTTGTATGTTCTTCCCAGTCCTTCCACAGAGCAACACAGTTCTACCTCATCTCTTACAAATTCACTAACAAATTTTTGGAACTTTTTCTATGCCTTCTATGTCCAATCGCATCTGTGCAGTTCACATTGCCCCTCTCTCCTTTTTACACCCACTCTTCTACGGAACAGCTAAAAAAAATTCTTACTTTCTCCTCTATGTCTCATTTGTTTCACCCAAACCCTTTGCATTCCAGCAAAACTTCCATCTCAGCACTCTTTCCCTGCTAACCAAAAGCTAAATACACCAAGGATATTAGCATAATTGTGCAGCTCAAATGACTGCAACGAGGTGAAGGCTTGAGGTTTTGAAAAAAACTTAACTCTATTCTGTTTTGCCTGAACCTCAGCCCATCCTCTTCCACTCACATATGATCAACTCCTTGATCATTTAGATCCTTGGGTTTTACATCTATCAAGCAATATAAGTTGCACTGTTGACGCTATAGAGCAGAGCGCTTGCCTTACCTCTACTCATTTTTCTAGCAGTGACTGACCACAAAAATAAGAGTTGTACCATTCTCTATAATTCTGTTCCTTCTAAATTACCATTCAAAGATGGTAGAATTCAGTGCATCCAGTGAACTGAATGAAGGAAGGATCTTCTTGCTTTAGTGGATGAATATACAGAGCTTAGACATCTCTTTTCCATAGGCAAAAAAGGCAAGGATTACCAGGATGTGACAGGTTACTTATTCACATAAAAATGTAAGATTTCAGGTTCTATCTCTTCTGTTTTTCTGTATTTATGGTCAGCACAGCACACGAGCAACAGTGCACAAATATACAGGCAACCTCTTTAACAATTAGCAAGCCCATTTTAATTAATTCATACTGGGGAGTTCTTGGAAAAAAATTACAAGGAAGAAGCAAGCTTAAAGCATTGAATTCCCTAGTCTTCAGAAGGAGTCTTTGGTTTTTTTGGTTTCCCTATATTGTATAACTTTTTCTTTTTTAGCTAATGAAGAATAGTGAAACTGGAAAGCTGAGCTTATCTCTGCTTTCAATGGAGAAACCTTGTCAATAGAATTTGTCGATGATTGAAAGAAGTGAGCCCACAGAGACCCACTGGTGGTATTCTTTTCTGAGATGAATCTTTTCTGTTTGCAGATATTTAGCTTAAAGTAATTCACTACTGAGAGACAGTCTGAATGGTTGAAAAACACTTTGCAACCCTTCAGAAATACACAGGAGACAGTGTCTCTAGTACTGTAAATGAACATATCACTCTCAACTTCAAAGGAACTAAGATGTTTTGAACCAGATGAAGACCCAATCCCATAGGAATTTCCTGTTGTGCCAGTGTTTGGTTGCTGTTGCATGTCTGGCTTCAGCTGATCTGGATCAAAAAGGTTCCTAATCCCAGATGCTTCTCGTTGTCTTCTCTGAAGGTTATCCCCCCTGTTTCCCATGCTCCCCCTCTGATATGTGTACATAATTGTTCCCTAACCCAATTCAATCAAAATGAAACAGGTTAGGAAAAAAGCCTACTATTTAAAGTGTGTGAGCTAACCTGGATCATTCTGACTGAACTGGGTCAGGGAGTGATTATATGTGAAGTTATACCAGCTGAGTGAAAAGGAAGGGAGACAATCTATTTGCTTGGCTTAGGAATAGTCAAAACAAGCCATAGGACTGCAGCTCTATGTGATTTATTCATAGACTGGCTTTGGATGGTATAAATTGACACGTGGCCTAAGAGATGTCTCACTGTGCACAGCCACCTTCCTTTTGATGTGGTTTCTGCATAGCTGAAATGCCCCAGCAAATGCTCCTGAAACCATAACAGAAGGGTCAAGTGGGCATTTCAGGTCTCCCAATATGCTGATGCCTTGGGAAGTTGTGCCACACACACTAAGTACTGGCAAAACCTTGCAACCGAAATGGTTCGGAACAGTGCTGGGGGAGATTCAGGGCAACAGCTAACATGTATGTCTTTCGAAAACAGCCCAATGTTTTCTTTTCTGGCAGATAGAGGCAGCCCTCTTCTATTTACTCAGAAGAGGAGAAAAGATTTGCTATTACCATCAGCATGCAAATGTTACTGCACCCTGTCTAACAGATTTAAGTATTCTTCAAGTGAAGACAGTTAATGTCGACATTTGGGTTTAACAGAAAGAACAGTCTGTCAACCGCACATTTTATGTAACAAGCTTGTACTCTGCCTGACCTTTTTTTGTTGAACAGAAGGGAAAACCATGGCAGACCCTGTGTGGCCTTGGATGTGTGCTTTTTGGATACAGAGAAAGCTAGGCCTTTCCCATTCTGGGGCTAATATTATTACTCCGAAGCCTATTCACTTCGAAAAAAATGAACAAGCAAACAAACCTCAAATGTTTTGGTTTGTTTGCTCTGTAACATAGAAAAATTCTTCACTACAGCTCCTCAGTTCTCCATTATCCAGGTACTGGCAAGAGTGAAAGAGTACGGTAAACATTGTCCTAAAAAAAAGACACTCTAGCAGCCATCTTGGTAATTGCAAAATTCACCCTGACGTCCCCATCTTTTTTATAGGCTCGCTTTAAGTACTGGAAGACTGTGATAAAGTCTCCCCAGAGTCTTCTCTTCTCCAGGATGAACAACCCCAGTTCTCTCAGTCTGTCTTCATAGGAGGGGTGCCTTCTGATCATCTCCATGGCCTCCTCTGGATTTGCTCCACAGGTCCATGTCATTCTTATTCTCTGGACCCCAGAGCTGGACACAGTACTCCATTTGGGGGTTTCACAAAAGCTTAGGAGAGGGGCAGAATCACCTGCCTCAACACTTCTTTTGATGCAGCTCAGGATATGTTTGGCTTTCTGGGCTGCAAGTGCAGGTTTCTGTCTCATGTTCAGCCTTTCATCCACCAGTACTCCTAAATCCTTCTCAGCAGGACTGCTCTCAATCCCTTCATTCCTCAGCCTGTATTGCCTGGGTTGCCCCAGCCCAGGTGCAGGACCTTGCACTTAGCCTTGTTAAGCCTCATGGGGTTCACATGAACCCACTTCTCATGGTCTCAGGTGAATCAAGAGGCTGAACTAGATGAAACTCTAAACATCTAATACAGATGCCCAGAAAATATTACTAGACATTAAGGGCAGCTGCCAGTTAGTACTATTTGAAAATACTGTCTGAGAGCCTTGGTTCACAATCCTTCTCAAATTCAGCACCTCTTTGGACATGAGGGTTAAGCCCAGCTGATGGCAGTTTACACAGGTACAGCTCTGTGACGAGCAGACACATTCTGTGCTGTTCGTACTCTACAGTGGCTTGTTAATCTTTCCCGCAGGAAAAGGATGGACAGCTGCAGGCAATAACCTCTTTTGCCATTGTAGTTAAATCCATCAGAGACTCTGAATCAGAGCTCTTATTATTTTCCACATGAGTGTTCCCCATTTATGCTCTGATGAAATGATGCATTCAACAGAAAACAAAATGAAGTGCTGAAACCATTAAACTCTTTAATAGCAGGAGACACTGCAACTTCTTGTCATTAATCTGCCATAATTGGTAACTGCTGTTAATGTCTTTCAAAATACATAATATTGAAATGTTATTACTGAAAATGCTACCACAGAATTATATGGTGGGATGCACAATCTCATCTGCACCCAATTTTGCGTTCCTAAGTGTGTTGTGAATTAATGTAGCAATAACATAAACATAAAATTAAAACAATATGGTCTGAAATTAAAGCTTAAATTCCAGAATTCTTGTGGGTTTTTTCCTGAAAACAAACTTTTCAATATATAGGGGGTGTGAGGGGAAGATCACCTGTTTAACCAATACAAAAACAGAGTCTGGTTGACATGAAGTGAAATTTCAAAGTTAATCACAAACCAAAACTTAGGAGTTTCAGCTTGTGCTTGAAATCATGGGAAAAAAGTGATAGAAAATGTGACATATTTAAATGGAAAGAGGATATGGTTTTCGGGTTACCTGATTGTGCGCAAGCTGGACAGACTTGTCTATCTCTGTCATTACATACAATTAAGACAGTCAAGAAGAGCAATATAATAAAGAATATAATAAAGAAAAGTGTTAACTGTTAAATATGCTGTGATTTTAGTTTTATGAGACGGAAATATTGCTGACTACACAAAAGAATTAAAAATTTCTGTCAACCTTATTACAACCTGGTTTTCATATGTGTCACAAGAAATCAGATTAGTAAATAGTGTGAGGAGAGGAAATTAGTAAACACAATCTCATGCTTATTCTAAATAGTGCACATCTTGGTGGTTCCTTTCAAGCTGATTTTTTAATGGCAAATTCAATTTTCTTCTTGCAGACAGAGTGGAAGTAGCATTAAGCATATTTTATCTTATATTTTATTGCAAGATTTCTTCCATTCCACAAGAAAATAAGACCACTCACAACTAATTATCCTGTAAAATCACATTCAGGCACAGAACCTGGCAGCTGTAGTGAAACTCTGGGAGATTATTATTTATAATTTTTATTTATGGAAGTCTTTGGTATTCTTGGCACTGTACAAAACAGAAAAAAAATAGAAACATTCTCTATCCTATGGAGTCTACAACCTATGGCTTATACTGTGCATTTTAAAACCAGCTTGAGCATAGAGCAGTAGAGAACTGCACCGTTTCCTGGAATGGGAGCATGCCAGCTGCTACTCTCCTATCTGTGAAGATAAAGCTTGCACATCTGGTGTGCTAAGCCAGCTTTGCTCTTTCCTTTGACATAGTACCATTCCCAGAGATGCTGCAAAAATGTAGGATACAGCAGACCTTTGAAAGAGAACCATACCCACCCTGAGGCACATGTTTTGCAAGTAGTTGTCAAGAGCAGCAGACTGCTAGTCTTGCAAAAGGGCCAAGATTTTCTCTACTGTGTGCAGGACAGTCTAGGTTTGCTGCTGCTGGTACTGTTGCTGAGAAAGGGGTCAAGGTGGTTGAAGCAATAGTTGCTGCAATGTGAAGCAACTCCAGTGCAACACCTTTTTTCAAATCTCTCATTCCAGCAGCAGTGGTGACCTGTCCCTGGCCTCCTACCTTCTGAAAAACAAAACCTTTATTTTCCTAAACTGGTTCTGAAATGGAGACTACAATTTATGCAGTGCTGCATAAACAGCTCGATGCTAGCGCTACATAAATGAATATATTTAAATAATACAGTGCACTGTCTTGCAGAGATATTATCTTGGCTCCCAGAAGCATAAGCTAACAGTTTTTCACTGGGGCAAGTTTGGATGATGTGTCTTTCTGACATGGCTATAACCCTGGCAGGTTTTGAGTCAGTTCATTTGCAGACAGTTTGGATATGCTGCACTGCCTGATGTGGATTTATCCTCTATGATCTCCCTGCTCTGACAGCCTCAGTACCTGAGTAATGACCTACCCTAGGCAGGTCCTTAATTTGCTAAAGCAGCTCAGACACTGAAAATACTGAGTAAGCAGATGGTGTACCCAACTCAGAATTGTTTAGATGTCATTTTATGATTTAAAAACTCTGTAGTGAGCATAACTCCTGCAACAGGCTACTCCTGGTAGGCATTTATAAAACTGTATATAAGAGGAAGAGGTAATGCATGTCGGTGGTCATTAGGTAGGAGTTCTACTCTCCCTGGAGAATGTGGGAAGATAGACTGGGAGATCATGTGGTACTCGGAAGTGACAACAGACAGTGGAAGATTAGGCAGTGATAAAGGATTTGCACACAGAGCAAGGAGTCTGCTGAGTATTCAGAACAGATTTGAGTGTAAGAAGAAAGGCTCAAGTAAGTTAGTGTAGAATTTGGATCTTTCAGAGAGGGAGAGAGGAGATCTGCCCCTGATGGGGATGCTGCTACAGCTTTTCCACTCTACCTGAGATCATTCCGTGAGACACCCCCTAGGTTCGTTTGCTGGGAAAGCAAACAGCGCAAAATAAGTCAAATTAATTTTGTGTATATTATTTTTCCCTAAAAGGTAGAATGTTAAGTAATTGAAATAGGTTTGTAGCAGTAATTTCACAGAGAAAGAAGAAATAAGTCTTGTTCAGCGTATGTAGTATAATCATGTTTGTTTCCATTATTCCCATTGGAGAAAGAAAGGACTAAAGAGTAGAAAACAGGGTTCTTTCACACTCTTCCCATTTTGCTGGCACAGATCACATTCCCAAGCATACAATGGGGAACTGCAGCAGCAGCATGTGTGTGTCCTCATTGCCTCTTAACTTTCTGGAGCAAATTATCAGCCTCCTCTCCCAACCACAAAGGAGAAGCCATGAGTTAATCCGTGTGAAGGGACGATTTGAAGTAACACTGTTACTAGCGTTGTAACTGCTACCTAACACCTGCACGGGAAACAGGTTAATTCTTCCCTGCAGCAGCAAAGTGCATGGGAAGACATACTTTTGTCATATTGTACTAGTCCTACAAATACAGCTATATATCCCAAGGTACATATTGAGCAGAAAAAGTTGTTCAGCAGTTATCTAGCTCTTGTTTTCTACAGAAGTCTGAGTTTATCAAACTCAACCCCCCCCACTGTTTTTTCAAGAGCTGTGTAAGGGGAAACCGATAAACAGTAATGGTTCACACTACACACAGGTATACGTGCTGACACATATTTTGGTTCTCTTGCCATATTTTCATGAAATATGAAATTTCATATTTTCATGATATTTTACTGTATTTATAGGAAGTCATAGCCAATACAAACAACAAAGTGCCATGTTTCACTCCCTGTGAGGACATGCCAACTTACTATGCATAACAAGGTACTATGGCAGAGAGGTATTCTGTCTCAGTTCCTAGATTCTCCAATGACTCAGAGTGTCCAAGCTAGAACCTTCAGAAGCTCAACTTTTTCTGAGAATTGGGATTCACGTAGTTGTCCCTAAAGTTGGCCTAGCTGAGTTGTCCTTTAATTTGACATAGCCTGAATCATTAAGTACTTTTCAAAATGTTCTTGGTCTTTATTTTCTCTGCTTTCAGAATGTAATGCCTAAATGTCCCCTCATATAGGTGACCTTCAGGATCCTCCCCACAATGAGCACACAAAAAATAATATTCAAACAAATGCATAACTAGTATTATTGAATATGCCTTGGACTGCCCTATATAGAATATCCCATTGGCCAGACACTCATCCACAGATGTTTTATATTTCCCTTGCCTTGAGAACATTCAAACCTGCAGAGCCCAACTCCCAAGAAAAGAGCCATCAGACTGTTATCACCTTTCATCCTTTTTAGTTGAAGCTGGAGTATTAAAGAAGAAAAAACTTATAAATATCAGGATGACAGAAGACGGGGAGTCAGATTCTGTCTCAGTTTGCTTCATATAAGTAAAATTCAATAAATCAGAGAAACAAACAACATTATTTAAGGAATTTTGATGTTGAAAATTTATTAGTATATGTAAAAATCATAGTCCCATTAATTATGTAGCTGTCTCAGAGGCGCTGTTTTAGAGTAGCAGAGAAGGTGGTTACTTTCATGTATTTTTTCTCTTTCATAATGTAAATACTACAGAAATTCACTACTGAAATTATTATTAAATCATATGCTGATGAATGAGCACAAAACTATTAATGGCACGTAATTTGCAGTGCACATGTCCACTGGAGTATTTAGCAATCCATGCAGATCTTATAATATGCCCTATGTGCTTTGATTTTCTCTGTTAGATGATTGAAAAATATTCATTAAGAGATTTCTCTAATGAGCTGTGTTCAAGCGTAAAATAGGCCACTCCTTTTATAATTTAAGTGTGTTTTTTGGAATATAAATATCCTCCAATTCCCTATAGGTACCAACTTCAAATAGGGATTTTGTCTTAACAGAGATTTCAGGATCTTTGAAGGGTCTTTGAAGTATATAATTGGGTCCAAGCTGAAATATGATGTCATTCATGCAAATACTGAAATCCACACTGCTTATGGTTGGTAGAAAATATACACTTTATTTTTTTATATATATCCCCAAAATTATTTTAGTAAATACTTAGGTAGAAAGTTGGGAGACTATTCACATTATAAAATGAGTAAAACACCCCCTGACCCTCTGGTCAGTTAGTCCTGGATCCCATTCAAACAGTGACATCCGTTTTACTCTTTTTGTTTACCAATAAGTTATTAAAGGTAAAGCTTTTTGTGCTTTAATTTATTCTGTTTTCATTTGTAAGGCACTGAGAATGCTTAAGCACTGAAATAGGCAGCTTTTAAGAGCACACATAAAGGCCAAATATTATGAAAACCAAAATAGTGTTTTCTTATCAGACAGAAAAGCACAGACTGGAACTACCCTCAGAAATACAAACTATATTGCTGTTGTGCCTATCTGAAGTCTGTTAAAAGTAGCAGCCTTTGTAACATGTCCTGAGAGCGTAACAGATCTGAATTTCTGGCCTCCGGGGGAGGTAAGCCTAGCAGAGGGCATTCCTTGTCAGAAGAGGCATTTCTGAACTGGATGAGCTCACTATGATTTGTTGTCCCTTGCAGAGTTGAACAGTGGTAGACCAGGAGCATTCTGCTTCAATTAAGTTAAATAGCTAGTTATGTGATGAAGTGAGAGAACTGAAGTTCCTTTCCTTTGCTATTTCCTCTTTACTCATGAACAGATCATAGCTGATGCTCAATTGAAAACTCACTTCAGCTTCAAGCTCCACCACAGATAGACTTCAAGCTGAGTTGCTTCACTCATCACTACATTGGTTTTCTCAAGTAGAGACAAAGGAACCTTCACATGTTGGCAAATAAAAAACAAAACAAAAAAAAAACCCAAACAAAAACAAAACAAAACCCAGAGATGGAGAATGGACTTTGGCACAGAAGTTTGGCAGATGTGACACTGGGTGATGATGCATTATAAGAAAAACAACCAACCAACCAAACAAAGCTTTGTAGCCTGCTGTGTCTATCAATGGCTCCAGAGGTAACCACAGAACAAGGCTCACATCAGAAATAGACTTCAACTTTGGAATGAGTGGAAGGTAGATCCATTTCAGCTACTGAGCCACCTAACCAAGCTGAAGAGAGTCTAGTTTCAGATTAAAGACTGATCTAGAAGGACAAACACGTTAAGGGCTGTGCTCCCACAGGAGCGCTCCAAGCACTAGGTTATAATTGCATTTCTTTGTGCCTCATCTTCTTTTGTCTCTGTGATCATTGGCCTCCAAGTGCACATTCACATCCTCCTGAAATATGGGATGTATGAGTTCAAACTACTTTTCAGTTTAGAAGTCAGAGTAAGATTTCATCCTTCCCAGGCAAGCACCTGAAATGGTAGGCTTTATGGTAAATATAAAACTGCTGTCACCAAAATTCAAGTCGGCCATTATTGTAAGTAGCCATCTAAATTAGAAAGGAAAACCCACCACATTTTTGTAGTATATGCAAGGTATTATGGTGATTGAAGCCCAGTATCAAGCTCAGCAACTTTCTTCTTTTTCTCAGCCAAAAGACTCTGGGGAAAATTCTGACACTGAGTGTACGGTCACATCATAATTTAATCACTTCTTCCTTTTTCTTTCCTGAAAAGTCATCCTGGAGGATGTCATCTGTGCTAAATTCTACACAATCAAAATCCCATTAGTTGTATTGTCAAAAGGAAATTCATTAAACTTCCCAACCAAATGTAGGCAATTGTTCTTCACTGTCATTGGTGTGGTCAGAATATTTTTCAATTAATTTTCAGTAAGGAAAAATTTTGGGGTTGGGAGTGAGCAGCAATTTCTACTCCTGCAAGTCATATTTGTTTTTTCATTACCTCGGTTTTATTGTAAAGGTTCAAATTTCCAATTGCTGTAGACTGGCAGTCTATTTACTGAGACACATGAACACGTCGGGTAATTAGGGACATCTTGACAGGCATAAATCATCTGTGCCTTCAAACCTGAAATCAGCATGAAAGCTTGTTTCTTGGACCAGAATTCAGAGAGACAAAATGGCCACTTTCAACGTAATAACCAGCTCATTTGCTTTTGAAGATGCTTTTGATGAGTCTTCTTTTTTTCTCACATCACTGAAAACAAGCATGAATTCAGTGTCCCTACCTTAAAAAAAAACTGACAGCTTTACAGCCTGACTAATCCACAGCCATTTCCAAGATAACCAGAAATTTTAAAGATGTTGTTTGCTGCAATAAATACCTCAGTGACTGAACTTCTGCTTGTTCTTTAATTCTCGTAATTCAGCCAAGGCTTTCCAGTTGCTGTGCTCAGTCCTGTGTGGCTTACCAAAATCCACCATTCATTGTGAAAAATTCAGTGTACTTCTTTAACCACCTCTCATTCATCCTGGCACAGCTTTATGCTTTGAGCATACTCCATGAATAATCCACTTGGATTCAATCCTTCCTATGGAAGCAGCTGGGAAATGCTGGTGAAATGGGTACTTCTAATTGAAGAGATCTAAATATTTCTTGAGCTTCAGAAACCATATTGCAAATAATTTTCTACAAATATCTGTCTGATAAAGAAACAATGGCCTTTGACAGCATTATCACATAAGTCTTACATTACAAGTTCTAGACAGAGGGATTAAACTATGTGGTGTAATTGGCCAAAGATGCCAAAAAAGGCACAGCACCCTTCCTTTTCTCCCTACTCTCTGCAGAAAATCTGTGTTTGAGAGCCCTTCTTCATTGTTACACCTATAATAGAGATATGAACTCAAATCACTACTAATTAGCCACTGTCAGTTTATATCTCAACAGAAAGAAGCACATGCAATGACAAGATTAGAACGATTCAGTCCTCCTGGATTTTATGTATATGCCGTTGAACCAATAGCTTGGGGTTAATACATGAAGAGTAGGTGAAATAAACATATCTCAGTTCTCCCTACTTTTGATACCACACTGAATTACTGAAATGGCATGCCTCCACATTGGCTGAATATGATTTATACTCTGTTTCTGCACCAAGCTTGAGAATCTCATCCATTTTGGGGGGTTTGCAAGTCTGGGTAATCTTACTCCAGAAATCTTTCAGTGTCTATGGCCCTTTTACACATTTGTTCTTTCTCCTCATCACTCGAAGACAGTTCACAAGACAAGTGGTATGGGGTTGCACCTCCTAATGAGTTGTCAGAATTATTGCTTACTACAGGAAGTGTACTTAGTTGTGCCTAAAAGCTGTCCAAGCTCTTCTGCTCAAGCTTACCATGTTTGACAAGACCATCACTGTGTTTCTGCTTATTCTCTTTTGAAGACAGCTATTAATCTGCAACTGAGGAAGCAGTCACACAGAATCACGGAATCAAGGAATGCTGAAGGTTGGAAGGGACTGCATTCACAAGTGTAAGCCATCTCCTACATATCTAAATCAGGGGCAAGAGAAGGTTCCTGAAGGTATGTGAAGGCCAGTGTTGAATCAGGACATGGGGACATCTCTTCAGTCTCATCTAGGCGTGAAGGTCTGTTAGAGATGATCTAGTTGTCAAAGATCTTCCTGCAATGAATTCAGCATGAGCAGGGCTTGGTAGGAAGACTCCAAATGGGAGAGAGGTAAACTAAGGGATTTTCTGATCCATAGATGGGAGGGGTGTAATGGTTTGCATCTGTGTACATTCTATGAGCAGGAGCAGACCCCTTGGGAAAACATAAAAATTTTATTTGGGCATCAAGCTCCTGCAGGCTCTTTCCCTCTCCCCAGCTATGGATAGTTACCCTATGCAAACTGCATAGGGACTGTAGAGAGGCTGCAGCTGTAGTCAGCCTCACACTCTATCCATTGAACCTCACCAGCCAATGCCCCTGTTTATTGCTCCATGGAAATTGGACAGGACTGGACAGTGTCTCCCTGCTGTAAGATAATAAAGGTTTCTGTTGGGCTGACAGTGTAAAGGTAGTTTATGTACTGCAGCTATGTGCTGTGTGGATGCTATGTGATCTGAAATGACCTGGAAAATGCATTTTGCTTTTCAGATATGTTCTGGCATGCTCCAAAGCACATACAAACATTCTCTTGCACACTGGAAGGCGTTTTGGCATACCACTTCAAGCAAACTTATCAAAGAAATGCCTGTGGTAGATATGTCTCCAGGCAAATCCCCACAGCACAGAGAATCAAAGTAATGACCATCCTCTGCATTCCTGTGTACTTTACCACCTTGGAACTCAGTGTTTTAGGACCTCTTAGTTGTAACACTCCAGTAAGCTAGAGAAATATTATTCTCTACTTTGATAGATGAAGAAGCTGAAGCTCGACGAAGGCCCGATAACTCACCAGTGTATCTAGGAGTATAAAACCTCCCTGAAGTAACTGAGATGAGGGTTACAAAGCAAATCTAAAAGAGAGCTTCCTAGGTATATATAACATATGTCCTGCCAGTTACTTTAACCCAAGAGAATGTTTCTCCTTTTGCCCTTTCTATTGTTGTCATTCATCCTGGACTTTCTCTGTACTAATTGTTCAATCTAGTCATTTGCTAATTTTATAATATATAATATTTTGCACCTGAGGAATCTCAGTTGTATTCACGGCTGAGTCTCATTGTAGATAGTCTTGCAGAGGGCATCTCATAAATTCTTCAATTCTTCTATTGTGAGGAAGGCAAGTACACTGGGAAAACTCTTTTTAGGTAGCTTTCTGGTTCTTTCATATTCTGTGTGGTATTCTCCCTGAGTAGTCTACCAGTCTAACTGTTTTCAAAGAAATTCTGCATTATAAATCTATTTCATTTGCAGTTTCCTGAACACCTTTGTGGCTAGGAAGAATATAAAATCTGTACCTTGATTCATTAAAATTTCCCATGGCAGTCCAGCTCTGAAAAACTTTTTTTTAAAGGCTATCACAATATAATAAGTGTCCAAAGAGTTCAATGCTGTTGCCTTTGGATACCACATAATATGGTTACCAAAATATGAGAAAGATATAGAACCAGAAATGCCGCACAGAAATGCACTAATTAGATCATTGCTTATTCAAGAGAAGAGATCTTTTATCTCCAGGAACTCAGGCAATTAGGTGAGGTCCATCACAGCACACCACAGGGGCAGTCAGCTGATACTAATGAGTTTTGTGCTGTAGTGGAGTAAACAACCGGTCATCACGGTCTCATTAAGGCTCTTCCATTTCCATGTTTTCTTCCCAGATGCTGGGCTCTGTGGTCTGGTAACGTATTAAGGCCTTGTCATTACTTTTGTATCTGCACATATCACTTCTGCTCATTCCTTCTGCTCCCTGCCCACACTGTTTTGTCTGCAGTGTGGGACTGGTGCTGACCCTGCCCATTCAGCCCTCACCCCATCCACATCATTCTTTTCACATCCTAGCACAGCTTCCGCTGAAAGCACAGACCTGCTTATAGATATGCCTCTTTCTTGAGCTTATATTACCAGCATGAAAATTCCAGTTACAGAGAATAAGTCTATTGTTTCTGGTCAGGACAGCAGTAGTAACAACTGGATGAGTTTTAGTCTACTTTATAATGATAATTTACAACAAAGTATCAAATTTTTAAGTTACACTGACGGCACTGTAACTTTGAGATATTCAAATACTGCAACATAACTAATTTTCATCATACCTCTCTATCATCTCGATTTTTTTGTATGCCATTTAATATTTTATAATTGTATCAATAAAAGAATCTGCATACAAGAAATAACTAAAATCCTTATGTCAATCAGTTTTGATATTTGAATTCGTAGAGATAGTAATGAATCTCTATGAAGATTTAAAGCAGAAATACAGAGCAGTTTAAAAGCAAATATACAGAGTAGTTTAGGGACTCTGGGTCAGACTGTGCTCTCCAGAGTATATCAACTGTAACTTTATATTAAAGTCAGTGACAACAGATGTGTGATGTGAGAAGTTGTAAGAGACCACAACCTGAAAAACGAAGCTGGTCAGGGAAATTTGTTTAGCACTCGAAGGCCACTCAAGAGGCTGATGGAATCAGCCATTCAGCTGAAATCTAAGACCTTTTCAAATTGGATCAATATCACTTGCATTTTATTTCCAAAGAAAACTGGACTATATCAATACACTGTTTTACATACCTAATTTCTTAATCAGAATACTTCAATACAGCTTCCTTTATGTAAAAAGAGATTCCATCACTTAAACAGAGGTACCTATTGCTATTTGAGATGCACTGCCTACCAGCTGCTGCTCCAGGTAGGAGTAGATCTACCACAGTCCTGTGTACAGTTAATATAACCTAGGTAAATAGACATAGTTACAAACATATGCATCAGATTCTTGTATTTAGGTGACTAAATCCCAGAACCAATGATTGCTGATAACTGAGTTTAATGCCTGACTATATTTCAGAATCAAGGTTATCATCTTTAGACTCCTCTTGCAATTAAAGATAAATATGATTCATCTTGGTTTTTCATCCTCCAACTTATTCCATAACATCTTCCTTGAAACACATTTGCTCCACCTTTTATATGTACTGCTCACTCTGGTGCTACTTGAGCTATAGTGTATAGTATTTCATTGTTTCTAATCAAGAACAAACTATTTTCATAAACAGGTATGTATATTGTCTGTCTAGCTAGACTTGTTTTGTGATTGCTTACCTTAAAAAAAAAATTTAAAAAAATTACAAATTAAGACACTTATTCCAGCAGAAAAGTGTTTTTAAAGTTGATGATGCCAGGAAAATGCGCTCTCATTCTGAGAAAGATTTGTGCTTAGACTTATGCTGAATTCAGTTGTTTTGCATATATATATATATATATATATATACACACATACATATGTGTATCCCATCTCAATCTGGGATAATATTAAGATGCATGCAAAGCTTTAGCAATTTGTGCTTAGTTATATGAAACAAGCTTTTTCTTGTCAAATTCTTTTCTTTCCCAACCTTTTCTTTCTTGAAGTAACCTATCCCTTTTCAAACAGAAGTCTGCCAGACCACAGACTGTTTTGACACTGAGAGAACCCTGGGGTACCACGGTATAGGCACAAAGGATGTAACAATGCCCAAGAAGCAAAGTATGCTTTATTTAAGCATATTTAAGCAGCAGAACTTGTCTTGTCTCTCAGCTAGAACATATTTCACTATAAGTGCAGTAAAACTTGAAAGGGTGGGAAAAGAAAATACTGCCTGTTTTAATGCCCTCTGAAATGGTAATTTGCCATGAAATTAACATTAAGGTAAAGAGGGATGCTCATGAACTGCATGCAAAAACTACTGAGCCACTAAATTTTTTTTAAAAAATTGAATTATACGTATTTTTTTGTGAAACACGGAGCTCAAAACGTAAACCAAAATTGTGAACTTTGAGTGCAGATTCAGGTCTTAGCTTAAGTTTCTGCTTTACTAGAATTTTTTAAGCAATTAGAGAAGTCAGCCGCGGACTAGACCCATAAAGAGGGCTTTAGGTTGACCCTTAGGCTTCCGTAACCCGTGCTGGTTTTAATGCAGTACACACTGCAATGTCAAAGACAGAGTCAGGCCCAGACTTGTGTATGTGGCTGGGTTTTTTTACCAGAGACTGAGACCACCAATTAATTTTGCCCAGATAACCAAAAAGCTGTTGTGGTAAGGATTTGCTTTTTCCTACTGTACTGGGCTACTGCAAAAAACCACTGACCTGGAAGTGAGATAGCCACATAGCTTTACCTATCCTTAGATAAATTATGTGGTTTTAAACATATCTTTTCCTGAAGAGTGACCAGGACTTGATATTCAGTTTTTGAAAATCACTAAAGATAATTCCATTCTAATTTACACCAGTGTGAATAACACTATTGAGGAGTCTGACCTACAAACTAATGGCAAATATTTTCTCTGATACAAACACAACCCATTCTTCAGTTATGTAACTTGAACTGATTTTTAGCTTTGATTTCCTTTGTGTTTATTTCTTCCCTCCCCCTCCCCCCCCGTAGCTCTAACATGAAAACAAATGGGAGTTCTAGTCAATATAGATATTTCTGAGAGAGAGAAGTTTAATGTAGTGGGTTAGCTAGTACCTAAATAAATGATTCTCCTTCTCTTCTTTGTCTTTTGGATATTTTTGGTTTTGCCTATGGTTTAAAAATGAACTCTTCTTCAGTAATAAAAGGCATTGTGCTCCTGTAATTTTCATGTTACATCTATGAGGCACATCTGTTTTATCGAATCCAGTCACTCTTAACCCAAGCACCAAAAATTAAAAATACAGCACTGCCTTATCCATATGTAGAATGCAACGAGGAACAATCCAACTAGATGTTGAGAATATTAGATAGTGTTACCATGGCAATAAACTTACGCATTAATTCCAATAAATGTATTCCAGAAGGAGATCTAGATTCTTTAGCTGATATAAAGGAAAACATAGATACTTATCCAATTACAGTTAAGATACTATTACAATCACATGGCTTCCTTAAGTGCCTCGTTTGTCATGCAATGTCTAAATAGACATTGTAACACTGTATCAAATAACACTCTGTGATGCGACATGGAATAAACCAAAACCCCACTGTCTTTATCACAGGAAAAGACTTACAAAGAAAAAAGACATTTTACAGTGAATATTCAATCTATAAATATTCCTTAAAATGCCACTTTTACTTTAGCTATACTTAAATTTCCAAAGTGATTTCCATGTTAAACTTGTTCCTAAGCATTTATAATGTTCTGAAAGATTCTATTTTCAGACTCAATGTTTCTGTGTTTTCCCTCAAATAAATAATATAAAGCTTGCCTTCTTTACAACCTGTTTTCATTATAATAGTTGTCTCCACGTTCATTCTTTCTCATTTCTGACCTGAGCTGAAGTGAGTGTAAGTACTGTGACCTAAAATTACATTCAACAGCAAATCTTTGTGCAACAAAACTGTAAATATGTGCAATGACCTTTAAAGATCACACACAATGAATTTTAAACACACCTGCAATGTTCTGTAAGCCACAAACAAAGAACAGCTTTTACGAATAACTGTGCAGTGATGTGTGTACTTCTGCAAAGGCAAAGCCTCTGACTCCAAATACTGTTACAATTCTCAAGCTGAAAAATACTTTTTTAATGTATACAGGAGGGAGTACTTCCTATATTTCAGGATTAATACTCTACCTCCCATTCTGGTATCTGAAGCTGCATTTTCTTCATCTCATTCTTGGGCCTTGAGGGCAAGTTGTATTGTACAGATCATATCTGTACAGTTAATTATATTTCTATTACCCCATATCTGTATCCTTATCTTCTAATACATCTTTCCAAAAAGCAGATTTATCTGGATAAATCTTCTTTTCAGAGTTAACTAGTGCTTCTGGAGAGAGTGTGGACTTTCAGGGACTGATGTGATGCTTCTTATCCCAGTGTCTCGGATACAAGACACAAACACTATGCAATAGTTCACAGCATCTCCACTCTCCTGTTTGATTTATCCTATGTATTGTTTGGAGCAAGGATTAAGGGCCTGAATCTTCTTTTACAACCCACTTTCAGACCTGAGTAAGCCCTTTGTTATACCAAAAGTATAGCACTGAAGAACATTTTAATCATTTTCTTTCCCCTTTTCATCTTTTTTTTTGCCAACCGGTAATCATCAAAGGTGTTAAACATAAGTAATCATCAGCATGCAGTTAGTAATGCAGTTACATTTAAATGCGGTGCGGAAGGGCCATGAAGCAAATGACTTTTGATTGTTAACATGATACAGTTATCTTTTCATGTAATGTGATTTATATAGTAGGAAACGAAAAGCATTTTCTATAAAGTATAGCAATTGCTACCTCTAAAAGTAATGGTGAAATCTACATAGAGGTACCTCTAGGGGGAGGAAGAAAACAAAACCTTTTTCTTCCCTAGAGTCTCTAAACAGAAGCCTGATTCTGAAATTTTTACATCAGCATCAATCACCTTACACAACATATTTTCTGCTTTGTATTCTTCTCTGATTACCATTCTGGATAAGTGATATTGGCTTGGTGTTGATGTCATAGGCCAGAATTTATACCTTTCTGCCTGCATAACTTTGGAGTCCTCAAGTATCCATGTCTGTCAACATATTTTCATAGCTCAGTGTGGAACGCTGCCTTCACACAGAATTGCAAAACTGGAAATTATTCCTCTAATTAGATAACATCAGTGTTCAATGTAAGTCATGTGTGCTTTTAAGCTTTCTCGGTATGAAGAGAATGAAGCCTTTTGTATTTCCTTATCCAAGACTCCCGCTCTGGGTTTATTCTTGAGCACACCATGATAATTGAAAGTAAGCAGATACAAGAATTTACAGGGTTCCCAAAACATAATTATATTCTGTGTATCATAAACATATGCAGATCTAGAAAAAATAATAACACACCTGTCAGAATTCCCCTATTTCAGTTGCTTTCTCTTAAACACCCACTGGATATGCTTCCATGTTGTCTGAGAAATCCAGGATCCTTCGTGATTAATGTGCAAGCTCCCACCACAGTCATGCCCCCATTCACTTTGAAGCAAGGAATTTTACTTCTTCCTTGGCTTATCTCACCTGCTATGGTGAACTACATGAGACTGCAGTTTAGTGATGTGAACTTTGGGGAATGAAAATTTGCTGATGACAAACCCCCCTGAAATATATTTGATTGCAATACCAGGGCGCTTATAAAAGCATCATATGAATCACTTCACTGTGAGCTGCAAAACTTGAAATAGAGAAAGAAATTAAATCCATGTAGTTTATGCTGCATGAGGATGATTTTAAATATAACTGTAGACATAAATTTGTGTTGTATGAATTCATATCGCTTCCCTACTGTCCAGCATTCCTCTGTCAGCATTAGTTCTCTTCTTGTATACCCCTTTTCAGTTATGGTAGCTATCAATGGCAGCTGCTCTCCCCTTGAAGAAATCCAGCAGCCTCACGTGCTGGTTTGCTGCAGAACAGTCAGAGAAAGATATTTTTCTCTGGAATTAATCCATCCCAGACCAAGTGGTTTTCTTTGACCTATATCACCCACCCTTTGGATATTGTCCTGGTACACAAGCAGAAAAGAAGCCCATATTCAAGCAAAGGTTCAATCTGGAACAGCACACCTGGGTAGTCCTAAATTCACATCAGTATCTTAATCTACATTTAGCCATATTCCACAGATTCTTATGTGTAGATTAGCATATGTTTATAGTTTTTTAATCCCTTAACCCAGTAGTTTCTTCTGAGTAATTAAATAATAGGTGTTTTTATCACAATAAACACAGTCAGTGATTGTTTTCTTATTTATCACAAGATTTACCACAGGATCTCTTAATAACCACATTTCATTTATTGTTTGGAAGAACAGTAAAGAAGGGTAGCCCTCTTACATGCTGTTCCAAAAGTTTTCATAATACATCCAGAACATTCACATTCACACTTTTGCTATCAAGCACTACTATACTCTTTTTCATATACATCAGCATTTTCTGTCTGTTTCTGCTAAAGGCAGCCCTTTCTTTTAAGAAATTAATAAATTATGTGAAATCCTGCACTTGTTTTAGAATATCTGTTAGAAAATAATTTGTTTTTGTGGATGACAGTGGTCATTTATTACTTTCACCTGGGAGTGGTGAATAGTAAATATTTTTCAAACCCCTATAATGTGTACTCTTTCTCCTTTTTATGCCAATGAGATAACTCTTTTTGCCTGTTTCTTTAATGTTTTCACATAGTGAGAGGACAGTTAAGGTTGGAGAGGGTATCTGGAGGTCATCTGACCCAAACTCCCTGCTCAAGTAGGGTCACCTAGAGCAGCTTGCCCAAGACTGTGTGCTGATGACTTTTGAATATCTCAAAGGAGGGAGACTCCACAACCTCTCTGGGCAACCTGTGCCAGTGCTCAGTGATGGAATACTGGACATCCAGGTCCTTTTCTGCAAAGCTGCTTTCCAGCCAGCAGCCCCCAGCATGTACTGGTGCTTGATTTTGTTCTTTCCCAGATGCAGGACTTTGCATTTTCCCTTGATGAACTTTGAGAGGTCTCTTTCAAAGTATTTCTCCAGCCAATTGAGGTCACTCTGAATGAAAGCATGACTTTCCAGTGTATCAGCCCGTTCTCTCTGCTTTGTATCATAAACAAAACTGGTAAGTGTCCACTCAGTCCCATCATCCAGATCATTGATGAAAATGTTGAGAAGTATTGCACCCATTATCAACACATGGAGTATGTCACTAGTTGTTGGCTTCCAGTTAGATTTCATATCACTGATACCCTCTGAGCTCAGCTATTCAAGCAGTATTCAGTCATGTCACTGTCAGCTCATCCTGTCCATATTTCATCAGCTTTTCAAAGGGAATCTTATGGAAGATGGTGTTGAAAGCATATTGAAGTCAAGGTAGACAAATTGCACTGCTCTCCATTCATTTAGCAAGCCAGTCATTTTACCATAGATACTTATTGGGTTGGTTTGGGTATTTTGATTGAGTTAACAGGAAATGGCTCTGCAGTGGCTAACAGAGCGTTGTCTCACATTGAAGCTATTTCAGGGCTTCTGAAGTAATGAAGATTTAGAAAAGACCAGAGTTCTAGAAATAGCTGAGGTTGAGTACTTACAAGGGAGTATGTTAGTGTGTGTCCAAAAGCCTTTATAAGCATTTATAAGCATGAATACAGTGGTACAAGAAGGGACAAATCTGTAATTTTCTTTTACTGACCAAAACAAGGTCTGAGAAAGAAGATTGCAGATTTCTTCCTCTTCAGTTACAACAATGGAGATGCTGAAAGAGAACATCTAATTCTGTTAGCCAACAGTAGGGTTGATTGTAGAGGAAAGTTATCCTAAATCAACATAGTAAGTGATAGCTTGGAGTTTCTGAACTGACAGGAAATCCCTGCCTGAACTAACACTACCCCTGCTAAAAGAAATGTACAACACAAAAAAAAGACCAGCGGGATCCTAGAAAATACCTGTCTCCAAAGAGATGTAATGGGACTGAGACTATGCTGCCCATCTATCTAAGTTAGGTCATGAGCAGTTAGGTAGAGGTGGCTGTGTGTTTCTAACTCATTACAGATTAATTTTCCAAATCTGGAAATCTTTTTCTATTTCTTCAGTTCAGTTTACCACAGATTAAAAATTTTTTGCTACTAGAAAATAAGAATTGTAATTGTCACCTTTGGCTCCATTTTGTATCAAACTGCTTACTGAATTATAATTACTTCATATATTAAACAGAAAATTCTTTGCAGGTAGTATAGCATTATCTAGGTTGAATTGCTCAGGGAGTCATCTGGAAGAAAGGGGAAAAATTATAAAAATAACAGGGTTTCATGTGTTTCGATTGCTATGTCAAAAATGGTCAGCTTCCCTTTCAGAAAATATATGTTGACTTCTTACTGGCTTCTACTGATGTTATTAAAAAAAAAATCCAGTGAGAGATTTTTAAGGTTTTTTTATGCTCTTACTTAATCTTCCACAGTGTTATGTTCTACTTCAAAACTGGTTAAGAACAGAAGACATGCCTGTACTAAGGGAATATAATCTCATTGGCGGGAAGGATTTACAGCATCATCTGTAGCAGTTTTTTACTAAAAGGTAATTAGAGACAGGTTGAAAACTGTCATTTAACGTCTCTTTTTTTAGTAAACATGCCTATTCTCTATGATGAAAGATAGTCCAGCTATTAGAAACACAACTCAAAAATAGGTCACTGGTGGATTAGTGTAATGCTGTGGAGAGCAGGAGTTTGCAAATGTCAGTCTTTATGGGTCCTTTGAGAGGCTAGCATGATTTTACTGAGCCAAAGTGAATACACAGGTTTTCTCAATTCAATGTTTTGTAGCAAACATACCCAAGAAACATAGCAGCAGTTAATCAGAGTGAATAAAGTCCACATGAGTGTAATGTAATGTAATTACAGTTTCTTTCACTGTTGTCTTTCACTGGTTTTGGCTGAACTCAGGTATGAGAACTGAACAAAGATGCATATGAACTATTAGGCATATACATTAAAATTTTCAGATTGAAGATGGTTTGCCTAATTCTTCTTTTATTTACTTCCCATAGATACTGTTTCAAACAGGAATGATCAGTTAAATAAGAGATTTCTAATAAAATATTTACAAATAAATGTATGTTTTTCTCCTTGTGAAGAAAGCTTTTTTCATGTTTTACTTATCCAGCTTGGGGAAGAAAGGAACATCATATGATTAGCAAGTTCTAGCACAGTTCAGATTTTGCATATTCCTGCCAGTGGTCTAATATAAAAATTATTTACAAGAAGTATCTGGTGAATAAATTTGAATTGCAAAAATATGAAATTGCAAAAAAAAATGAAAAAAGCTAAAATGAGCAAATTATTAACTGAGGATTAGCTACTTAGATTTATCTGAGATATTTTTATGAGTAATTCTTAATAGAAATACAGTTCACTCTCTGTGGATATCACAGATTGTCACTGGAAAAAGTCAGTAGTTTCAGATAGTCAAATAATGACATTTATTGCTTTCCTAACAAACCATACGTGTGTAAATAAAACTTAAGTCTTCTTGAGCTGTTTTAGTTGCTTATGGCTTTGTTAGGAGGATGATCACTTTTAAAAAAGTCAATATTTGTATTAAAAGGTAAATAATTACTTATTAGATCCTTTTCTACAAAAAGGATATAAAAAAGCAATAAAATTGCTTTATTTCTGCAAGCCCAGGCAAGCTATCCTGATAAACAGCACACGCATAACCTGCCTGAGCAACTTTCTTATTTTGTTTTTATAGAGTGATCAAAAGGTTTTCCTGGGTTGGGCTGGTCGTGTTTCAACGTGTCTTGTATAAAGAGTTGACTTCTGTCTTATGTAATGTGCTTGATTCATTCTTTTTCTCTAACATGCAAATCTTGCAATATCACACAGTAAAACAGCTAATCAAAATTAGTATTTCATATCATAACTTGTATAACATAACGTGTTACATCTGTGACATTTTTATGAACTATTTGAAACTCCTTACTGGCCACTATGACAGAAAACATATTTCTTCTTTGAAAACTGACCCACTTTCATCTGTAATAGGGCTCATTTTCTTCTTAGTAGGTGGTACAGTGCTGTATTTAGGATTTAGTACGAGAATAATGTTAATAACACAATGATGTTGCTAAGTAGTGCTTACCCTAAGTTAGGGACTTTTCAGTTTCCTGTGCTTCACTAGTGAGAAGCTTCACAAGAAGCTGGTATGGAGCATGGCCAGGACACAGTTTAAATGAACTTCTGTTAGGTCTAATTGTCAAGACCTTAGAGGTCAAATAATTTGCTCAAACTTCAGTGCCCAGGGTCACCTGAGACTCTGTAGGGTGTATGAGGGTGTATGTATTTAGCTTGGCAGATGTGACACAGGAAACTTTCTGGAGGGGTATCAAGGAGCTAGGCAGGGTATCTCTGGGCAACTCAGATGGCATTACATCCCCACATGGAAACAGTAGAACCAAGATCCTAACTTTTAAACATAAATATAGATATATGAGAAGAACCTCATCCTAACAGCGACTGCTGATTTGAGTTCATCATTTAGTTCTACATCATTTTGTGGCATCTAACACTTGCACAGGGCAAAACCATTGGCTTAGCAAACTAAATTGACTGATTGTTGGGTTGTAGGGAATCTCTAAGGCCTTGGCGAAGCCCGTGGCAGCCTGGACATCATGATGTTCTAATGTTGTGAGTTGCTTGCATCCTCTCAGAAAACAAAATCTTTAAAGATGCTTCTGTAATGGTCAACAACTCCTGGTGCCAGTGCCATTATAACCATTAAAACTTGCATTGGATACATTTAGTATGTAGCACCTACATCTCAAGACTGCTACTGCATGGAAAAGGTTTATGCATTTGACTTTTTCTCTTTTATTTTTTTTTTTAATTAAACAAGATTGGTTCCCTTTTCAATTTTCAGATGTCTCAAATTGGATTGTACGGAGGAACAGAGAAATGAAACTCATATGGACTTCCTGGCCTGCTGTAGCAGTTTTTGTTACAGTCATGAAGTATATGTATGTGACATATACAAAGAAAAAGACTGGAAGGCACATCTGTGAGCATACGTGTGCATCGTTACTTTGAATCATAACACACAAGAGAAGAGTTGCTGCATTGTCTCAGGAAAAAGAAAGCTCAGCTGAGGATTGCGCTGGTCCTCTTGCTTTTTTAGGAATAAAACCTGAATGGTTTGCAGAGCTTCTGCATAAAATCCATGTTCACAGGTCCTCACAATTACCACTCCCCTTAGTTCTAGCTATCTTCTTCCTTCTCTCTCTTGCACACCTTCTCACCTTACAGCCTAAGTTTTTAGCTGTTAAAAAGAACAAACATAGATATGTAACCACATTACAGAACCAGAAGTTATCATCAACTTAAGTAAGGAGAAAAAGTATTTTCTCTGTTTCAGTGCATGTGTGATTATTCTCCCATACAGTGAGGAGCAAGAAGAGGTAACATGTTGGAGACTATTAGATTTGGAAAGTGCTTTTCAGTTTTCAGGTAGGTTACACATCGTGTGATTTGGTAGAATTACTTTCCCTTTTCCCTTTTCATTTTGGGTAAAAGTAGAGGTTTAAACACTATAAAACACATATGCTACAGCGGGTAGGCTAGAGGAATTCTGTAATTGTAGAAGTTCAACCAACTTTTTTTCCCAATTAATTTTCAAAGCTTTTCAATGACGGTTGCTGGCTTGTAAATTCTTATTTGCTCTACCCTGCATGTAAAACCTGCAATACATGTAGACACTCTGACATACTAGGCTTACTTCCCATCTCAGCTGAATGAGTCTCATGCCAGTGATTTTGGTGACCTTATCCTTCTTTCAGGCCAATGATGAACAGAAATCAAGCCTTTATATACAGGATATTTGAACAAAAATCCATGAGTGAGAAAAGAGCCCAATACATTAATAGCTGATTGCCTTCCCACTGATTGCAGTGACAGCAGAGCTGATGAACGTCTTGTTCAGTTAAACTTGTAGCAAAGCTGGAAAGCTCTGCAGCAGGTGGAAATGGAACTCTGATATAAGACCTGGCCCAGCTATGTCCTCCTGCAAACCTGAGTTACAGTCGTCAGGCACAGAGATTAAAAACAAAATCTGACTATTTTGGTGCTTTGTCATAATTACCAAGGTTTAAACACATTAGCCTAATTTTCTTATCTGTATTGATAAAGGTTTTTCCTGATTCACAAGTATTATTCTAATTAAAAATCCCTTCCTCCCCACACAGTCTGCCCACCCTGTTGTTTATTTTAATGTAAAATAGCAGTAAAATATTCCTTTTCTAAAAAGGCATCTCTAGGACGTATACTAGTTCTCTTTTGATGTTTTCATTTCTTTACTAGTACTAAAATTTGTTAAAAATAACACAAACATTCATCTTTCAGCATCTTTTCACAAAAAGCCCTTTAGAAAGGCAAGGATCTCAATTTTCAAAGAAAAGACAGATTTTCATAATGCTATTACTTAGCACTTCTGCTTACTGACCCTTACAGGAAGCCTCTGTTTAAGTTCAATCCATGAAACATGCTTTGGGAAATTGTACTGCCTTCAATTAAATGTTACCTGTATGGAACACCTGAAATAGGACACCTAAATTACTTTTTAAAGGTCTGTTTCCAAATAACATGATTTTTGTACCACTACCTAAAAAAAATCTATTTTTAACATCAAAGCAGCAATTTTTTTTAAGACTTTTTTTCAGTTTAGGAAAGTGTGGCCACGTGAATCTGCATTCTTCATATTGTACTCTTCACTTTGCACCTGAAAAAGTGCAAGAAATTCCAATTGTTGCCAGGTCATATTAGTGTTGTTGACACTTTGGAAACACGGGGTAATGTGATTCTTGTCTTAGGGCTCAATTCAGACACAGAAAATATTTCAGACATGTCTAAATATATGAAAGTAAGAATATATGATTTTGTAAGCGTAAGTATGCTTGAAGGATTGCTTTAGTTGCAAGTTGGGAACAATTCTGTGTATGAAGTAGCTGATGTTTCCCCTTCTCTAAGAAAGTAGGGAAAAAGTTACCTGCTACAAAGCTGAAGTCGCAGCCTTTTTAAAAAATCAGATTTGCTTTCAATAAACAGATTTAGGATGCCAAATGTGGTGAAGGACGGTTTTATCCCACTGGGACAGTTTCTCAACCCAGCCAAATTCTAATCTGGGGGTAGCAGTTTTCCCTGAAATCACTCACCAAGACGACCAGTGAGCCAACAGGCTCATTTAATTCAGTTTTGGTGCACATCCATGAGACAATTTTCCAGCACAGAAAGGGAAATACCAGGAGCAGTTACAGAAAGCCAGAGGTTATGTGGCTTTTGGAGTAGCAGGGAGAAGTTAAATAGACTGGGAGTTGGCTGCAGAAAGAGGGATCAGTGTCTTGGATATTGGGATGAAAGGCTCAGAGCTGGCACAAGAAACTATATGTTTCTGGCAAAGGGGGCTATAACAGGCATGAAAGAGCCTTGTGGGTGGCCCAATAAAAAGGGGGGCTACAGGTGGGTCTGAAGGAGGCTGGCAGAAGAGGGTTCCTGGCTGTCAAATTTGCCAGTCTGCTTGTGCTTGTAGCAAGGCAATGATCTACAGGGAATTGGCTGGACAAACTCCATGTCTACACCCAGCATGCATTGGAGCCTGAATGAAGCATGGTGATCTTACATTGGTTGGTAACCACTTGTATACACAGAACATGAATAGAATTTCCCTCAGAAACAAAGGCTGAGAAAGGGTCCCTTCATTACAGCATGATCAAGTGAACATGAAGAATTCTTGAGACAGGTTTATTTAAACACATCTGTAATCCTCTACGTACTAAGCTTGCACAACCTCCATAGACTATCTTTTCTAATTCTTTACTCACCTTAAAATATAAAAGTATTTCCAAATATAAAAAAATAAACATAGCAGATTAACGTATTTACTTTTTGCCCTACCCCCTGTGGATTTGGAGTACAAAACAGAATTATTCTGCTAACAAAACAAACCAAAGAATTGTTATAGGATTGGAAGGCTTTTCACGTCCTTTGTCCCTTGTTTAGTTTGCTTATATATATGCTAAATATAATCATATATTTCCAAACTTTTTATGGGTCCTGTTTTGTAAAACTCTTTTCTTCCTGGCTTTCTCTGATTTTCTTCAACTCCATCTTTCTTAAAATATGATGGCTCAACTAAATATAGTACCTCAGGTAAGTCCTCACAGAACAACGACCCTTAGACACCACAAAATGATGTCTTTTTACAACCACATGACACACAGTTGATTCAGAGCTAGCTTGTGAAGACTTCTAACTTCTATGCCCTTTCCATGTTATTGCTGCCAATCAGTTAATGGTCTTTTCTACATGAGAAGCCCCCAAGCAGTATACTGAATTTCACCTTTATTGAAATTCACTTTTTCATATCGAATGATTCTTCAGCTGGTCAAGATCATCTTCAGTGAACCTTGCCTACCATCTTCATTCACTCAGTTTTTAATGACCGTTCTTTCCAGATGATTTAAAAATTATTCATGTAAACTATTAAAAAATACTAAAGAACACTGAGCACAGGACAGAGCCCTAGGGAATGGGACGTAGTAAGAAATGGTTGACAAATAGCTCTGGAGCAGATGTGTGCTCTTAGCTGTGAACCTCCCTAAACTATCATCTATACATGACTTCCTTGAGAGAGAATGTCATGTGGAGAGATCTCAAAGGCCAAAAGTCAGGATACATCCTGCTGCTGCCCCTTTCTGTATGTTACATGATTTTTTCTCTGGAGAAAAAAGAAATTGCAGTGGATTAATATGTTTAATTCTGGAAAAATTAGTTGTCTTTTTTCTTATTATATAATTATCCTTTAAATACTTAAAACTTACTTTTAATAATTTGCTTCTGATTTTTCCAGGCTATCAAAATGGCATGTTTCCATAATTTTATTGTACCCCTTTCAAAACTGGAAATATCTTTGTCATCAGGTTCCCTTGGCTGCCATGATCTCTGGAAGAAAATCACTGCAGGGTTAGGAGCTATTATAATACACTTCACCAGGACCTCCCAGATTCGAGAATATCTCAAATATTCTCAAAGGTTTTTGAGCCCGGGTTTTTACATCTGCTTTTTCATTTTTATTATTTTAATCATATAGAAGAAATAATTTTTTGAGATACTTGAAATTAAAAAGACTATTAATTTCTCTGCTCATTAATTCCTTCCCTTTCCTGGTAAGTACTGGACTTATTCTTGTAATTTACTTCTAAGATACAATTAGAAGTTTTTCTTCTTGTCTGTTTTCTCTTATTAGGCACTTAAGCATTGCATTATATGCTCTCAATCAGCTGATTTTTTAATAATAAAACTTTAACAGTAGTGGTGTGTCTCAACCAGCTCAGGCTCCTGGCTCTATTGCATCATTACAGCTTGCTTCTATCTGTCCCCAGGAACTTTCAGCAGATCAGCCTCTGGTTTCTTGGAAGCCAACACATTAAACATTAGTCATTTTTGATGTATCACATTGTTATATACATTGTGTTTTCAGGCTTTACCATTTAGTTGGTTGCTCAGATAATCACATGAAGGTCAGGATAACGAGATTCTTGTGTCATAAGAAGGTGGTCTCCTAGATTATGGTGATTAATCATCATGAAAATCATAAGCATACTAAAAATGAAAATCAAAAGTATGTACTGCTTTGCAACTTGCTCCTTTAATGAAAAGAGAACTCTAGCTATGTTGAACATCTTTGGCACACACTGGAGAATTACTTTCACTGTAAGCTAAAGTAACTTCCTGCACAGTGAACTGGTCCTCTTTCTCTTCTGTTGAGATTCCCATTCCCATGAGGAAGGAAAGCTGAGTCTCTTTTGTGTTTTCCTGTGCCTTGAACAGAAAGCCTAAGGTCTTGCCTGGCATAAAGGAACTGAAATAAGTAGCCAGTGTATGCAACAGTGGCCTCTGGGAATGGTTTCAGGCCTTTGTATTTCCTAGTTATTTTGTGCTTTTTTTGTCAAAGGGTAAACATTTCAAGCATTATTCAGAACGGATTTAGGAGGTGTTTTCTTTAAGTTCTGCTGAATACAAATGTGTGGAAGGAAAGAAAAATCAAGCATTCTGCTTTGGTTTTGTGTTTTTGTTCACCAGTTACACTGAGATCTTTGAGGAGAAGGATTGTATAGATGTGTAGGGTAATCCAGTTCTCCTCTTCCTGAGTAGGGCTTTCATAGGAAGTCACTCCAAAGCACTACTGGAAGAGGGCTATCTCAAGCCTACTAAAGGAGAGAAAAGAAAAATTCTGGCAGATGAGGAGCCATGATAAAACCTGAGGTGACTCTGCTGCCAAGATCGGTATGCTAGCAACATTGCTACAGCTGAGAGAAGACAGCAAGTACTTTCCAGGAGAAAGTATTACGGAAATGTGTGGCATATTTTAGCAGTGCAATACCAGCATAAAATCTCAGAGTGCAGAGTGAATTCACTTTCCTGAAAAAAAATATCTTCTCTAAATGTAGGTGAAGGGATGTAGCTCCTTAAAGGTAGAAATTGAGATAGAAACCATTTGCTTCTGGATATTCATAGTGATGATACGATATATGCATACACATAAATGTTTGTAATTTAAAAGACATAGAGCCATGACATGCCCCAGCACACATAATCTATGTGAAGCCAGAAGAAAACTGTTTGACCCCAATAGAGTGAAGCCTCCCCAAAGGACTACTGGAAGCGATATTTTCCAGACTAGTGCTTCTTTGCAGTATGTGGTAGCAGATGGCCAGCCAGCACCCTGGGATATGACTGACTGTAGAACAGTGCCTTGACTTTGTTCCATTATTATAAAGACTCAAAATTTAAAATTTTGTGTTTAAACAAACTTGTGAGACCACTTATATGGAGGTGAATAAGAGGGGGAAAAATGTTTCTTTACAAGATATTGTACTCTCTAGAGAGACCAAGAACTTCAGGCTTGGTTATGCTAAGTAACCTGCTGAGCCCATGTCTTGGTTAGGTTGAAAAACACTTATGTTCTTATTAAAGTTACCATCTTTCTTCAATGCACCCACAATACAAAATGTAGCATTGATAGATAAGGATGAGTTTGGTGTAAAGAATGTAAATACATTTAATTCTCTTTACAATATAACATTTGTATGTTTGTATCATGGGCTTGAAATGTTGCAGCAACCTTGGAGAAATTCGAAGAATTTTAGGGATGTCCCCAAGAAAGCAATGAATTCCTGATTTGCATAGAAAGTGACAGAGGTAAGGACAGAGGAAGACCCTGCTGCTATGCGTGACTTCTGAATTTTGAAATTCTTCTCCAAAAGTCAGTGGGGACAGACATGACACTCGAAAGCTTTGTCAGAAGTGAGTTAGAATTATGCTTTGCTGTTTTGATTTTTACCTTTGCTATTTTGTTTAAAACCTTGATATTAAGAATTTAAGATGTTCTTTTGCTCAAATAAGCTTGCATCAATTTTCCCCATCATTTTTTCAGTGCTAGAGTTGAGGCCAAGGGAAGCTGACAAATTCAGCTCACATTCTGTCTCTGGAGGTAAAGTATGCAAGCATCAGCCTAGTGCTCCCCCCATGAGGTACACCCTGACATGGTGCTAAATCCTCTCAGCCAGGCTGGAAGGGTCAGCTGGGGCCTGGGAGTGCCAAGCACTGTATTGAGAAATTTGTTCCTGGCAGACTTAGAAAACACCCCTTCTTCCAGGATCAGGTAACAAAGAAAGACCCCTCACAGCAAACCCCTGGGGAACCTTTCAAATCAGTCCATGGCTTCAAGGGGAAATGTAGCAGCTTCCAGCTTAGGAGAGAGGACTGAAATGAAATTAACCAAGAGAAAATGTTTGACTGTACTGATTTGTGAGATTGTGTTTGAAAAAAATATTTACAAACCCTTTCTGCAAGGGTGCTACTAATGTAAAATATGCAATAGAAGATGTTTTCATCAGAATCAAGAAAAGAGGCAGCTCCTTTAGTCTAATAATTTCCTGGGAATCAGTTCTCCAGTCAGCCCTCTGACCTGAGATCCCTGTTGTAAAACACTAGTTTGTTCTACCTATGCTGAAAGGTAATGAAAGGTATCTAGTAGTTTGCTCACTCCAGTAAACATTTAAACCATGCTGTTGTTTTTATCACTTCAGTCTATAAATCTTCTCTATGTGCTGTCATGCTCATGCCTCAGGAAAGTCACAGTGGAAACTACTTGAAAGTCTGCTTATAGCCCAGACCCAGGCTTTGGAATAGGTCATTAATGCTCATGAGCAGGCCACCAGGGTATAATGTTTTCATGGAGATTTAATGGAGACTGTAAAAATATGTATTGCAAACGCTAAAGTGTCTGTTATCTGATACTCATGCCTAGATTCAGCTTACTTTCTCCAGACACGTCCAAGCCTGTACTCAGTTCTGAAGATCAGGACTGACTGTCATATCCATCTCTCCTTCCCCACATAATCCTCTCCCACTTATCAGTCATTCAGCAGGGGTTTGTGCATTTTTCTAAAATGTAAAATGCCCCATATAATTTCTTTGCCTGAAAGTATAGGACAGTGTGTTTGTGAAATGCCACGTCTTCTCTGTTCCACATGTGCAGGGCCAGGAGTTGGACTTTGATGATCGTAGTGGGTTCCTTCCAACTCAGAATATTCTGGGATTCTGGGATGAAAGCTCAACCCAGCCTACAGGGCTGCTTGTGTATTAAGATGCAGTAGGTAAGAATCATGACAACTGAGGAATAAAAGCAAGAAACGTGGTAATGTTAGACATAGAGAAGCATTTATTTGAAACATTTGGAATAACAAATTTATGCTATATTTCACTATGAAGTACAAGCAGCTCTTGGAATAAAGTCTGAACATGAAGGCCTATGAAGAAGTGTTTACTGCAGCTTAAAACCAGATATTCTTCTCAGACTTGAAAGCTAAACAAGGTATGAGGAGAGTTGCTATTTTATCCTCAAAAAAAGTGACAATTACATTGAAATTGTTTTATAGCTATTGTTGGATTCTTTTTTCAGGTTGATAACAAAACAACAGATGAAAAAGATAAGAACATATTGGGAGACTAATACAGGAGTGCATAGCTCCTCATGTTCCCAAGTCCTTCAAAATGTTTGTGTTCCACTTTAATGTGAAACAAAAGGTAAAGGAGGAAAGCATTTAATCACAGGTAAATTCTAAGGAACTGTCTGGGTATTCAGTCCCATATTAAATCAGTGTTAAAATAACAACATGAGCACTGTATTTTCTAAATCCAGTGGTGTCAAATGTTTTTGTTTGGGATGGTCTCAGACCAGATATCACCAATACAATCACAAAGAGAATATGTTTCAGAGCTTATGTAATATTTTGTATGGTACTCATTTCAATCCTTTTGCCCAGCTTAGGCAAAGCATTTAAAATATGTAAAAATGCACCTTGATCAGTAAAATAAACACTATCGCCATTCTAAGTCATGGGGACAAAAGTGGAAATCAGTCCACAGAAAACCACAGAGTGCATTGAAAATGCTTTTAAGTAAAGCCTTTCAGACATTCTAAGAACTGCAAAAACAAGCAGCCCAACTCTATTTGGAAGAAACAGAAAGCAACTCTGCAGAAAGAAACCCATGCTATGCAGAAGACATCCCAGTGCAGAACATAGGGACAAAGTGATGATGATTCCAACTTGAAATCAGAAATATAACAAGTGAAAAGGCTTAGCTTAAAATAATAGTGCCCAATATACAGGTCTTCCAAAAAGCCCTAATTAAGTAAAAAAGATAGCCCAAGAATATTAGTATCAGGAAACAGCTCCAGTAACCTGAGTACCTGACAGTGTAATTGATAAAATATTAAACTGGTATTTTTAATTCAGCGTCAGTCCAGGTTAAGCCATGAACTCGTGAGTTAAGCATGTGTTGCTGAAACATCAGAACTTAAATTTTACTCATGAAATATACACTCACAGAGAGGTTATTGTACACGGAGCAGGCACACACCTACTGAAAATAGGCAGCCGTGCATGCAAAATTACCTTCTGTCTGTGCAGCGCAAAGGAACTACTTAGATCCCTTCTGTGTCTAATAATAGGGCTCGAAGGAGAGACAGCTTGGATACTGTGTATTGCTAATAACTGAAAAAGGTGCACTGGAGTCTGCATAACCAACTGTAACAGAAAGGGTTGTAGCAATGCCTGTGAGGAACTATAGCAAAAAAAAATGGAGAACACTGACCTGTGAAAATAGTTCATACTCCTCTTCTTTAAGGCTTTTTTTACAATCCTAATTAGACATGTGTAAATAATTGATTTTTCAAGTTGGGGGCTGAACCTAAAAAATATTTTCTAATATGTTTCAGATCAACCTGAACTGATTTCTTTCCTTTTTGCTAACACAAAAATCATCATTAACAATATTTGGTATTTAAGAACTTCTACATTTATGAAAATGATTTTGTAGCTACTTTTGGGGGTGGGGGTGTTAGGGTTTTTTTGGTTGTTGTTTTTCTTTTTTTTTTAATAAACAAAGAAGAATTTGACTTCTAAAAGAAACAATCATTAAAAATTTTATCTAAAATAATTGAAATTTAATCCGAAAGTCCACAAATTACTTTGCTAGATCTAAAACCTTTCCTCTCATACGAGGATTTTCCCCATTCTAATTTGAATGCAGGCACAGTCTGCATTATTGAAAGCCTTTATTTTTTCCCACCTTAATTCCACATTATTAGAATTAATTCTGCCCTCATGTAAATGGAGTAATTTACAGCCGCAGGGTCCCGAATGAGAAAAGCGCCTGTGTATGTCCTTAATGATAAGGAACCTGAAATGGCATTTGTATTTCTTTTTGAAAACTGGGTCATCTAAAACCATTTCAAAATTATCTAAACATCATTTCAGCAGCTTAATCCTACAGTCCTGTCCCTCCTCATCGGTGTCTTCAATAAGTGTTGTAACTCTTATCACTATGACTCTTCTAACTCTGCAGTAATTTCCAGATTTTTCCAAAATCCTCTCTGTCCTGCGGAGGGTTGCCACAACACACTCTGAGGCAGAAGTGATTGAGGGTGATCTGTAAGCTCCCAGTCCACACTGCTAAATCCTAAACTGAGGAGTCCTCAGGGTTCTTCTGATCTCCAAGGTCTAGATTGATGCTTTTGCCACAAGTTGTTTTTACCTTGGGGTGATCCCTGGCTGTATACAGCTCTCCTCATGCTGATTATTGTGTGGATGAGATTCAGGCATATGGGCTAGATGAGACCCAGGGAAGACTTAGGTGAAGATTGCAGCCCTTGTAACTGGATGAACCAGGATCTCTGAGCATTTCCACAGTGTAAACCTGCAGCAGCTGAAGAGTCATGGACCATTCACATCCCACCATCATCCCAGTAGTTAACTCCTTACCAAAAAAACCCAAAAACCAACAGAAGATGCATAATAAGACAGTAATTGATTGCATCAGCAACTGAGGAAAATTGACTCTGCCACTTGGACAAAATTAATAAACTGAAGAACAGGAAGAAAAAAATAGAAAAAAATCAAAATGCTTTGTTAATCTTGGCTGCCACTGATATCAATAGTTCCCAGGACCTTTTAAGAGGGATAGTGACTGCTGTACTGCTTCAACAAGTTGCTGAAATGACTTCATAGTCTTTCAGTTTCTTTACACTTTTCTTTTCCTTGCTTCAGTTATGCATGACTAAATCAAGAGTAAAAACATTTCCTTCTAGTTAAGGTCTGCTAGAGGAAGATCAGTTCAGGACATTGAAATCACAGCCAGATCCAGAGCCTTTTGTTAAAACCTGCTTTTGGAGAATCCTGTTCCCTGCTGCTGACTCTTTTCTGTGCTGCTGCTTTTGGCAAACTGCATCTCCTCTCTCCTTCAGAGGATCCTTATCATATTCAGACTAGGAAATCCTTTTTCCTGAGTAGGGAATGAGGCAGTCTTTGCCATCTCCTCTGCCAGCTCTCTGGATAGCTGCTATTTCTCCTCTCTTTCTGTTCAGGCTTAGGTCTAGAAGACCCTTCTCCTAAACAGAAAGGGTCCCCATGACTGTCCTGTGCTTAGGTCCAGCTCCAGGTTCCTGGTCCCAGACCCAGTTTCTATTCAAATGAACTCTCCACTGGTTAAATATAGGTCACCTTAAAATCACTCTTGTCTCTAGAGCTGTTGACTGAATCTACACTGATTCTTTTGAGACCTTCAGCACCTATCTGAGTTTTATAACTGGCTTAAGTGTCTTAATCTGAGAGTTTAGACTTGACCCTATGAATCTATGGCCTTTTTTTTACAACAGTTTACTCTGGCAAGTAGCAGAGCCTAAGTGTTTAGATCATGTGACAGAAACTACTTCAGCAATTGAATTCAGAGCCAAATACATTTAGATCTGAACTACTAGCTAGTTTAGTAAGCTAGATTGTCAGAATATAGTCATTATTTCTGTATGCTACAAAGTCTAAAATTGTTTATTATATAATAAATAATAATGGCCAGTCTTCGTGAACGAAGATTTTGGGAAAGGTCTTTTACCTTTCAAGCCTGCGCAATGGATTTTTTAGGTGAGAGACAGCTTGCGCTGAACTGAGCCCACCCTTTAATCCTAAGGTTCATCTGCCGGGGCCAAGCAAGCTTGGACAATGGCAGCGAGGTCCTCAGGACGTAGGTTTGTTTAGAGTGACCTTCTCATAGATGGATGGCCTCACAGGGCTAACGAGCTCCATCTGCCCGGAGGACCTGGAATCGAACCTGGGTCGCAGCGGTGAGAGTGCTGCATCCTAACCACTAGGCCACCAGGGGTCAGATTTATAGTAAATACTGTCAGATGATTTTATAGCAAATGAAAAGACCTGTCTGTGAGACTTCCGACTAGGCAAAAATCTGGGTGTCAACATTTATCTGAAGTTTCTTGCAGAGGTAAAAAGACTTGTATTTATATCAAAGCTACTCATCCACACTCTCCAGCTGTTAGGTAGTGCCCATATATAATGATCCCAGTGTAGTTGCTGCATGGAGAGGTTCTATCACTGCAAAGGGTCCTTTCAGCTTTCTCACACATTGAAACAAGGTCCAAGAAACACCTGTCACTGATGCTTTTACTCACCCTTGCAAGTAAGATCTTAGCCACGTTGACTAGGCATTATGTGGAGACAACAAATTTTATCTTCCCAAATTATCTAATACATTTTTTCAACTTCTAGATTGTCAGTCTGATAGTCTTCACTGGAAAATCAGTGCACATTAAATGAATACATACATGAATGGCAGCAGCACTAAAAGAAGCATATCAAGAGACTTTGAGAGAACTAGTAGATTATATGACAAAAATATCTCAGAGTTCTAAAATGACAGTTGGAAAGACATCAAAGGGGCAGTGATAGGTCTTTTCTGTCTGTTCTGACTATAACTCTAGTGATAAAATTTTCCTTAACACGTAATAATCTTGGCAAAAAATCAGATCTACATATCTAAGCAGTTGTACCCTGAACTATTTCGATATGATGGCAAGCATTTCTTGCAGGTAAAGATGCAAGTTAGCAAGGTAAAGATATTTAGCATGAAAATCTGTAACTCGTTGCAGATTGATTTGTTGTATAATTAAATTGCAGGATTATTTTCCAAAATAGAAAGCCCTTATTCTACAAGTGAGTTTTTCAGAAAGTAAGTGGTTCATTAAGATATCTGTAAATTCAACTCCCACTCCCTCCTCAGTATTTAAATCTGAAAAACATAGAACTGAAACTAATACATAAAAACTGTGGTAGGGAAAAGGGTGACAAGATTACAAGGATAAATGAAATCATGCAAATCAGCAATGAAATTCAGTGTCTTAAGCACAGATTACCCAGACAGCTGTATGGGATTTGGGGAATTCACCACAGGGCAGGTTTAGCATCATGCTGTCCCCCAGAGTGAGGAGGTGTGACAACAGAATTTAACAATTTTGGTGAAAAATTATCTATTACCCAGGCAAAGAGGAGAGGAGAAAGGAGTCGGGAGAAGAACTGGATGATGAATTATAAAGAAGAGACAACTTAACTGCACGATACTAACACACAAACATCAGCTTTAGAGGGAAAAGACGTTTTGAGGACTGGAGCACTCCTGCAAGTAACGGGTCAGTGCTGCATGTGACAATAAAGAAGAATGATTCTTGTTTTGAAACCTTTTTCTTGCCCCGTCTAACTCCTCTTTGCAGCATAACAGTAGGAAAGAGCTGTTAAATATACGAAACAGCTGCTGCAGTGCTCTCTGTTGTCTCACAGAGTCCTTTGATCACCAAAATATATAAGTAGGAGCCCAGGTTCATTGCTAAGCAACAGACTGCTTGAAGACATACCTAAATTCGAGTGTGTGACAAAGTTCTGTTCATACTAGTAGGACAGAAGCTTGTAATTCAGTTTAAATCTACATGAGTGTTTTGCTGAAGAGTGGTGGGTTATGGAGGTCGTAGTGTGAACCTTTGCCCAGCACCACCAATGTTATAGGGGAGGTCACATGAAGCTACAGAGATGACAGACTTTAGCTGATTTCTTGATGCTGCTTTTGGACTCAGTGATCTTAAAAGTCTTTTCTAACCTAAATGACTCTATGATTCAGTCTCAGCCATTGCCAGTTTATGTCTGTTGATTCACTTTCTACAGCAATTCTTGAGTTTCCCCTTCTCATGAATAAGGGAGTGGTGGAGCATGAACGAAAAATGTGAACGTAGCACCTAAAGGGATCACGAATCATATAATTCCATTACCATCATCATGGGACACCATGCACTAACTTTGCAGCATCAGGAAGGCTCTACAGTTTATTCACTCTCATGGGAAGGTTAATACAGAGGAGAACTGTGTTAAAATATCTCTCCTACTAATAAAAAGAGCAGATCAGGCAGAACATGCTTGGAGCCTTCCTGCAGTCATATCACAGAAGAGTAAAAGCAATTTGAAAACCACAGTCTGACAGGCTGAGTATTTATTTAGGGACAGGTACAAAATGCTTTCTTTTTCATCCTCCTCTAAATATTGTCTTTCAACGGTCAGTTTTGTTCGCTATATCTATTGTTTTCCCTTCATTTAAATTCCTTCATCATATATCATAGAATGGTTTGGGTTGGAAGGGGCATTTAAGATCATCTAGTTACAACCTCACTTCCATGAACAGGGACACCTTCCACCAGGTTGCTCTAAGCCCCATCCAACCTGGCCTTGAACACTTCAAGGGATGGGACATCCACAACTTCTCTGAGTAACCTGTCCCAGTGCCTCACCACCCTCACAGTAAAGGATTTCTTCCTAATATCTAATCTAAACCTACTCTCAGTTTGAAGCCATTCCCTCTTCTCCTATCACTACACACCTTTCTTGTAGAGTCCCTTCAGGTACTGAAAGGCTGCAATAGGGTCATCGCAAAGCCTTCTCTTCTCCAGGAAGAACAATCCCAACTCTCTCAGCCTTTTCTCATGAGAGGTGTTCCATTCCGTTAATTCTCTTCATGTCCTTCCTGTGCTAGGGTCCTCAGAGCTGAACATAGTAAAGTTCTTCAGGTCCCCTTCTGCAAGAAGTGAGACACAATTTTTATATATAAGTATATATGTGTGTGTATAAACGGTATATGGAATGTATACACAAATGTATGCATTTACACAGCTACTAACTTTTAAACAAGGCACCTGAGAAAAGGAAAACGAAGGAATCTTGCTGCTGTAGGATTTATTATTCCCTACCCAGTATTCTCCCTATTATTTATTCTATTTAATTCTCATGGCAATTTGAAAATGAGTTTATAAATGTGAGAAGTCTGGTTCTGTTCAATCTCTCCAATCAATAAATAGTTTCAGTTGATGCTTAATATCTGTAAAGAAATTAGTTGCTGTAACAGCCACTGAAAATGTGTTAGAAATTTTGGGGAAAAATTACTCATGATATAAAGGTGTCTGTCACACACATTCACGGTTGTTCTATTCATTTTTACTAAAATCTACTGGGGAAATGTATAAAGAATCTCAAGAGGCAACAAGATGATGGCACTGACCGTATTCTGGGGAAGCAGCTTGTTGACTGGGAATAGCACCAAGCTTTGCCAGCTCTTCTTCAAGAGACAGGAAGAAGAGCAAGAAATGCAAAATCTCCCAGATGGGATCCTTTGCACCTCACTTCAGATGCCTGTAATGTAAATGCCTATGCTAGAGGTAGTCACCCCCAGGTAATTTTATCTGGAGGTAAAACATCTTTCCATTGTCAGATTCAGGGATCAACCTGACTCATCAGATGCAAGCTATGTGTAATTATGTAGGCTAATTGTGGTTTCAGTTTCTCCAGTTGTAACTTTGTTGTTTTGAAGTTTGAAGACCTATTCGGTTCACTTGAACCACACCTGCTCAGGGAGCAATTCTAAAATTGTGCCTTATGCTTTTATTTATTAACATAATGATTATAATTATCACCCCGCTTCAGTTGGCAATGTTTTTGATGTGGCTTCTGAGGGCTCAAATTTGAGCATACTAGGAACAATATTCTTTCCAAAAAATGCTGATTTTGACTTATGTAAAATATTTTACACAAACATGAATGTCTTTCTGGAATAATCACTCTCTTCTTCCAGGTAAAAGATACATCCAAGCAACCTCAATAAGAAGAGTGTAGCTCTGATTGAAGGTAATCATAGTGTAGTGGAAATTGTTAATTTTTAATTTTTCCTATGTTTTCAATGCAATTCCAAAATGATCTAATACTCACTTCAACAGATCTGAAATATATTTTATCTTGATGAAAGGGACAAAAAAAGAATTATTTTCACATCATCATTTCAATTGCCATCTTATACTAAATATTAATGTGCATTCTATCATAAAGCTAAAACAATTGTTGTGTTTTATTAGTAGACATCACACTGGAATTAGCAGTTTAATCTTATCCACACAGACCATTTTGCATGTATGGAAATGAAACATCTCAAGGAGACTGATCTAAATTTTTATTTTTCTAGAATTTTGAAATATTTGGCTTCTTATTCAATTTCATATCTCAGAATTCCTTGAGAAATGGAAATTCAGATGAAGCCTGATGAAGTTTCATGAGGGAAAGTAATGTTCAAGTACTCTGAAGTCTACTGAAATTCAGTCACAATCATTTGGATGAATCGTAAAGAATTATTCTTTCTAAAAACTGGATGAAATTTTAAGTTGTGTGACTGTGCACTACAATAAAAAAATCCATATGATGCAAACCAAACATACACTATGAATAACTGTATTTACCAAGAATAAGAATCCTGTGCTACTTGCACAGAAATAAATGAAGAGATGATGCTTCATTCAATTCTTCTCTCCTAGTCTCTGAATATGACTTGGAAAGATAATAAATTTAAGTCCCAGAAAGATCATTGGTATTTTCAGTAATTTTAGAAAATGGGAGTTAAAAATCAGTAAATGGCAGCCCTCAGAACAAAGTACTTAGATGTTATCTCAGACTTCAATTATAAAGACCAAAGAACAAAACCTTCCAGCAATCATTAGCATCACAGATCTTTTTACTCAGCTCATTTAAAACAGAGATGTGCACCTAAATCCCTTCTCATGAAAAACATCTTCCTTCTCTCTAAACTTTCCCAGAAGTATAAATGTTGAGGCACTGGTGTGCAAATGGAGCACTTAAAAGGAAGATTAAAAGAAATTTAAAGAATATATTTCCTTTATAACTACTCATAACTGCTCTGAAGTTCCTCTGAGTCTCATTTGATTTCCCCAATGGATTTTTAATCTTTTTCTAGTATCAATATCAGTCACAATCTCTCCCTGAAGAGTAACACATCTCTTCTCAGAGAAAAGAAGGGCAGACAGATATAGAGCCTCCTCTAAATCAAGCCAGAACTTGTTATGCATTTTGTTTTCTTTCTTGCATTCCCACAGCCATAGGAAAGACATAGCAGGTAAAGAAGCACTCACTATGGAGAAAAAAAGAACCCACAGAGATTATAAACTACATTGAAGCCAAGTAGTTCTCATACAAGTCAGGTACATTTAAATAAGCAGAACTCACAATTACTGGAAAAAAATAGATTTGTTTTTTCGAATTTTTTTCCAATCACAATGTAGGACTTTATTTTTTTACTGAGAATAAAATACTAACAAATTTCTTTTAAGATTGAAGTGATCACAAGGAGTTCATAGAGATAGAGAATTTTGCTGAAGCAAAATTTTTATGAGAAAGAGGCCAAAAGAATGGCCTTATTTATTTGCAAGTGTAATGGCTTAAATCCTTGAGGGGTAAGCTGAGCTCTCACTCTCCTAGAAAACAAGTTAAATTCAAGGAACACAGAACTGACCCAACTTGACTTTAAAAGCTCTTTATAGCTCTTGTAGTTTGGATAACTAGCTCTGTTGCTGCTGAAACAGCTTGATTAATATGTTCTCTACAGTTGTCTCGAATACAAGTTGCAGGCAATGGAAATAGAAAAGAGTTATCAAAGTTAGGATTTTACTGCCAAAACCTTTCCCAGCTTGATTAGTCAATAATAAAAGTGGCAAAACACCTTTTACCACCTTTCCTGTCCAAAACCCTACATCCCATCTACCAGGAAAGGACACAGTCACAACCCTACACATTTGATTTCTCCTACTTGGGTCCTGATACTGAGGCAAGGTGAAACCTTCACCTCATGTAGAGTGCAGCAACTCATCTCTGACAGGCCCAAATTTTTTTCAAAATTGACCCCAACACTGCTTTAGTTCCAAGACTGGACTGCATCATATTTCATGCTCTCTGTGTCGTCTAGATAGTGTATTTAGAACTTTCAAGAGTTTGTACTTTGTTTCCAAGATCTTCAACTTCCAAACTGCAACTGTGTGAATGGATTTGGAGTGCACCTCTGTACTGAGCTGCACTACTGTCCCTTTGCCAGCTGTAGATGGAGCACCATGCAGTTTCTTCTTAGGGCTTCTATAACTCAGGATGGGAGAACAGAAATATCGTGTTCATAGTAACCCAGTAGTTAGTAGTAGTAGCTTTGAGCAGTTTATTCGGATAACTGTATTGTTTCAGCCCTTGAAGGACACAGAGAAGGTGGGTGGCTTGTTGTCCTGGATAATAGCTTCCAGTTACAGTAAATAGAAGCTGAAGGTGATGTGATTAACATTTACAGTTTATAATAAAGGCGTGTTGTAAGAGTCATTATGAGACTTTAAAATAATCCTTCCTCCTTCCTTGTAAGAAGCATGGCTCTCAACCTTCCAGCTTTCACTAGTGCCCCATCTTTCTTCTGACAGGCATTGTTTTCCTTGTTCTCAGTATACACAGGGCAGTCAGTTCCCCCATTTTAATTCCTTGAAACAAAAAATTCTCACTTCCTTTCAGAGCAAAAACCCATGTAAATTTGGAAGTCAAGGTACAGTTGATGAATGAAGTCACACAAATGAATGATTGCCACTACTCACAGTGATCAGCATGTCTACATTTTACTTGGGAATCAAATGAGCTCATGCTTGCTTCCAACTTTTTGCTTCCTTGGGAAAACAACTCTGACTCAGTCTATGATTCTGTGGTGCCATGTGCACTGATCACATAGTTTGATTTGGAAAAAAACCACATTAGTCAGCATCAGTTTCCTAAGCTCTGAATGCACTTTCATAGATGGCATCAGCACTGCAACCATTCTGCACATGCTGTGCTGATGTGTTATAAGACCATTGCTGAATAACTTGTTCTGCTAACAATCACACAAGTCTAAAATCCACAAGTCCAGAACTTAGAGAGTTATACAGTTACCTGAAGCCTTCTGCAGAATTATATCTCCAATACTTTAAAACAGGTTTATTTTTAATATTCTATACTAAAACAGACCTGAGCCAGGACCCATGGTCTTCTTTCAAATCTCCAAAGACTTGTTTACAACACTTCTCTTCAACCTGGAACATAACTTCCACCCCTTCCTGACCAGTTAGGACTTTTCCATTGCTTTCAGAGAGTATTTCTTTTTCCCTGTACTCCATTCCTGCATCTTAGAATTGCAGAATCATACAGTGACCTCAGTTGGAAGGACTTTAAAGATCATCTGGTTCCAACTTCCCTGCCTTGTACAAGGATACCTTTCATTTGACCAGGTTGCTCAGAGTTCCATCCAGCCTGGCCTTGAACACTTCAAGGGATGGGACATCCACAACTGCTCTGGACATCCTGTTCCAGTGCCTCAACACTCTTACAGTAAAGGCTTTTTTCCTGATATCTGATCTAAACCTACTCTCTTTCAGTTTGAAGCCATTCCCCCTTGTCCTGTCACTACATGCTCTGGTAAAAAATCCATCTCCAACTTTCTTGTAGGCTCCCTTCAGGTACTGGAAGGACACAATGAGGTCACCCCTAAGCCTTCTCTTTTCTAGTCTGAACAAACAAAAATCTCTCAGCCTTTCCTCACAAGAGAGGTGCTTCAGCCCTCTAATCAACTTCATGTCTCTCCTCTGGAATCACTCCAACAGGTTTATGTCCTTCTTGTGCTGAGGACCCCATAGCTGGATGCAGTACTCCAGAGGGGGCCTCACCACAGAGGAATAGAGGGGCAGAATCTGTTCATCCAGACTATTCAACCTGCTGGCATGCAGCTTTTGATACAGCCCAGGATACAGTTGGCTTCTCTCAAAGCTCCCAGTATTTCCACTAAGCTTTACTAAGACATACGCCAGTACCTCCAGATGTTCTGCTTTCTGTCTTGCTTTTTACCTCCTCACTAGAATGGCAACTCCTCTGCTCTAATGGATCTTCAGCTTACGGAACTACATACTCTCTAACCAAAGTCAGATGGTATATTTCTATAAGGTTTGCAAACATCTAGGTGCTGAATTCCATGAATTACTAAAATAAACTAACACTTCAGTGTTTTATTCAAGACCTCCTTGAATCTTACCCTGCTGCTAGAATCATACTGATGTCCCCATGTGACTGTGTTTCTGGTGTTATAGCGTGTTGAGATGACTCATCTGCGTTTTAAAGATAGTCAATGTGTACACATACACAAAAATATCAAGAGGCTTGTCATCACCTTTTCAAATCCGGTTTACATGCACTTTGATGTCAAACACAGAAGGCTTATCTGATCATAAATGGTGAACACTACTGACCATGACTAATTTTTGAAGTCTCATCGTGGTAGGAAGATTGAATCAGAAGCTGCTTGCTCTTTTATTGAAGATTTAAATTCGTAGCAGGTATTGCTTATTAAGTGAGGTATAAGAGAAGAACGATACGTCCTAATCATTCATATATCAAATTCTGTGTCAGTGAGATAATTGCATCTCAACAAAGCAACCATATTTCAGAGGTGCATGTCATTGTCAGATTTTACTTAAGTTGATGGCAACTGTGTGTGCAAAGTGTGTTTCAAAAATCAGGTGCTGTGATATGTTCCCAAATCCACTGAAGTCAGTGAGAGGCCCCCCTTTTTCAGTGGAACAATTTCAAGTCCTATAGCAATGAATTTTAAAATTATACATTCCTGAATGACAAATTCTTCAAGATTAAAGAATTTCTGATATTCTGTTAATAATTTTGCCATAAATTATAACTGAAAATCATCAAATGTAAGAACTTTACAATGACCACATTGGTTTTCCCAAAATTAAATTTAATATGTTTTGAATTTGTGGGTTTTCATGTATCTGTTTGCATTCCCATAATAGAATGATGACATGCATCCTAAAAATACCTACTTCACTTTATTGACATAAGTTGAGCCATGGACAGTTAGTTCCAGCATAGGCACAACAGCATAGATGTCTGAAGTCAGACACAATTAATTACAATTTTTGTCATTCAGGAGTCATGAAATCTAAGGAGACGTATAAGGCAGTATGACCTGTTGCCCAACACAGACTACAAAACATTATATGGTGATCCTTCCCCCAGGTCAAGAACTAAGAGATAACTGATATTCCACTTGTAGAAGGAAGTAAGTGAGAAAGTTAGGGATAGGCAAAGTAATATATAATATCATGGATGATATATAACCCATTACTCTAGAGCCAAGAGGGACAACAGATCATTGACACCTGTATAGTAGAAAAATTTGTCTCAAACGTACCATTCAGGCATCATTTCCCTGAGTTTTGTTCCAACTAGCACACAAGAATGTTAAAAATATATACCGTCTACCTAATTATCTGGTTTAACTTCTAGACACTGCCTTTGCCTGCTAGATTAAAGACTGATTGCATCTACTGATCTCTCCTTTGTATACATATATATGTTTATATTTATATAAATATCTAAGTTGTGCCTTGATTTTCTTTTGATCACCTAAATAAATAAAGGACAAATCCCTCATTGCAACATATAAACACTTCATAAACCCTGTTACCATTCTGATAAGTGATGGCAAGTGTGATCTACTTTACTGAAATGTCTTCACTGCGAGAAAATAAAAATAGAAATATCATACCCTATTCACTGCAATGAAAGTTTTAGTGTTTATATCTATCTTAATTTGTAGCAATTAAAACTCTAGAAAGTAGCCCTTAATAGGGTCAAAAAGGTCTTTTAGTTTTATTTCCCCAAATGCACATCAACTCCCTGTATAGTGATGTCACTTTGCTGTATAAATATGTGCTCTGTTGTCTGACAGTAAGGAAGAAGGAATTTTTTGCCAAATAACAGTTGAGCTGCAATGTGACCATTGTAAAACACAGTATTGTGGGTAGGGGAAAGAGAAAGTTTTGCTGTGAAGGCATCATGAAACTCAACTATGGCAAAACCAGCTGAAGAATCGCCATCTTTTGAAAAGTCAGGTGTCCAAAGCCACTTTTTAACTCATTAAATATGAGCATGAAAACTTATCCCACAACTAAGGCAGCCCAGAAAAGCCACCCACATGCCACCTAAAAGCATAATTGTATCATATTTCTGCTCATAACTGTTGGAGACAGACAGCTCTGTCAAGTAACAGGGAACTTACTGCTCATTTAGTTTACTGAGATCCTGTGAGAGCCTTTTTTTGAACTTAGCTACATGCCCTGAAAGGCTGGACTTTCAGTGAAGTGTGGATCTGAGAAGAAGAATTTTTGCTGGTTCTTCCACTTGGAAGAAAGTATTGGTTCCATGCTGTTTGATCTTTAGACTCATGTCTGGGATACAGACACTGGGTTAGAAGTATCAAACATCCTGATTTTTGTGCCTGTTTTCTTGACTAGCTATTCCCATGGAATTGTACATATCATGCAAGAACTACAGAGGAAATTAAGTCTTTCTCCTGTCTGAAAAATTTTGCCTCCATTCCCAGATACTACATTGTGAAGAAGGATAAGGGGTTATTATCATGAGGTCTTCACAGTGTGTATCTCCCATAGCAAAATGCACCCTCCAGCACAGTGTAAAATCTGGGATAGATTGATTCCTGTAAAGCTGGAAGGTATTATCATTGCTTAAGGTAAAACCTTCAGAACTGCCTAAATTACTTAAGCTGTTGAAGTCCCATTTTCAAAAATGACATAAGCACTTAGAAACATAAATCCCATTGAAGCCTCATTATTACTATAGCATAATAGTTACTTCATTTCAGCTGAGCAGCAATAACTGCTACACTTAGCCCGCTAAGCTCTGCAAATGAGGCTTAGGTGGCTCTTCCTTTGCAGGTTAAGTACAGTCAAATTTTTCTTACATCCCACATAGCTTGCATGCAGCCTGTTGTGAAGGCCTACCTGACATGTGGCAGATGATTAAGCTGTAGTAACTCACCCATTAGAAAATGAAATCATGGGACCCCAGAGCTTACGAATATGTAAATTCAGCTCATGAGAGGTTTTTGACTCATAGCCTAAACAGAATTTCACCTGAAAGTTCCTCCAACAGTCCCACAACAGCTCATTGAACAGATACCTGAATGCATTTGCTTGAAAGCTTATTTCCTTATCCCAAGAAATAGCTACAGATTTTTGAATACCCTGAAATATTATTCCAAATAGTCTTACACACAGGTATGTATTTTATTATTCTTCCAAAGAGAATGTTTACTGAGAGCCTGTGGTTCTTTACATTGCTTTATTTCTTCCACCTATGTCAGGTTACCCAAGTTTTTGAGTAGCTATGTGTGCCTTGCATGCATGCACATGCACGTATGTGCTAAAACTACAAATCATGTAGAATGCTCTAACAAAAGACCCACTAACGGGTTAATCATCCACCTAAAACTGTGTGTGGGTGGCTAAATAATTCATTTGAAACATAACTCACTTCTCACCCACTCACAAAGGTGCTACTGAAGGCATAAATTCTCTTTCATATTTGGGAACAAAATAAGGCTTATTTTTTCGCTTTTATAAGAAATCCTAAAAGCAATGTGAGAACACATCTTCTCAAATATACATAGAATTCTCTCAAGGATTTATGCAACATCTGCTGCTGTGGGCTGAGGCTAGTAAACAGTAATATAAATACGAACTCAAAATATAGTATTGCTAATAGTACAAAGTAATAACGTATTTCTAATGCTTAGGCCATCTGCAAGCGTATAACCTAAGGCAAAGCCTGGAGTTCATCTGGAGAGGCAGAAAGAAGACAGTCACCTGTTTACAGCAGTAAATGTTGTCCTTTGTAGCATTTCAGCTTCTCTGCTATGATGTGATTCTGTAAATATGATGTATTCATTTGTTCTAAAGGTATTGCTCTGTACCTCAGACTGGATGCAGTGATCCAAAAGGCATGTATAAAGAATCACTAGTCTGATTGCAGGATCACACTAGTTAGGTCAGAATATGCTGGATGTAAAGACTTTGTTTTCATTAACATGGTGAGCTTTCCAGTGGTACTAGCTGCAACTGGATATCCTGCTTTAATGAAAAGTACACAGTATTCTCTATTTACAGAATTTAACTGTTTCCGAGTTGCTGGTACTAGATAATAAAATCTTATTAATCTTTTATATTTCTGTGTAAAAAAATACTCAAACAGGCTTGAAAGGGAGCATCTTGTATTGGTTTTGCTCTTTAGGTAAATATGTCTCACATGCCCTATAAAGCACAACTATCACCCTGTTTTTTCCACCCTCCTTTATGCTTTTTAGATAATTTTAGTTTGAAAAAGCCATTATATTCAGAAATTACAGGGAATTTTGTTTTCAGAAAACATATTTTAAACCTGGTGGTTTGACCATTTTATAATTGCATTGATAAATTCATAAGAATACTTCTGGGAAGGTATGCTTAGCCTTCAAATTTAGGGAATTGTTAATTGAACTCCACGGAGAAACAACCTTAAGGCATTCTCTTTGAACAAGACACTGTATTCCTGGCAGTCACTGCACAATAAAAACAAATTCAAAGTGGTTTTTTTGCACAAGGATTGACATAATACAATTCCCCAGTATACCTTACTATATGATAACTTGCTCACCTGTTCATAAGGTGGGCACTGTGTGCAACAGGAAAACTGTCTCTCAAGAAAATGTCTTCTAGTTGACTCTTTCTTTACTGAGAGACTCACTTCTCCCTGACCTATGGTAATAATCAAGGAAACCCACCGACCTCTGTAGCTTAATGCTGCCCAGACCCATCATTTGTATAAGTCCATCTTCAGCATAGATTCAGTTCAAATCCGACTGGATATAAAGGGAGTCTTTCCACTGTGTTTTAGATCACGTTATGCATCCTGCCATGGACAGCCCATTTTTCTGTATAAAAGCCCTTCCAATTGCTTTCAAGTTCCCTTCTAAAAACATCTTCCTCTTCTATGAGAAGAAATTCTGAAATATTCTCATTTTCTTCATGCTGTGAAATTACAGTACATCGTCTTTATGGGCAGTGTATGATGCAACTGGCAAGTGTTAAATAGCTGGCCACCCACTGTGGAATAATAGTGGATGGTTGCAAAAGCACAGTAAAAGTCCATTAAATAAAGGGCCAGAATTCCTTAGACAACAGTTAAAACCCCAGGGATAACGCAGTCGAGCATCACTTCCTGCTTAAGATAGATGACATTAGTGTCCAATGAAAACAGACTTAGATGTATAGGGAAAATGCTGACCAGATCCTGAGACCTAGATGTGAAGACACCTCATGAGCTGCACTTGTTATCTGTCCACAAAACAATACATAAATCTGTAGTGCCACCTGTTTGGGAAAAAAAAGGCACTATATAAACCAGTTTATAATTTTTTACAGTTCCTCATTGCAGCTGGCGATTGCTAAAATAGATGATCTCATAGTCTGCTGTGTGGCTGCCAGATAGCTTGCATGCAGATAGATGCCTTTGTGCTGCAGACCATAGAAACCTGCATAAAATTGGCCTTCTTTCCTTAATAGAGCTGCATGAACAAAGATGAGTTTGTTGCTGACCAAGAACTGAAAGCTTTGTTTTGTAAGACTCTCTGAGTGCATTACACTTTGCCAAAGGAGAAGGTTCTCTATAAAAAAAGAGAAAGAAAGAGGGGAAGAGAGAAGGAAAGAGATAGAAAGAGAGAGAGAGAAAGAAAGAAAGAAAGGAAGGAGAAAGAAAAAAGCGGAAACCAGACACAGTGTATACACTTCTGTGGATATTAGTGACTAAAGTGGGCTGAAATCTTTTTTTTTTTTTTGAATAATGGTCAGATTTCTTGTGCTGAATAAAAACGAAAGAAAAAGGAACTTTAATTAATGGGATGCCTTTTGATTTCTAGAGCAAAACTGCCAGAGCAGATGTACCAGCAAAGAGGATTAGATTGTCCCTTCTCTGACGCACTGAAAATTTCTTTTTTCCCTTGTAGTAACCCCCATTGAGGAGAGGCTGTCTTTAATGTCTAAGATTCAGCACTGCTAAAGAAACTCTTGTATTTGGGTACAATGGGCAGCTCTCACAAGACTAGACAGAATATGTGAGGAGAGAGCTAATATTCCTTTAAATCCAAGGTTGATTCCACTTTAGTATTTAGAAAAGCCTAAATAAAAGAGAATTTCTAAGTCTGAGTTCTTTCAAATCTCATCAAATATGTATTAAAGTGAATCCTGAAACAGTCATGATGAATGTTCATCCTTTTAAAAAGCTCAAATAAGTGAAAGAAAGAGTCTTAAACTTTTTTTTTTTAATTTATATTAGTCCATCAATTCATCTGATTCTGAGATCTTTGGCTGTAGTTTACCTTTAAGCAGGGTGGAATGATGAAGGGCACATATAACTGATGGATTTTAAACACACAAATTCGTTAGGTATTTTATTTTTTAAATATTTAAAACTCTAGTTTGAAGAAAAACTGATATCCACATCTATTTATTTAACTTCCTTTGCACTAGCTGTGATATAAGGTGCATATTAAAAAGTCTTTTTACCTACTGCTTGCTTAAGTTGATTTTGAATTTCTTCTGTAATGAGAAGAAAAAAAATCCAAACAGATTGCATTGGAAACACATAACCAGCTCAGCAGTGCACGTACTAAAGTGGTGAGTGTACAGCAGCCTAATTTATCCAAGAAGAAGCTAAATGGCTGTAGGAATCAAAAGACATACTTAAGTGTTTTTTCATATATTATGTTCCACCTATAGACAACATACACCTACTAAAGCAAATGACTGCACAAAAAAGAGGGGCAATGACATATTTTTCAGGCTACAGTGTTTATTTTTTGCCTTTTTGAATCACTCCTGAAATGGAACAGGCATACAGGGTTTCAGTTTAATTTTTCCTTCCTTTTCAAGGGATAGTAACTCTGGCCTACATTTATTCCTGCCTCAGTCAAAGGCTAACCTTGATGTTAGCTTTCCTGAGAATGTGCCCCAGATCATGATCTTACTCTTGCTTACTGGTTGATTAAGTGATAAAAATTACTGTCAATACACCATTTCCATCATGTTTACTTCTCTGGAAGGGTTTTTATTGCCAAATATCAAAGAAAAATAAAAGCCCCACTACTTCCTTTTGTTAATAAAGGCTTCTTCTTTTTCTGGTGCAGAATTTGGCCATTTATTTCTCTCCTGCTGGGTAAGTTACTACTTTGTTTAGGCTATGATATTGAGAAGTTCAAGTCCTAAGGAAACATTTTAAATGTGTTTGTTCTGCAAACCATATCATAGATTATACTTAGCATAATACTCCTGCTACTGTAGTGTCAGAAGCTTTATATTGGCATCAAAAGTATGTACAGCACCTATCCATCATGGTGCACACATCATTGCCAAGGAATCAGAACTTTTATTTAGCCAACTGTAAATACTGTAGAACGCAAAGTATTTACAAAAGTCAATAAAGTAAACTTGTAGATCACCTATAGAAAGGTATTAGTTTGTTTTACCAACCTCTCCAACATCAAGACTGGATGGGTTTCTGCGATGGTATGATCAGCATACCACGAGACAACTTATCTCGAGGAAAGGGTTTGCCAACATTAGCTAATTCCCATGTGTATGTAGTTAGTCTGCAGTCTGTTCTTCCACAGTTACCTCACACACAAACAGTAGGTAAAAATAAGCACATGGCTATTTATGAGAAATGCACTGCTCCCACTCCTTCCCAGCAGGAAATTGCTTGGTTGTATATCCAACTGCAGACCCTTACTGTCAACTTTGATATCTAGGGGGGAAAAAAGGGACATGAGTTCAAAAGTGGTACCTTTTGGCAAAAAAAAAGGGTATTCTAGGAAAATTTTATGTCACGTGGACAACTGATCCCTAAACCGCCTATTTTAAAACTAGTCAGATCATTAGAGTATAGACCTTTCACAACCCTGTAACAAAAACTCAAGATTAGCAGAGAGAGGGATTGCAGTTCATATAGTGCACAGAACCAAAGAACAAATGTGTAGACTCATTTTAAGAAGTTATTAACATTTTAATTAGTAGCAAGATTATCTCTGTGACGTAACAGTAAAACTCCTGTGATAATAAGAGGAAGCAGAGGATTCAGGCAGGGAGTAAATTTTCCTTTCCCACAGAATTTACTAGATGTCACTAGCATTCTCTTCAAGTTTATTCCTCTTTCATTTTCATTTTGTACATGAGTTTTCATGTACAATTTTATGGTGGGTGCTTCAAAATTTTTTTAATGCACTATATATTATTCTTGGACATAAAGATTGGCTATAAAACTGTTCTTTGGTTTGCTTAATTGTAAGTATAACATTTATTAGGAAGGAAAACATAGCTTTTTAATATGCAGCTATTGAAAGACCTACAAAACATGTCTTCCTTTATACTGGTTTTGTTATATCTGTAGTGATAGAACCAGACTTAGCATTTTGGACTTGTGCATAGAAATTGAATTAGCAACAGAATGTAGTGTGAATAAGTTTATCACAGTCACATTTCCATAATGGCATTACAAACACTTTACTTGCACTTGCTGTGTAATTAAATTCATGATTCAGCCTGTTTTGTTAAATTACATTCATGTCTACATATGCAAAGACCTGATTCTTTTCCTTTTTTTTTTTTTTTAATTCTGGAGCAGAGTTAAGGTGGAGCCAATTAAATCAATGCTTGTTTATGAAGCACTACACTAATTCTTTGTTCCTTGTACTGTTTATTTTTTAACTCTGTCTTGTTCAGTTTCTAATAAATACACTGCTCTACTCTGACACCTCAGCTTCACTACCATGACTGATTGATTGATTGATTTAATTTACCACATTATTTCCTATAGTTAGAAAAGGTAAGGTAAGATAATGAAGTATCTACTGATAAGTTAAAACAGTATCTACTGACAGAGTAATGCAACCCCTTTATGTTCCAATGTATGGTTCTCCAATTAATGCTACTCCTTTCTTGTAGTCTCTAAACACTGTAAAATTTTTCCTCTTTAAAAATCCCTCAGGAACTTGCCTTATTTGGTTTCTTTATATTCAACCTCATCCCAGTCTTATTGCCAGCACATTTCTATGAAACAAACTCCAGAGACTTCAATTCACTTTTAAGTCCAAACCCCATACAGTTGTTATTCCATCACTGATCTAAAATACAGAATATTCTAATTGATTCTGAAATTACTCACTCTGCAATTCAAGTCATAGCTGCTGGAATAGACTTTTTCCATGATATATCCTATTGTTTTTCTTTTGCTCCTCCCATCAAACACAGCTTTGCAGGTCTCAAGCATTTATAGCTTGAGAACTAGTTTGTGCACTACATTATTTGATTCAGACACTGTCCTTGATAACTCATATGTCATGCTAGGAATCAAAAAAATAGTTGATCACTAGACCTGTACCAGATGTGTTCTTACTTCCTTACTCTGGGTGACATGAGAATGATTAGCGAAATAAGACTTAGAGATGACTACCCCTCTCCAGCTGCATAGTCTCAGCATGACTACTGGTAAGCAAAGAGACATCAAACAGACATGGAAATATGCATTCATGGAAAAAATCCGCAGTGGTTCTTGCTATGACTGTCAAACCAACTTACAAAGCACAGAGCTGGGTTATCGGGCAAGTGTTACCCCATGAACGGCAAGGTACCAAGGCAGGGTTATAAAAACAGATCTTGAGGACTGCTGTCCTCAGTTGCTCGGGCAGAGTAGGACAAACCAAAAGGGTTATATTAAGAAGAAGAGAAGATATGGGCAGAAATTTCCAGATTAAGGCTGAAGCAGAAGTAATCAGTCAGAGAGTGAAGTTGTTTCACTGCAAGAAAGAAAATAAAGCAGATGGGAGAAAGATCAGAGATCCAGTTGTGTTGCTGTGTGATGGCAGCTCACACAGAGAAAAAATGTGAAGCTCTTTCCCATGCACAGCTCCTCTCAAATGCTGCAATATTAGGGATTTGGAAACAGAGTATATTCCCTTCCCCTTTTTAATGGTCAATGAACCCAACTGAGGCATGTAATTCAGATGTAGATGCACTTCCACTTTGGGCACCTGCTGACAGCAGAAGGGAGCAGAAGAGGTACGCCTGAAAGGGGAAGGATTCTGTCTCTGTACTCAGAGGAGAACATGGGCTTCGCTTGCCTTCTGCACACTGCACTGCCCTTTGCACCATGCAACTTGAAGGGAGCCGAGTACACTGCTATCCAGGACACCACAGGACTGGGGGCCTGGTCAGCCTTCAATAGGGTCTGAATAAAATCAAATCTTCCTCAGATAAAGAAGACCTGGATTCAGGGTTTCCTGTTTCCAAGAACAACTGGCAGTGAATGATGCAAAGAGGACCGAGCTGCTGGTAGAGATTCAGAATGGAAAATCATTACCTGTCACCTCACCATGAGTGAACATCTAGTGTCAACAAGGTTTTTTGAAGCCTTTCTTCAATGGCATGTCTGGGAAGACCAGTGCTTAAGGGCTTAGGTAGGTAGACTGGAAACATGCTACTGCGTTTCATCTGTCTTTCACAAAAAATGTTTTATTTCTATTTATCACAAGATCCAATTCTGACAACTTAAATGTCATTGAATAAGCACCTTGAAATGTGCATAAGTCCATCAAAATCAATCAACTTTTCTCACATACTGAGGTTGACTTTAATATAACCCAGCGTAACAAAGAGTCATGGCCTTCAAGAAAATACAATTCACTGTGTTACCTGCCCAGTCCCATCCCCAAACCCCCACTTATTGTCAACTTTCTGCCGTGGAATCTTTCCCTTTTTAGGGTTCACTAATTCTTTAAAATGTGTCTTAAAAGAACTCTGTCATTTTCAAAATTTTCGGTTGCTATCAGGGTACTTAATATCCCCGAGTGAAAGGTCAGGACAGATTCTAAATTGGTATCAATTGGCAAAAATCCATGTGCTTCCATGGAGCTGAGCCTATTTACATCAAGTGCTTTCTTGGCCTTTTGAGAACAAGATTTTATTGTTGTTATTATTATTATAATTTTAAAGGCTACCGAGGCAGCAACATTTATGCAATTCATTTCCTGAAACTTGGCTTGTAAAAAGAAAGCAAAAAAAAACCCACTCTCCTTTCTCTTTAATAATTTTCTAATTAAATCCACATGCAGAAAATTGACACTCTAAAAATAATTGGGTATATATTCTTGTTCTTGCAAGCATGAAAATTTTTTCAGCAAACATGATTGCATGAAATGTCCCTTATAATAGGCTCAGTGGCTCTCGCAACTAATTGTGACATTATATTATAGGAAAAAGTTCATAATGTTCCTCCTGCACTGAACCAAAGAAACAAGTGTATTAATACATGCACAAAAGTTATCCTCAAGCTAAAACCCTGCCTCTTGCTCAGAGCTTGAATCTGCTACTGTGCCTGTGTTGAAGGGAACAGAATTCAGAGAGAAGTCACAACAGCCATGTTCTGTCTAGAATGGATCAGGAGCACGTATACTTGTCTCCCACATAGCCTTTGGGATTTACCCCCACACTGTAGGTTCATGGCGTGCAGTAAAATGTCATTTACCCTGCCCAGGTGACCCTGGATGTGGAGCAAGGAGGCCCTCAGTGCCACAGCAGGGTTCCTCCTGATGACAAGCGTCTTGCTCTTGGGTTGAATTCTCATAGCTGCTCCTGTCCAAAAGCAGTACAAATTAACACGGATCTGCAATAGCAGGTGCTTGGTTTTAGACAGACTACCAGTTTCCAGGCAACACAGTGACCCTTTCTGTTCAGAAGTATCATTTTGTTAGGTGTAATTGTATATACTGTCTCTGCTTTAATGAGAGACACCTAGTAAATTATACAGGAAAGCATTTCACAGAGAGGAATACAGGCACCCTGAGAAACTCCAGCTGTTACTCAGCAATATTTATTATTCATACGCCATCCCGGATTTCTGTGTGAGGCACTTCATATTGCAACAAAGCAGAAAGCAAAGATGCTATCGGCTGAGATCCTGTAACTCTGGATATAAAAGTTTAACTGTTCAATCCAATGCCCTTCAGACAGGTTACTCATGGTTTAATAGTGCTTTGGCTGCCTAGTGAATAGTTTACAGTGTGTGACCACATAAGTTCAAGAAATTCTCTAGTATAATAATGGGCTACATTTTTCTAATGGATAGCATTATATCTACACAATACATTCTCCTTTGTTCTGTAAAAGGGCAGAAGTATATAACAGGTCAAGAAAAATGTTGCTTGCCATTGCCAGGCAAAAGTATGTGCTCATGTGTCTGATCCAATTGTGTTGTTAATTGAGGGTATTTGCAGAAAAAATGGGAGGTCACTAAAGCTCATAGCTATTTTTGTACATGCAACAAACATGGAGAGGGACCATAACAAAAACTTGGAGAATGAGAGAAAAAAACCTTAAATTCCCCTTTCTTTCATTCTCATTTCTGGCTGATTTCTGCTCTGGGTGCTGTGGTACTATAGAAAAGCTCAAAAGCCCAAAGATGCATAAACCCATCCACCTGCCTACAGCACCCTATCACAGGCTTTAAACAGGAAAATAGATAGGCTGTGAAAGATGAGCCCAGGTGACCTCTAGCTTGTTTGATTTCATGGCATGCCATGTTGAATGAACATTCCCAGCCATTTTAAATAAATCATCTATGATATTTCTCTAGGATATGCTTTATTGAAAACTGTACTTTTCAAAGACTGCACATTTGGTGATATCTTTTTGCCCACAGAGAAAAGCCAAAACCCATAACGTTCTCTTCAAAACACAAAGTGATGTACTATTCAATAACACTGTGGATGTTAGGAGAGTGGGCAGAGCTTTGGTGAGTAAGCGAGAATTATGGTGCCATATGGCAGCAAAACCCACATAGAAACAGCAGATGCAAATCCACAACAGCAGCAGCAGCTGCTAGAATGGACTAAGGGAGAGGGAACCCCTAAAAAAATCCAGGAATAGAAAAATATTATGATGTTGGGAGTGCCTGTGCAGCTATAATTCTTGTCAGAGTTCTGAACATGCATTAGTCATTCTTGCTAGATGGAAGTGGAGTGGTGCAGGGTCATAGGAGGATTTTCCTGGTTGACTCTTTTGACTTCCAAGAACCTCTCATCTGTCTCTGTCATGTTTCTGACTCCTGCCCCTTCATCCTTCTTAAGATGTCTCCTGTGCTCTTATAACAGGAAAATAACCTTGTAAAACTAGTTCTGTACTTAATCTGGAAGTTCCCTATATACAGCTCTGAAATTAGAAGGTGGTTTAGATGTGGCAAACAATCAACAGTAGAGCAGAGGAGCCATGAATCAGTTCTCAGCCTCCTCTCTTCAGTTCCTCCTGGCTCCAGCTACTTGTAGTGAGGGAGAAAGGGAGATATGTGCAGATCAGCGTTAAAGAACAACACTTTACCAGAGAGTTACTCTACCCATATAAACATTGCAATAGCTTCTGTTATGAGTACATAAAAACCTATTACATTTCTGCCACAGAAGGAAAAAAAAACAGAAGGAAATACTGTGGTAATTAAAATACAACCCCTTACACAATAAGGCTAGGAGTATTTTAGCTGAGTTGCTGCCTGAATGTGCCCAAACCTTTTAGAAAAGCAGCCAACCTTAAGAAAATTCCCAGCAAATGCATATCCATCAAACTACTGAATAAGTTTCTCTGTTGCTTAATTAGCCTTATCATAATATGTTAATCAATAGTAAATAATTGTTTGCTAATGGCTACCACTCTTTGCAGCCTTTAATTATCCACAAACTTCCTGTAAATCATCACTATCTCCAATCAAGCAGTAACGTACCCACCAATAGCTCTGAACCTTCATAAAAATCTTTGGGGTTTTGAGTGCCTCATTCAAGAAGCTCAAACTTGTCCCTACAAAGTCGGATATTCAGAGATGATTAGCATATTTGGAGAAGATCAGACTATAGATGGGGATAAAGGCAAGTTTCACCCAAATTTACCAGGCAGAGTTCGGCTTTTATATAGCTGCTTTTCTCTTTTGCTTAACAAACACAATTCATTTGTGTTGAAAAAATGCATGTTCTCATTTAATTTTGTATGTAGTACATATGGGAAAAGGTTTCCATGTGGCAGCAGTGATCTTAACAGATGCTCCCCTTTGGGCAAACATGGGCTTTTAATGGAAAAAGTGCTGAGCAAGATGCTGGGTACTTTGTCTTGATGAAGCAAAGTCATTTTGAAATGAAAGTTTAGTTTATCTCCAGTGTACCTTATTTATGATGTTAGCTGTTATCTTTTATTCTCATCACAAGCAAAGTTTAAGTTACAGATACTCATATCAGTGAACTGGAACTTAAATCAGTTAATAAGCACAGTCCATTAAATTGCCAACCTAACCCATGAAACGGGAGATTATAACTCCAGTTTATTTTTCATCTATCACTCATTTCTCTTAAGGGAAATTATTGTTGCTTTCCACATGGAGTCAGACTTGGGTGCCTGATGAACTGTGATGAAATGAACCTAGGAAACATAAAGACTCAAGTCATTCATTACTTTCTCTTGTAAACCACTTGTAGACAAGGTGCCAGCTGCAGGAAAATCTCTCTCTGCCCCACACTTGAGTTGTAATAGGCCTATTATTCAGTGCCAGGCTATGGTTTCCTAACTTTTCCGGCATAAGCTTAATAGTAGCGTCAGCTGGGCATTATGCCATATACATCAGCTATGCCTCATTTACCCTCCTGCTCCCAATTAGCTCGATCATGATGAAAAAACCAGGCAAAAGACCTTTGGATGGAAGGCACATATTTATTTGGCCAACAATCTAGTAAAAGGAAGGAAGGATAGGGAACTCATAAAGGGGAGGAAGCATAGATAGTGATCTTGGCTGTTCTGTAAATGCTCAGTGTGACTGCCACTTCTCTCAGCCTTCTCTTCTTCCTCCCACAACTGGGATCATTCGTTGCTTTGCTCATGAGAGTTTTGTGAGCTACTCAGATACCACAGCGATAAGACACAGAAATTACCATAAATAAAGGAGTCCAAGAACCTTAAATAACACTTGTGTTCACAGATCAAGTTACTTGCTGATTTCTGTTCATCAAAAATCTTTGCTGAATTTCATGTGATCCTATTTTGTTGGCTGTGACTGTTAGGCTGTGAAGCAATCATCTCAGTTGTAATCCAGAAAGCTGAATGTGGTTATTTTGGGGAGAGGAGAGAAACCTTCTATTTTAAGACTTTTGTGCAAGAATTTCAAGCCACAGCAACATAACCATGAGAGAGAAAGTTCTTTGATTTTTCCGGCAAGTAGTGTTTGCACTAGAACACAAAAGCAGACATCCCTAGATCTGATATACAAGCAGGGCTTATTATATGCTGGGCAGGAAAGGGCAGTTTGCAATTCCTGCTATCAACTCCATGGCATTATCTGGTACTGAAGGACAGAACACTTAAATGAGAAGATCCTTTGTCTCCCTGTGATCTCAGTTCTAAGGCAGACAAATTGAGGAAGAGGTGCTAAATACCTTTACAACAACTATAACGAAAATATTCATCAGAAAATCTCCAGAGTTTAAGATTTCCTTCATTTTGGCGTTTTGGCCCATTTTTCCCAAGCTGTTGTCCATCCTCTAAAAAAATGCTTTCACCTACATGACCCATGGTTCCTTGAAGTGAGATATTCTTTTTGAAGAGAATGGAATTGAATTAATGTTGTGTGAAGTCCTTCAGGAAATCTGTACCCAGTAAAATTGTGATGAACATTCAAGGCTGACACAAGCAGTTTAGGCCTGCCAGCATCCACCACAGAGCATATGGCAGCCTCAGAGTATGGAGACACAGCAAAAGCCAAGGTAAAGGTCCTGTCAGAACAAATGTCTGTCCATTACAGATCAGGAAGCATGTCAGCTGCAGACCCCATCTGATCAGGCCTGGTTCCTGTCCCTTCCCACCATTATTAAAATGGCCAAGTTCAGACCTGAAATGAATCTTGTTTCCTCCTCTGGGCCTCAGCCATTTTTCATGTATGTGTTATTTTCACTGTGACCCTCTATTCATCAAAATGAGTGACAGTGGAAATGAAAGAGAAAAAGAAAGTGATTCCTATGTGATGCAATTTTATACCATCTGGTGGTAAGTATGGGGATGCATATGGGCAAAACACTATTTAGAAGGCTTCTTAAAATGTTTACCTACAAAGATCTACTAGTTCACTGGTGCAATCTTTTCTAGCAAGAATAATTCTCAGAATGATTATATCCTCTAAAACTCATAAGAGCATTTACACCTCCATTATTTAAAAGTAATGTCTATGTTCTGCCTAAAAAGACTTTCTGTGGGAGGTATTGAGTAGAGAATAAATTGCTTACAATGCCTGTGTATTTGTATGTGACTTTCATTTTGCTGATTCACAGGCTGTGAATTTGTTGTGCACAGCAAGAAGATATCCTACTGTCTAACTTCACAGAAAAGTTTCAGTTATTTCTTAAGGAGCAAATGCAAATCAAGTCTGTAGGAATTAATTTTTTTGCATTGTAATAAACATCTTTGCCTCTGTTCACTTTCATGTTTCTTTGCAAATCGGAAGAGTGACACATTTGTTTCTTTCTAGCACTCATAATTCCAACCATGTTCAAAATTAACTTGAACTTTCTTTGAGAGTCTTAGGTTGTTACCCAGAAGACTGATTTTTTACCTTTGGAATGTAACTAGAAAAACTTAACCAATCTCATTCTAGGATTCACGTGATCCCATCCCCCCTTAAAGTAATCATCCAAAAGGTATATCCTGTGATGACTTGAACATTCCTAACTTTCTTAACTATTCTTGCACAAATTAATAGCATTCACTCTCATGTATGTAGAATTGGTCACTGAGTTTCTCCATGACCTGAGTATGTAATGTAAGTATATAACCTGCAGCAAACCAATGAAGTGAATAGATTTACTTCATTAAAGAAATAAAAGACTACTCCTCTTACTAACATCCCAAATCTTTATTTTGCTACTGTGCATAAGATAGCATGTCAGTGGAAAAAAATACATTTCAATTTCACCAGTATTTCAAATGCTTTTCATTTTTCCATCTGTAGACTTTCTACCAGGGCATTGCAGCCTCAAGCACTCTGTCATAATTCCTCAAATAATTAACAAGGAGATCATTTAACTTGAGCAAGTCTCTGAATACACTCATTGCTCTCTAACATGGGAACATCCACAAAATGCAATGGTTGTGCAATGGCATTTGTACACAATATCAAATAATCTGGAATACCATATGAAGAATATACCAAAAGTCACAGACGGGATGTCTCCTTTGCAGCCAAAAGAAAATGCTGGTTTTCAACTGAAATACGAAGTGGAAGAAATGCTTGCTTTCTTAAAAAAAGTATTTTGGTGCCAAACATTTTAGAGATATTGTTGAAGAACAGTCCTTCCTCACATAGAGGCTATCCATGTAAAGCTGCCAAGTTCAGTGCCTGTGCAGATGATTTGCCAAGTAAGTGCCAGTTGTGTAATATATGCTGTAGCAGGCATGGAAGCAGATTTTACTCTCACACCCGCCTTCTGAATTGGCATTCTTTGACTCTTTTGTGCCAGAGTTGCTTCTTTTTCCCATTCTGTGCTCTCTCTTTTCACTGGAATGCCCTCTCCCCTCACATATAAGCTGAATGTCCCGTTGTTTGCTAGAAAACAAAACTTGCTGAATATGGATTTTATGGAAGTCACACAGGAAAGTCAGACTGTATTACTTGCTACATACCTTATTCACATGGCAACCCTGCCAGGAGTATATTATTTGTATAAAACCCACTTATATTTTGTCCCATGTAGCTGTCTACTCTATATAACAGGGATGAAAATAGCTCTTCATTCCTCTGGAGCTCTTCTTTCTCATACACCCTTTCTGTCTGCCTGACTGTCTAAGTCTTGCTTGAATTATTTTCTCTCTCGAGTCTTGATTGTGTTCAGATGTCTTCCTTTTAGGTTTGCAAATTTCCACTGTTTAGATAAATATTTTCTTACTTTTCAGTTCTTAACCATATGTTTTGAGTCAAGTCTTTTAACAACTCCACACAGAGCTTAAGCACTTCTTTCCGAATGCTGGCACTTATGTGTATCCTCTCAAGTAGTAAAACTGGATTTACCAAAGACTTTAGAATCAAGTGTTAGTAACCAGGTAGTTTTATGCAATCAAATTATAGAAAGTTTCTGGAAGTTACATGCAACTTTATCTGGCTCAGTTGGAGAATGAGATCCCTGCTTTAAATTCAGGTCTGCTATTAACCATAATGTTCTCCTTCATTGCTTTGAGAGCAAAAGGAGGAACAGGGATCATACATTTAGAGTCCCGCACCTACCCCTCAGAGTGGCCTGAGTAGGATATCAGCCTTGCATCCTCTGAAGTCACAGAGGACTCCTTCCAAGGACCAAGAATGGGCTGAAGGACAATAGTCACTCTAAGGGTTTGGATGTACATCGAGGTTGAATCACAGGTCTTCACTCATCAGTTAAGCAGTTGTATTAGTGAGGATGTGTGCTCTGATCCTGGGGCAAGCATTAGGTATTTCAACTTAGATTCCACCTTTTTCACTGTGGCTTAATCAAACTCAAGCTTCTTTATCCTATTATTCCAGGGTGTGTATGTAGGCAACTACTACCACTCAACCACTGGTTGGTCAAATGCTAAATATGGCATGTGGAATTTCTGAGTCATAATATCTTTACTGAATGTGTCTAAGATGGATCATTTAAACAGCTCTGTAGCTCAGGAAAGGGCCTAAATGTAAAGTCAACCGAGTAGTTTATTAAAGTATTTCTTTTTGCCAGAAGAAACAGAAGGGACCTCATCGTGTAGGACTCATCAAGCCCCCAGGGATTTGTGAGATCCAATTAATACATGGGCTCAAGGGTGGCTGCTTCCTCTGCAGAGTGTCTGTCCACTCAGCAGTCTTATACCTGTCATGCGCAATGTCAGTGAAGTTTTTGGAATGCTATGATTTTGTCATGAGGAACTTTTCTTAGGAGAATTTTTCTTTGGAAACGAGTATTAGTTACTCATCTATTAATGTCTACCATCAGTAGGAAACAAACAATAAAGACACCCTGCTGAAAAAAAAAAACAAAACGGAAAAAAATACTTATTGAAATATCTGGATAATGTTCTTTTTTTGTTTCTGCTGACAGCAATGGCTTCATCTAAGCATATGTCAAAGTAAGCTATAAAGAAAGAGTTGTTATTACTCGGTTTAGATTCCCTGTCAGGTTTCTCCATTTCTAGGTCCATGATCACACAGAAACAGAGAGACACTGAGTACAGAATTTTTATGGGGAGAGAAGTTGAATGAATAGAAACTCATTAATTTCTTTGGAAATGTTATTAATAAATAGGACATCTCCTTTAAGAGGGAGGAGAAAGTCTGCAGATGCTAATCTTTGATGTGTTTTGAATCACACTTTCCCCTGTGATGCACTTCGCTATAACTGAAATCAGAAGAATTGCAGGTGTAGCAATCCACTGTTCTTTTCAGGACTCTGAACAGACAGAAACCTTGCACAGGCTTCACAGTATTTCTTTGTAGAATTTGAATGCACAACAGAACTTCTAGCAGTTTAACTAAATTTGGAGGAAAAAAATCCCTAAACTAAACTTACAGGACACATGAGGATGTATGCTTACCTATGACAAAATATATCTTATTTTGATTTAAAATTAAATTTTGCTAAGTCAACTTCGTGAGTTACTTTCTCAGTGGGAGATTTCATTTCTCTAGCTCTTCCTATGGTAAATCAGTTTTTCTTTTTTTAATAACCACTGTTTATTAACTTCCTTCTTATCAGAGATTGTAACAGGATGCTCAAATTATTTTATTCTTCCAAAGACACTTCACTCTACCTTGTTATTTCCACAGTTATACTACTCAATGTATTTAAACATCTATGTCTAGCTTGTTAATGTGTAGTATCACCACACCGGTGGTTCTTCGCAAACAAAAAAATAGCACAGCGGGACTTGTGCATTTTCTTTATTTCTTAAATTAATTTTCTTAAATTCATGGAATAAAATAAAACATAAACATTTAAGGATTTTTAAAACAGTTTATTTATTGCTAAATGATCTTTCCTGTAATTTTCCTAGCCTAACTTCATTGGAAAAAAAACCCAGCTCTTTCTCTCTCTCTCTCTCTTCCTCTCTTTCTCTCTCTTTCTTTTCCACTTCCTTGTTCTCATCCTCACTTTCTTCCTTGTTCTTGTCCTCATCCTCTTCAGCATCCGCTTTACCTTCTTTTCTTTCTCAACACAGATTAGACTTAATTTATGTCTAAGACCCATGGAAGTCCCACTCTCCCAGATCTGTAAGAAAGCCTAAGAGCCAGCCAAAAAGTGACTCAACCTGATCCAAATTATGCAATAGGCTAAATGATGCAAAAGGAGCTAACTCCACATGGTTTCTGTGTGCTGACTCTCTCAAAGCTACAGCCCATGCTTTGAGATGACACTGACTCCCAAATTTTACGTGCCAATACTAAAAGGGAAACTGCACTTGCAGCTGGACTATTACACTCAAAACTGGAAGAGAATTATGATAGGATAAATTTAGCTTTTCTTTAGTTAACAAGTGCAAATAAATTTTTTAAGAGTTTGAAGTTTAAATTAATCGGGATGTTAAGAAAGAGTTTGCAGAAGAAGAACTTTAGAAAAATTATGAGGAAAACTATCTGAGCTGCTTGTTGTGGGTGCAGCTGTGCTGTAAGTAGTTTCTTCATAGAAAGAAGGATTTTTTTTTTTTTTAATGTCTGCATGGTATTATCTGAAATGCAATAGCTGAAGCATAGGAGAGGGCAAATGTGAGGTGAGAAATTCCTACAATTCATTAGTGTATCTAAGCAACCAAGCGGAAGACTGAATGTGCTGTCTCATGGCCTTCTGAAACTTTACAGTATATGCCACTCACCAGTGTGGCCCACTCTGACAACAGATGTAAAAATGGAAAATTTGATAAATCCGAGTTCAGGACAAGCAATATGATTAAGCTGTGCTTTAGCGAAACAGACCCATCATATAAAGTATTCAAAAGAGCTACTACAGGCTGAGAAGAATAAAATTTCCATCTGTACTTCATTCATCATGATGTGCCTCTCACTGCTTTCTTCTCTTCCTCAGCCCTGCTTTCCCCTCCTCCTTCCCCTTTCAACTCTCAATTCTTTCACTGCTTCCCATTCAGGCCTTGCCCTCTGCATTCAGTTTCTGCTTCTCATTCCCCTTTGCCCACTCCCCACCCTGCCTGGTCCTTTTTGGGTTCAGTTCTTCTTACTTCAGGCTTTTATTTCTCTGAGGGATTTGAATAATCACTCCTTGTTTTTTGATCTCATTGTCATCTCAATAGGTCTTGCTGCCTTCCACCCTCTCCTTAAAAGGTAGGTTTCCAAAGAACGTATTCACTCCAGAAAGGACGAAAGGGACCTCTGAAACTCACTGACCCTTCCTAAATTGGATGCCCCATTGTGTATCAAAAAATTAGGAATTTTTCTATTTTATGAGAATGTTAACTTTGTTAGTGAATTTCTTTTTAATGAGCACATTAAATTCCTCCATGGCCTTAAAAAGATATAACTCTGTCTGATACTCTATCACAAATAATTTCTGCCTCTGCTTGGCTGAGGGTCAGTTTTAACAAGGCTGATTTAGTCATATATTAAATTTTATGTAAAACATCAGGTGAAGGAGTAGTCTTACTAAAGGCCAAAAAAATGCTTTTCTAGTGTACAAACAGGGAATCCAAAACAAGGCTGATGCATAATGTATACTCTTAAACACATTTTCAAAACGCCCCTCAAATCTAAAATCTGCAACTGAATGCTCTCAAATACAACTATGCACAGCTGAGCATCTGATCACACTGCTTGTACAGAGAAGTCTTTCACATCTGTGCTTGTTCCTTCCCATAGGTCAGATCAAAGAACCAGACATAAACATCAGGCATTTAATAAAAAAAAAAATTACAGTGGCATTTCAGTCGTAACTGCTGCAAATAAATTAGAGAACAAATAAAAAAATAAACAATTTTGCGGCTATTATCAAAGGCTCTCTCTTTCTTTTCACCATATATTAAAATTGCAACAAAGCAAAATTTTCAGTGACATGTAGCCAAAACCAGAAAACAAGACTACCTTGAGTCAAAGTTCTCCAAAGGTCAGGAATATAGGTATAGGACAATCAGTCAGGCTTTTTGCTCCTTAAGTATTCTTGCAATGGCAAACCACTGCAAGTTTGCTACAGAACATGTAGCTAGGCGAGGAAATGTTGAAACATTCCTATTTTTCCTGCAGCACCCAGTCACCAGGGTACTAAATAATCGTTCCAAAATAAAATGAATGCAGAACCATATGGTTAGTTCTGACTACCATCTTGCAGAAAAAAATCGCTCACGCTTCTGTACTACAGATGGTTCTGATGGACAGCACATTTCTACTGCTGAGGAGAATGTGAAGACAATTCTGAAAATCTATTTATGTAACACTGTGCTTCTATTAGACGTAGGGATAGGTAACCAGAGAGTACCTTTAAAGAGTTGCCACTTCTATCCTATATTCTGCTTCACATGTATTACTTGATCATGCAAACTTCTTAGCATATGAATAATCTTTTGACTTAAGCCTAAGACTTCAGTTTCTTCTTTTACTTTCATCTCAGTTCCCAGAATTCTCATTTCTACCTGCAACACTGAACCTATTGTTACTTGACCTTTTTAAGCTTCAGAAAGTACGGTTATTTTGTCTTCAAAACTTAGTAAGCATGACTGCCTGGTCTTTTGAAGGAACAGTGGTCTTTAGGAGTTGCATAGTAGACACCTCTGACTCATCGGCTTAGCTCTGTGGGATGTTGACAAAAAAACCCACAAACAACTGAAAACCATAAACAAAAAAAAACAAACCACCCCCACCAACAAAATATCAGCAAAAATTAGTTCAAGATCTCTGTCTTTACATTGGCAATTTCCATTATCTCAACCATTTTCTTGTTAATGGATGATGTAAACTAATGATTAATTTTAACTTTTAGGTTTTCATTTATAGTTTTCTTAACTATAGGGCAGTAATGTCCAAAATATTCAATCTACAGATATCCCAATATTGCCAAACAAAATTTTACATGCATATTTAGATTAGAGTATCTCAGAATGATCTCTTCACAAAACATAAGAACATTCATTTTAACAACATACAAAAATCTTTCTCATGTCATCTGCCTGTGAGCATAATATTATGAATCTCAGTCTGCTCCCCACGAACTCTAAGGAAGAGAAATCTAGCTCATTCTTCCTCCTTCTCTTTGCCCTTTGCAAGAATTTAAATAACATTTTCATATCTACTTTTACCATTTATATTCTGTTTCACAAATAAGCAGTTTTGTGTAAATGCACATAGCACACATTCACAGGCATTCCTGTTTTACATTCATTTTAGACTAGTTTGCATAATTTTCTCTTTAGGGATTCTTACACAGTGACAGGGGGATGGAAGTCTGTTTTTTTACTCCTCAGCCATGAATTCCATCTGTTGTCATGGCACTGAACCCAGTGCTGAATAGCAGCCAGCATTGCTTTTGATGTTCTGTAGGATTAGTAGAGATGTCTGATGTTATTGTGCAACATTATTCATAGGAATAGCTCTACCTGAGCTTTATGTAAATGTTAAGTTGCTAAATTAATAAATTGATATGGTATGCCACCAAAGTTCACATCCTGGGGGCATTGCCTTGGACCTTTACTACTTCTATAATGACTCACACAAAAGTTTTTGCAATTTCTACAACATTTATGTCTCAATTTCTGTCCCATTTCTATAAACACAAATCCAACATCTGCAGCATTTTATTAGAGGCAGTTGAGAAATAATATGGCCAATGAAATATAAATGATGATCTATAGCTGGTGAACTGATGAAGCGAGTTTTATTTTTTTAGTATTCTAATCAAAATATTTCCTGATTTGGCTCTACTTTTGACTCTGGCATATTCTACTGAGGAAGATCCTATTGATCCTGACTCTGGGAGGAGTCTAATATACAATAATTAGAGATATTCTTCAATTCTCAGGACATTCATCTTGTTCTGTTTCAGACCCTCAAATCTCTTGACACATATTAATCAAGCTTTCACAAAAGCCCATAGACTAAAAGAACCCTTTTTGTTGCTTTTTATCAGTGCTGCATAGGAGTTTTTCCTGCCATTTTTTTTCATCAAAGGTTATCAGTCTAGTAATACTTTACCTTCTTATGGATACACTTCAGAAAGTTTTCCAAGTTTCAAAATTTTTCTGGTTGAAACAGAACATTTCACCTCGGTATGAGTTCAGGAAAAGGACATGTAAACAATTTTCTGCGACAGACAATTACGAAGGGTAGCACATGAACAGAGCTCTGCTGCTTCCTTTTTCTGTCCCTAAGAAACCAAGTTTGCTTCTGCTTCTCAGGAAGTAGCCAGGTTATACTAGACCAGGGCAGTGGCTGACCTAGTAGTGAGGGGAAGAAGAGATAGCAGTTGCCATCTCCTGTCCTCAATCATCCTTCTCTGCAGGAGCAGCAAGCCAATTTACTGTGCTGTTTCCTGAAGAGAAGCAGTCTAGCACTTCATCCTTGAAAAAGAAACCTTCATTTTTGCCTCTGAGGTTCTGCCTCAGCTCTGGCCCAGGAGAGTACCCTGGTGGGTGGGTCTTTTTTAGCAGAAGTGTGAGACATAGGACTAAAATGCAGAGCGAACTCTGGACTTGGCGTCCCGTAATGAAGAGCTTTGCTACTGACTGTCCTCTACTGCTTCCACAAAATGTTTTATAGAGTGCTAGCCTGCACTCTTGGCATCCTGAGAAGACAAATAGGAACTAGATATTTATTTTCTTCTCTAACTTCTGAAATATTACTGATTTGCAGCCCCTTAGATTTATGCTGTTTCTATACAAAAATAACCCTTTTCTTTCCTAGGGTTATTATTTTCATATCAACTGTTGCACAGCCTACAAGGTTCTTCAGAGTGGCGTTGCTATTTACTCTGGCTTTTCCACATGTGACCCTCTTTAAATAAAACTGTGCAGACAGCTCAGATGGTGTTTATGTGGAGAAAATCCACTGATTTCAGTTGCAATATCCTGAAGTTACTTCAGCGCAAATTGATATTAATAAAGTAATTTATTGGCCTTTTATTTTAAATACAAATATAGAATACAGATACAGTACCTTGCAGTTCAACAGCATTTTTCTGATGTTCCTGGGAGAAAGGATGGTTGGACTTCTTGGGATACAGGATGGAAGACAGAATGTCTGTATGCTCTGTTGGGCAGGGGGGATTTCAGCTGTGGATGTCCTGCCCTGACTGGTGAGACAGTCAGGCTAAACTTTGATAAATTTAGTGAAGTTAGGGAGCTTTAAAACTGCAGTAAGACCTGTTACAGAGTTAATAGAGGTAATTTCTTGTTTAATTTGAGAAAAAATCAGCATGATTTAGTGTTCTGTGGGTGAACTGGCAAAAACGTGAAAGTGATTGTTTTAAAAGAAGAAAGTCATCAAGGCCCACAGTACTATTTTTCTACAAAGGGTTTTCACCCGTATTTTCACCTCAGCCTATTAAATGCATTTTTCTTTTGTAGGTGATGTAACAGTGTCTGTATATATACAGCACCACACATGGATGATTGGGGGAGGGCTGGGCAGTAAATTGGTTTGGAAGCAGCACAGCTTAGCCACTGGTGAGAGAGAGTCAAGACAGCCACTTTACCAATCCTTAAATCTCTTTTCTGTGTGCTACCTCAGTCCCCAACAGCTACAGCCTGCAGCAGATTTGTAAGACGGGAATGACATTAGCTCTGAAACTCTTCTGAGCATCAGCTGCAGCCCTACTCACCTCTTGCTTCAGCCTCTGGCAGAGCAATCCAATATGCTCAAATATTTGCTGTATGGGCTCTGTGTCCCCAGAGCATGACCATACATCCTTCAGCAGGACTGAGAGATCACCATGGCTAGAGATATGGGTGTTAACGGTACCCTTGCTTTTCAGTGAAGGGAGGGCACAAGAACAGACCATCACTAAAGCGAATACAGATGTCTGGAAAGAGAATAATGTATCTGGAGATCCTCTGCTCTGCAGTGGGAGTACCTTCTGCTGCTCCATAGAATGAAGAGTGGTAGAACACCGACAGTGACAGCACTACAGTGACCCCAGTCCAAGTTCAACCATGGCTGTTTTTCTTTCCATGGTTTATATGTGCCACAAAAGGAGAGGAGAAACAGAAAGGCGAAGAATCTAGTTCATTTTCAGGTTAGACTGAATGTCATTGAGGTGAAAAATCTCTCCCTGATACCACGAATACCATTCAGTCCCTGCATTAAATATTCAGTGCAGAGCATAAAATACAGACACATTTCATTTGTAACCTGTAAAATTAAAGATTGCCTTTTCACACATCCATTGCACAGGTGCAGCACTGCTAGCTGAACATGAGCCCATGAACTGCGTGGTAAGGAGGGATACCTATATATTAGCAGCAGGCTGTATCGGTGCAATTGCTTTCATTTTTCACTGTCTTAGTCCTGTGGGTTAGACTGAGTTGCCCAGCAAGCAGAGCAAGGCTCTGTTCCCTGTGCCCAGAGGAAAGAGTCTCCTCTAGTGAATAAGTGTCATGAAATCTAACTGTGTGATTTTTACTCAGTTTCATTTTTTCAGTTGTTATTATCATAGGCACCCACAGATAAGATATCACTGAAGGAGAAACATTAGTTCCAGGGCCAGAATGATCCTGTCTTCTCTCAAGGACCCTCCTTGGCCACTAAAATCTTTATCCTCCTTTTTAAGGAGATGTAAGAGTTAGTCTCTTAAAAAAAAAAAAAACACACAAAAAACCCCCAAAAAAACCAACAACAAAAAAGATGTTGAAGCACTCTTTTTAGTGTTTTAGTAGACTACACTGTATTATTTGGCTTTGTACTGCACTGACACCGTCTTCAAAGATAGGAACCTTATTGATAAAAAAGCACAATTGTCTAATATGTGTCAGTCATAATGATGGATGCTGTAAATATCTTGATATTATGGTGCACAGTACTGTCAGATGGAGCTTGAAGATCAGCATAAAATTATACTTATAATGAAGTTGGGAGCAAATGGCAATTAGTATGTTCTGTTAACAGGTTTTCAAAAAGTGGCAGGAAGCCTACTGAGCTCACTTCCACAATATATCACCAGAAAAAGTTTTAGAGATAACCTGTTTTCAAAAGACAGAGAGGCAACAAGACAGAGATCTATCAAAGCAAAAGCATTTAGGGCAAGATTATGAAGTTGTTGAGTACTTACATGTCAAATCCCATTGACTTCAACTTCTCATTTGCATGAGAAAGAGTTGCACAATTTGGCCTTTGTGAGATAGTAGGCTTAAAAAACCCACATTTGTCGACTTTCAGCTGAAGACTCTCACTAATACTAATTCTATGCAGAATACCTAGCGAAAAGAAAATCAAATAAAGTACCTGCATGAGTTTTTTTCTCTATGCATTTGTACACAGGGGTGAAGTCCTGTTCAATTCAGAGAATATAGATTCTAGTCTAATATTTCAAAAAAAGAATTGCTGTCTGCTGTATTTTATTACTCAAAAGCTGAGCCAATCTTTCTAAACCTCATCACAATTTGGAATCAGTTTCTGAAATGTGTACAGATTTCACAGGTGTTCCGAAATATTTCCTTTCATGCATAGAGAAACAACACAAGTATTACCAACAACTGAGTATTCTTGAACACAAACTCCCTTTAGTAAGTTTGCACAGGAGAAAAATCTATTCCTTGACATAAAAACAGACTACAGAGGGCTTTCCTTTACTCACTAAGAATTAGTTAATTCCTGAATTTATGAGGATTTTAGAAATATGTGAGGCAGATATGTGTTTTAAAAGCTGCTCAGGCAGTGAAAGGAAACGTGCTGATTCAAGAGCTCTTTTCTGTATATCCTTGAGGCTATTACGTATGCCAGGCAAATTACACACCAGAGGCTGAATGTTTACTGGGGTAGTCAAACATTTCAAAGTAAACTTTCAGGGACCTCATCTCTTTCAGTAATCCTGTGTTTTAATACATGAATGCAATTCAAGAATATTTTGTCTTTTGAGGATTTCCATAAATGTTTTGGAAGGTCGGCATACAGTTCCAGTTGTTTTTACATAGAATCCAACTGAGGTAAAGACACAATAATACAGGTATGGCTCTAGATATTAAAAAAAACAAACTAAGACTAAAGCAACTGAAACAAAAAACCAACCAAACAAAACACAAAAACAAAACCCAAAACTAAAACAGCAAGAAAAACCAAGCGAAAACAAAAAAGCCCCACCCTTAATAGAATTGTTTGTCTATGGTATGTAAGAGATACTGGAGAAAAGAACCATGCAAATTTCAGCGTGGGGATGGGCTAGGTTATGTTTGATGTTACATGTTTTAATCATTCCACCAGTGTTTTTCCTAATCTTTCTCTCTTGCTGTTAAAGAAGAACAGCACATCTCACTGTGCCTTATTTCTCTTCCTCTACAATCTGCCTTTCAAAAGCATTTGTTTCCCACTTGGACTCTCCAAAGGCAGAAGGAAGAGACAGCATTTAAAAGCATAAGGGCAATGCCTATTCTACTAACAATTTCAAAGCTCAATGGGATTCTTTAAGTGTAAAGAAATTTAACCTGTAGCACACAAATTTGTTTTACAAAATACAGTGGACTAGATTAAACAATGAACTCTTGGAAACAAGGGAGTTGTACCCTGACTCTGCCAGAGGGCAGGATTTATTCCTCATTGCACCCTATAAAAGATCTATAAATACGATCTGAGCCTGAATTGTCCCTATAAACAGGGATGATGCACCTTGTAACTGTAAAGACTCAGTTGTCTAACTTGAATGGAAATGAAGACATACTTGGAGTGGGAAGATGTAGTGCTACAGCAGCATCAATGTCATAACTAAAACTCACAGTGCATTTTTACAGATATATCCTGGGACTGGACAAGGACTGTCTTATCCACGCAGACTCAGTCTTTGTCATTGTTCTACCTGAACCTTGTGAGAATATTTCTCACAAGTAAGTGATTATATAGGGATTATGTAGGCAATGTAGGAATTATTAGGAAGAGAAAGGCCATCTATATTTTCAGGGTTTTCTATTCCAGGTTTTCTATGTACTGGGTTTGACATTGAGAAAGCATTATAAAGCTACAGCCCATGCCTGAAGAATTGCTGGGTTTTACAAGTCATCTAGAATCTGGGGAAGAGATGTATAGGGACAATGGCATTTGAGTCCCTTTTTAATTTGACACAGTACAGTTCAGAAAATCCATCTGTTCTGAGAAAGAGTGATCTGTGTGCCTCCCAGAATAATCTATAGCAAGTCCTAAGGTAGGACAGTCACAGTTCAATAGTACAAGTAGTGTGGCATTTTAGAGCATCACCGTTTACGTTACTGTAGTGCTTCACAGCGAGCTAAAAAGTACAACAGTCGTATAAGCCCCAGAAAGGTGGGAAGTACAAAGCAGCTGTGAGATGAAAACTCTCAGTTTTTCAGTGCTCTGAGCACAAAGAAACTGAATGCAAAATATTTCAAATTTGGTCCTTTATTTACAATGTATACCAAGAAACTGTGAAACTGTTCTTTCAGGAAAAAGCCAAGATGTTTTGCAGCTACTGCACATTTGTTGTCTGTGACAATTAGACATAATCCAGCCCCTCAAGATTTGAGTTACAAAAAATCAATAATTTTATGACAAACATGCTTGCCAGTATCATAAATCAGTGGTAAGATTTACTTTCATCTTAATGAAAAGTATTGGAGGTGTGACCCTGTTTTCTGATATGGGTTATGATATCTGCAGAATGTAAATTGTGCATTTTCATTTCTTTTGAGCAAACCACAGATTTTATTCCAATCTTTGGTTTAATTGGAATCATTCAGCATGTACTCTGAAAGTGTGGGAAAGGCACCTGTTTTTCCGAGTTCTACCTATTCCAGCTATGGAATTTGTCAAGCTCTTATGCACAGCAAGTCTTTTAAGGTTACTTCCAACTTCAGCAAAGTTAACAGATAAGGGAGGCCTTTGCAAGACTGGCTGCCCAGCTCAGCACTGCTCAGGGTGAACAGAAGTGCAAAGGCAACTCACACCACTCTGGTTACGTTGGTCATAGGGGAAGAAATGTGTGATTCTATTCTAATATTTTAATTTTTTTTCCATATTCTTGGCTGTTGCTGGAGTCCGAAAGCTACGTTGAGATTAAAAAGTTTGAAAAAAAATACTATGGGAGCTTGCTGTACTACACACACACATGTACACACACAATTTTCCACACTTCTCCCTCCCCTTTAAAAGTAACTATCTTACACATCAAAGGTTGAAGGGTATTTTTGGTATATTCATAAATCACTCAGGAGATGAACAAGCTTATTTGTTCCAAATGATGAAAGTTCAAAGTATTTCATTTATCCTAACAGTTCATTAATGTAGCCACTCATGTATGGTAATCCCACTTATTAAGCCTCCCTGTCTCCTATTAATAATAATTTAGCTAAATACGTGATGTTTCAACAAGTGTTCCTACTTTCATATATAATTATACTAAATATAGGTATAGTATCTTGATAATAATCTTCCTTTTCACAAAGTTCCTTAATCTAAATAGAGCTTGAAGTTGCCACAAACTATACTAAGTGCTGCATAGACTACGTTTGTCTGAAAGACTGGTACTGAGCTGTCTGTAGAGTACTTATCTCCAAAAATCCCCATGTGAGCAGAGTAGCATTGGCATCTTTCCTGAGCAGATAAAAACCTGTAGAGAAGAAAAACACTGGAGCAGAACCCACAAAACCACTTACACAACTTAATGGGTCCCAGGAGCTTCAGGCAAACTCTAGCAGTGAAAAAAGGCAGCGAACTTTGCAAAAGAATTGGGCAGAGGACCTGAATGTCCTATTGCCTATGTGAGAGCTACAACTAGCATACAAAAAGTGGCCATTTCCTTCTTCAGCTGTTTTCAGAAGGGAGCTAATTGCTTGCACTTTAAGATATTATTTAAACCAAGACAGTTAAACCTTGGCAGCTGTAGTTGCCAGATCCATTTTTAGAACCTGCAACAGCTTTGTTCACCTCTGCTATAAGTAGAGGTGAACTCTACTATATCTGTATTCAAACTTGGTATTTTCAATAGTGTTACCTAGGTAATCTAGACCTAGTTTTAATGATACTGTTACCTAGGCACTGCTGGCATTAAGAGTTTCTCTCCCTGGAAGATGCCACTATTGCACTCCAATTATTGTGAAGTTGGCCAACTCTCATGTAGCTCGCCCTTAACCAGATGTGAAACACAACCAACGTTCACAATACTATTTCTAACTTTTGACAGCTTCTTACTCTGTTATTCATTATGTCCCACAAGATAATGTCTCATATCATGTTCAATTAGCTGAACCACGAGCCATGGCTCTGTCATCTCCCTGCATACTTTTCACTTGGCTGCTTAGCTTTTGCTTAATCGGTCCTTAACCCTTACTTTAACCATAAAACTTACTTAGGGATTTATTTTTCTTCTGAAATTTGGTTCCATGGAATTGTTTACATTTTTCTCCAATTTTAAGCAAATGTCATTTGATAAGAACATAACTAATGGCACACTCATTAATTGCAGGCAGAATATTTAGATGGTCTGAGTAAACCACTGTTATCTTTTATCTTTTTATTTTTTTTATTTAAAAACGCCATAGTTCCTGTCATCAAACAGGACCATACCTGTCATTAATAAGACCTCTAAAGGTATCAGCTATCTGTGCAGAAGGAAATTATAACAATGTAATCCAAAAGTGTCATTTGGCTCAGGAAAACCAACTGTTCTTTCTCCAGTAGTTAGCAGGTTCCTAAGAGGAAAAGAGGACTGATATATAATACTTTCCCCAAGTAACCTGCAACCACTAACTAATTCTGAGTTCAGGGGATTTACTAAGGCTGATGGTACATGTCCATTTAGTAAAATTTAGTGAACCTTTCTTTCAATCCCATGTTGGTTTGTCCTTGAAGTCTCATAAATATGCTGAATCTAGAACATCATTGCCAATGATCTTCAAAGGCCTGACTCTAACACCATGAAGAACTTTAGGTTTGGAGTCTTTTTGAATTAGGCTCATGCTGGCTTCATTTGCTGCCAGCAGTTTCTCCTGCTGGACAAGTGAGCAGTCCCCCTCCCCATGATCTGGTCTTGTTCTACAGAGTATGGTCATAAGTTTTCTCTTTCCCAGACTGACGAATCCAGGCTCTTCTTTTCCTCAAATTCTTCAGATATATTCCTCCTTGTTCCCTAAATACAGAAGCCATTCCATCTCATCTTTGATCACCCTTGTTGTTGTTCTGCAAAGAAGAAAATGTGGGGATTTGAATGTGTGTAGTGAGGGAGAAAAACCCCAAACAACACCACCTAAGAAATAATTTTGTATTCAGCCACAGTTAGAACTGCCAAGAGAGAAGAAGATTTATAGAATGGCATAACTAATGTTCTCTCTTTTGTTCTTTATTCACTTTCTAATAAGTATTAAGACTGTTTTTGCCAAGTTTGATATCTACCAAGTACTGAGCAAGTATTTGCATACAACTGTCTATCATAACCCCAAATAACAAATACTGAGTAGTAACATATCTTGTAATTTTTCTTTCGAATATGATTTTTTTTCTAAATGAATCACATTTTTCTCTGTATATGTTAAATTTTATGTATTTCAGTTGCCACAGCTGATAGACAGGTCTGAAGATTTAATAGCAAAGATGTCTATGTTTTCTGATTAAATTTTGTTAAAATTTCAGAAGTTACTCTTTCTAACAACAGATGTTCTGAGATCTTAAAAGCCATTACAATGGAATGACTGCTTTAAATGCTTTTAGATGTTAAGAAGGAGTACTTTCTATTTAGTTACTCCTTTCCCTACTTGAGAAACTTGTGTATTTTGTTTCTATATACTAGAATTATTTTTCCTATATATGAACCAGCAACGTGCGGTACTGTTAAAAGAAGGATGAATTTTGAATAGTTTATTTTGTGAATACTTTGAATGCTGATAAATACCTGCTATTTTGAGATGGGCTATGGCATATCAGCATATCCTTGTTGTTGTTTTGTTGCTATATACTTTTATACCCCGGTGAATAATAGATTTTAAAAATGTTTACATACTTAAAAACAATAAGAATAATAGCAGTCAAATGCAAGGTTAGTTCTATAATCTCAGTAGCTTCTTTGTCCAGCTAAAATTGAAACATACCCTGTAAAAGTGCTACAATTTGTAATAAGCAAAAAAATACGGGAAAAATATTACAAACATGCATTCAACAAAATCAAACACACCAACCCCCCCCAAAACAAACAAACAAACAACTATCCAAACAAAAAAAATCTGTCCTTCATTTTCTAGTTATGAAGTGTTCCTACTATTTCACATACATTACTTGCAAACTCTTCTGTGCAGCCCACCAACAATGTTTACCCAAGCATGATGATAATGATAAATTGTTCCGGGGAGTTCATATCTATTGTACTTGCATGTCAGCACTTGCTGTCAGAAGACCACCAGAGTCACAAATGAAAGAGAAAAGAGTTGATAAATGTGAAATCACCATAAGAAATAATTTTTATAAGACCTGAGAATGTGCCAAAACAACTTGCTTTTGGTTGGAATTGACATACTATATCTCAGTTTAATGGCTGGTACCAGGGGAGTTTATTTATTTATTATTTACTATTATATGAGCTATTGTCAAAGCCTGCTGCATACGTAGGAACGATCTGTTTACTCTGCATGTTTGAGTGTATGTGTGTCTTTAACACATAGCTTAAGCATGCACTGGAGTTTTCCATTTTGGCTTGATGTTTTTGTAAGTATACCTTTTGGTTTTATTTGTCTGAATTTCCCATCAGGATGTACACTATCTTTAAAAGGAGGCAGCAGAAAAAGAGCCTTTTATACATCAACAGCACTGAAAGCAGTGCCTTATTCTGCAGCTACACACTGAAAGTACTTTCTTCACTGGGACAGAAAATGTTTCTTTGCACTCCGTAATGAGAGCTTTATTGGTGGTAAGAGCAGGAGGGGAAGGGAACGTGAAACTGTAGACACAGTTCACTGTGTGGGTGACATGAAAGACTGGGCTTCTTACGTGTCTCAAAGTGGAGGGCCAAATTCAGGGCCTGAGTAGGCTGTAGAGGAGCCTGGAGAGGCTTTGTACCATGCTGTCACTGCTCCTGGCATTTAGGCAGACCCACTTCTACCTGGCTCTCCACAGAAAGATGAGCAAAAGTTAAACCCCCCAAGAGGTCACACTACCCTGTGTTTGGAGACTAGAAGGGAATTGAATGTTAAATAATTGACTCCTGCCCACTCTTCATTTATCATTTCAGGAGTTAGCCCTATCTGTCCCTGTGGGAAACTATTGTGTTGATAACAGGTATCCATGCAGTGGGATGATATGCTAGTCTGGTCGTAGTTGTGCTTTCCCAGTTTTACATTTATTAGTCCAATCAGAAATTAATAGGAATGCTAAACAGGAGTATGAAATATTATTTTCATTTTCTCTGTTGCTGCATAGCTGGATGGAAAACAACCAAAAGCCCACAGAGGCATATCTGTTTATCTAGAACACAGGAGGGGATTTGCAACGGGAGTAAGAGCATTTTACAACATGGCCATGGCTCTCTAAAAGCTGAAAACACAGGCAGAAACTCAGTTAGTGGTGCATCTTTCTTTACAGAAAGGTTTCATGCAGAAAAAATAGCAGCAACCTTCACAAAATATGTTGGAAACACTTGTTCACAACAGGTGTTCAATAGTAGCAGTGGGTATCGAGTAGTAGTGTTGAGTGCTACATAGCAGAGAGGTAAATTGTGACGAGCAGCTACAAATGAGTATGAAGGAAACGCAGACAAATTTGACTCAGTGCTCATGTACATACATATATATGTATATATATAAAACAAATCTTGTTCAAAGTTTGCAGTTCAGTCCATCATTGCTTTCTTCTAATACTCTGTAACCACTGTATTGGTACATTCTTCTGGAGACTTAGCAAGGGCAGCTGTTTTGACACTGAACAAATCAGTTAGGTACAGATCGGTTTTGCCAGAAGAGACAGAGCTTGTAAAGAGATGTGAGTTTTATTTCACAGTCAGCTGATAAAGCTGGCAGAAACATATATCTAAGATTTCTAGCCCACAAACCTTTCATTAGATCATTTGCTTTGCCAGAAGACATGGTGTTGAAGCCTTCTCCATGGCTAGGCCAGACAAATAGCTGTCTGAAAAAACAGGTTTAAACCCTGCTTTCTTTAGTGCATCTAACAGTTCAGCTTTTTTCAACTGCTCCTTACTGAGAAGTAAAATAGACTTTGTCTCTCGCCCAACCCTTCAGAGTCTGATGGCACCTGGCTGCTATAAAACTGTGAAGTTTGGATCTTTTTCTGAGAAGAAAATATACACATCTACCGTCTTTGGGTTTAGCTTTGAAAAGCAGTTCAGTTACATCTGTTTAGCAAAGGGACAAATAAGAGGTTCAAAGTCACCCTTTTTCTTGTCTTTCTGTGTTCTTCGAGGTAACTGAATTCAGAAAGTAATGCTTCAGACCAATTTTAAAAAGTGAAAATAACATTAGATGGAGTGTAAAAAATAGAACTCACTTAAAATATGGAAGAATAGGAAGGAAGGGAGGAAGGAAGGAAGGAAGGAAGGAAGATAGAAGCTGCATGTAAACTCAAAGAAGGATTTGACAAATATCAAAGACAGCATTGAAAATGAAACATTTCCCAGAAGAGAGGAGGATAAATGCAACAAGAATTGACACTATTGTAAAAAAACCCCATAAGCACTGAAAGTAAGCTAGGGAAAAGAAAAAAAAAGCTGAAGGAGATGTGGAATGACTCACCATGGAAATTAACAAGATTGTCAAAATACAAAGGAAAATACAGTTTCAACACTGAGAAAAAGTTCATTTAGACTGAGGAAAAAAATTAACAATTGATAAAAAGAGCAGATTTGAAGAAAATATTTAACATTAGGTGAGAAAAGAAAGTTGAACTAAAGAAATTTAAAAAAAAAAAGTGAAAGGCTTATCAAGAGGGGAAAACGTTAACACAGTAACTGAACAGGGACCAGTTTCTCATCAAGATTTGCTAATATTTACTGTACGGTATAGCAAAGAAAATAAGTCATATTTTCATTGCTAAGTCATCAATAAGAATAGTTTTAAAGAAACAGAAATCTGCAATGCTAACTACAAGTCCTTTTCATGTCTGCTTGCTACTTAGTCATGTTGTGGGTTATTTATACTTCATACAGGAGAGAGAGGAAACAGTAAAACAAATCATGTTTTTAGAGCTAGTGAATTATTTTCGACAGATTTATTTCCAAATTAATTTCTGTGAATTTGGCTTGTCACAGTACAAGCTAGAACATCTTTTCCTGACAACTGAAAGCAAGGATGAACAGTGTCACCCTACCACAGCCAAGTGTTTTCTAGGCTATGGAGAGCTTTCTCACCAACCATTCTTCAGTTCAAGAACCAGAGGGGATTTGTAGTACTTGGCCTCTGTCCTGTGTCTTTTATAAATCACTGACATCTGTTTGAAACAGGTGTAAATACTATCACATAAGGATATTATAAATTAATTTTTATTCTGACCAGGTATGCACACACTAAAAGGCCAGAGACAAATCTTCTAATCCATCCTTATTATTTCTGCATTACAGGCCTAAAACTGCAGATGAGTTGATTATTGCAGACATTTATGGTCATGTTTTCAGGAGAGTAAATTCGTGATGTAAAGGTTTGAAATTATGGAGAGTCTAACATATTCACTGGTGACCTGTTCTAAATGTTAACCATTCACCTTGTAAAATATTATTGTGTATTACCTACTGGAAGTGAAAGTTAACTCTCAGCATAATGACCATGTCAGGTCCAGATTCTCTCTGTGTAGTAATTTACTGTGGAAAACTAGGAAATACTTGTGCCATCTGTGAATGCTGTGCTTGTCCTTCAGTGTGGGTGTGTTCACGATGGGTAACTTGTTCATGGCACAAGTAAAAGGGAATTCTTAAAGAAACCCTGTAAGGAAGTGAACACACTGAACGATCTAAAGCATTTCCAGCACCTATTTGGGCAGGTAATTATGTTAGCAGCTGTTAAGAGGCCATCCTTTAGCCTTGTCAGATAGTTCTTGGCCACAGCTGAGCACCTGATGATTAAAAAAGCACCAAACTGCTCAAAAGTTGGTCCCAACAAGGATGGAGGAGGAATACGGAAGTTGCTGCACATTCACATGTACTCAGAAGCAACACAACTGAGTTATGTCTACCTACCAGCTTGAGAGAAAGCCAATAACACATTAGTGCAGTCCTTCAAGCACTGGCTTTACATTGTATATTAGAATAATACCTATACATTTTGCTATGCAATATTTTATTATTCTTATTCCCACTGAGAAACTAAACCAATTGCAAAATGGCATTGGAGCTGGAGTTTGTCTCAAATATATTATTTATTTGTATTAGTATCTTGTCTAGCATATGTGTATCAGTGTGTTTGTGCATGTTTGTATGTGTACGGGGTTAGAAACCATTACAGTTGTTTCCTGGCACTTAGGCTCTTTCAATAACATGAAAATCAGCTGACTAAAATCTTTAACGTTTTCCCTAGGACAATCCTAAAATAGTTTTTTTATTGGTGGAGCTCAGCACGTGGAACTTGTTTCTTCCTGTGATACCAAAAGTCCGTTTAACAAGAACTGTCACTCAAAGTTAATCCTTCTCCTAATGAACCAATTTCTATTGTATTTAAATTCTGCAGTACCCTGAAAGATGCTGACCTTGCATACGAAGACACAACGGCAGTCTGCTTTCCAAATACAATCGACTGCTTGAGCATCTCGGCACTTCCTCCTCTAACTTTTGTTCACTCAGGAATTTCCAATTTGCTTCATGTCAAGATACCTCATAACATACCAAACAGCCAGGTAGAGCAGGTGGACTTTGAAATGTAAAATTGACACAGGATGGGGTTTTTTGTTTAAATTGAAGGACAAGCTGATAGATGCAGCTCCTGTGTCTGAGGACTGAGAGGCTCGGTAGAGCACGGTACCTATAAAGCACCAAGCGTTTTTACACTTAAGTTGCCCACCATTAAAAGTCACATCACATCCTTGCAGAGTAGACCGTTTCCCTCGGATGCAAACAGTACCACAAACACAGAGACCATTCACACGGCTCCTGGGCTGCACTCCGGCGGGCCTGGGATGAAGCTGAGGACCGTGTGTGCCATCTTACGCTCCCAATTCCTCTCGTGTTTGCCAGGGATGTTTGCATCCCAAGAGGGATCGGCTCGGCGCGGGAAGGCCGTGGGAAAGCAGGTGCAGCCCAGGAGGCAGGGTGCCCGCTCCCGCCGGATTACGGTGCGCTCAGGGTTGGGGTCTCGGCCGGGGCTCCGCACAGGACCCAGTCGTGTCGCTCTGCATCCCCCTGGCCCAGTGTCCGCCCCGCCTCCCGCATTTCCCACCACGGGGGACCTGGTGTTTGTTTGCCTTCATTTTTCACTTCTAGTTTTGGTGGGGTTTGCATTCTTTTCTTTCTGGTCTTGTTTTGACTTCCCGCAGAAACGGTGCCAGTGCCTGCGTCCTGACCCACTTCTCCGGCACATAATGATATTCCGCCGCTCCAGCCCCTTCCCCCGCTGACCCTCCAGTTCCCAGGGATCACGCATCCCCTCCGTTTCCTGGCGCGGGGAGCAGCCGGTGAACGGCACCACCTTCCAGGCGGCTGCGGTCGCAGCCCCGCTGATGCCCCGCTCCAGTTCCCATGGCAGCGCCGCGGTGGGGAGCCGCCCCGAGGCCATCGCTCCCGAACGGGGCTTCTCCCCCGGGGCTGCTGGGCTCCGCGTCCCTGGGGTCGCACCGACCAGCCCCGCACCTCGCTGACCTCCGAGACCCCAAGAACCCCACACCCCCCCTCCCCGTCTCCGCCTCGAAATAAACTTTTCTTCCCACGCCGAGGGGACGCTGGCGGTGTCCCGAGGGCTGCCCCCGCGCGGAGCCGCTCTCCCCCCGCCAACGCCGGAGCTGCGGTGGGGTTCTCGATCCCGCGGCCACGCTCTGGTCGCGGTGGCGTGAACCCCTCCCGGCCCCCGGTTCCCTCTCTCCTGCCGGTTGACGGGGCGGGGGGGGTCTGCCCCTCCTGCCCTCGGGGCGCGCCGTCGCAGTAGCCCGCGCACAACACCCCTCTCGCACCAGCACACACACATTCGCGCACACACACCCGCACACACCGACACACCGACACCCCCCCCACACACACACACCGCACACACACGCACACACGCTCGCGCGCGCGCACCCGCTACACTCTCACACGCGCGCACACGTGCGCGCCCGCCCAGCGCGGTCTCCGCCCCCCCGCGCGCGCACACACACGACATACACACGATACACACACGCACCCGCACACACGATATACACACACGACATACACACACACACGCGCGACAGACAGATCAAGCGGACACCCGCGCACACGCACCCGCACACCCGGGCACACCGCAAGCCCCGCGCGCTCCCCTGCAGCCGGTCGCGGCCCCCGCCATGCGCTGAGGGAGCCGCGGCCCCGTCAGCTCCCAGTGTCGCTGATCCTGCCAGCTCCCGGTGCCGCTGATCCCGCACGCCCGCGGCGTGGGGGCGGCCGCCGGGCGCGGCCGCGGCGCGGAGCCGGCTCCCCGCGGGCGAGAGGTGTAGCAGCCCGCGGAGGCAGCGGGCGGGCAGGAGGCTGAGAGGCATCTGGGCAGGCAGACAGGCAGGCAGTCGGGAGGAGACGAGGAACGATTTGGACATGCTCATTCTCGGGCGCTTGGTTGCCTGCATCCAGCTCGTCTGTATCCTCAGAGTGGGTGAGTGATCTTTGCATGAATTCATCTTTGGGCTTCGGAACAACTTTTCTCCTCGGGCTCCGGTGGGTTTTGCTCCTTCTGATCCCTTTTGCTTAGAGCTGCAGGCGCAGTCCCTGGCTGTTCCATATCGTGAAAACACGCTGTCGACACCACGGGTGGGAGCGTTTCCCCTACCCCTTTTACCTCAGCCGCCGGGCTCCGCGGATGCGCGGTACCCCACGCCACCCCCGACAGCGGCGGGCTGCTCCGGGGGGGCTCCCCAGCCCGCCCTGCCCCGGCTGCCCCAGCGCGCCCCGCCGAGCCGCTCCCCGCCGAGCCCTCCGCTGGGGTCCGGTCCCGCCGGACTGCCCGCACTGGCGGGGGAGAGAGCGGGTGTGTGCCGGTGACAGGAGAGAGAGTGAGAATCTCTGCCCAGCAGTGCTGACATCGAGCTTCTCCGGGGACGTGGGATGTGAGATGTTACTTCAGGCTCTCTCATGAGCTGTTCCGAAGAGAACCGGGGCTGGTGCAAAATTTCACTCCAAAAAAATACTCGTTCTCCGAGGACAGGCAACGTCGGTGGTTGCCCTAAACCATGCGAAATACGAGTCGTTCATTCCCGTGGGACCCCGCATAGAGAATATGGATTCATATATAGATTTTAGTGGGACTGCTTACATAACCAAATTCATTTTCAGCTCATGCAGATCTGTGCAACTAGAGTGCATCCTAAAAATCATGCAGTGCTCTGTTTTACATTATTACCAGCATGAGTGAGTTGATGCTGTTATAAGTGCTCTCTTCAGTACTTTCTCAAATACTAGGAGCTTCAGTGGTGGGGCTTGTATCTTACTGGATGATCGGTTTGAATTTATAGGGTTTTATCGAATAGATTACTAGATAATACTAGTTGGTTGCTTGTATTTCAATATGAGGAACTTGGGAGCTTCAGCTCCTTGTGTACAAAATCAGTCTTACAATAGGTCTGTGGTGATAAAGTAGGCACTAACCTACATTTGTCACCCAATAGGTGGTGCTGCATCTGAAACCATGCATCTCTATAAACAAAGATCGGGGTTAGGTTACTCGGAGTGAAAACAATTTCGTACCAAGTTCTGCTAGTTAGCAAAAACTAATTTTAAAAATTTTATCACGTGAAAAATATTTTTACTTCCTTTCAGAAAATACCGTGGAATGGTTCAACTATAAACGCGATGACTGTAACTGACCTTCAGTTAAAATGTATGATCCTTGTAAGGGCATTAATAGCATTTTAATGTCACTTTTAAACTAACCTATTTCTAAAACCAGGGTACTTAGTCCAATATAATTCTCTTATACTAGTTTGGCAAAGAATGGCCTGGCATAAAACTTTTCATAAATTTTCATAATGTCTTTCTTACACTGCCAACCTGTTTCCTAAAATCAAAGGTATTCCCAAGGCTGTCTAAAGGAAAAAAAATAGCAGGTGGTTTTATATGAGTTTGAGAACAGATCAAGTATACCATGATATGATATAATATCAAATAATATGATACAACTCAATTCAATTTTGGAAAGAACTTCCCTGTTCCAAGCCTATCACATTGGAAGCAATGCAAGACATAAACATAACTTTTGTAATGAAATCTTTTTTTAATAATTTCATCTAGCATCTTATCAGAAATAAGATGATTTTATATAATGTAATGTGCATCTGTAGGTTATATTCATGAATTTAGAAGATCTGGCAGGATAGGAAAAGGTCTTTTACTCACACATGAGGTATAAATGCAGCTACTTTTTGTTTCTCTAGACTGATACATTATTGTTTTCAAACCTGACCTGAAGAGGACCCCCGTTCTAGATGTGATGGATTAATTGTTGTCAAGGGTGCATCATTCTGAAGACTCATGAGCTAGACTGCTCAGTGTGTTCAAGAGCATCATTGTTCCCAAGCATGAATACCCTATGCAGGTTATTAAATTAATTTGATCAGATTTTATTTGAATATGTTCCTTTTTGAGTATCTCTCCATAACTAAATATGCTATAATGTGATATCATTAGTTCATAGAAACAAATATTTTATTAGAATTCTGATATTATTTCCTTTTGTGGTTGGGTTTTTTTTTCCCAGAAAGAACAAAATAAATTGTTGCATACTACCAGTGGGTGGTTCCAGTGGCTTGGTGAGAGAGAAGAACTAGGTTGGACTGTTTGGCTCTTACCGTTAAGTATTTCTGGTAGAGAACAAATCAAACCCAGGGCTCTGTGAATGGATTGTTGCTGGAGAGCATGGCAATCTGCCTTTGCATTGTGGAGCCTATACTTACTAGTGTGAGGCTGGTCAACATGTAGATCCCGGCCTCGTTTGCTTGTAGTTTCAAAAAATGTAGTTGAGTCCTCAGCTGGTCATGTTCAGAGCTCTATAGGTGGTCCTTTCTAATGAATCTGTTTGGGAGATTTGCTGCTGCCTTTGGAAGATTCATCGGGAGAATCTGTCTCATGTTTGGAAAAGACAAAGCAGTCAAGTCAGCCTCACTGAAGAATGAACTATTAGAGCAGATGGAGGCAAAAAGCTCGTGGGAATGACAAGACAGTGACAGTTCATTTTCTCTTTTACTGAAGAAATGCTTAGGATCTTGATTCTAATATCCCTGCTGAGATATGAACAGCACCTTCCTTCACAGTGTTACTGAAGCCAAGTAACTTGATTACATCAAGTACTGATGTAATTATTTATGGAACAGGGTATTATCTGAGTGTTCTCAGTGAGTGCCATTCAGTGAAGTTCAATGGAGCTACTTGTGGAGTGAGATGCTATTCAGTCACAAGTAAGGGCTTGTGAGAAATCCTATGCAATTGTTTGTGAATGCTGCTGTAGTTAGAGTAATTCCTATTAAGTTCTTTCTCTTATTAAGATTAAAGGAAAAAAAACCCTATGTGGACAATTCACTTGGTTTTTTACATTATTATCTTAAATGAAAAATTTATGAAGCTATAATCTTCAGCCTGCATAAGTTTCAGGCTGGAGATATTCTTTGAAATTCTGCCCTGTCTTACTAATGTGTTCCATATAACCTAAAAGTCAATGGGGTGTGCCCTTTTTGTGCCTTTTGTCTCATTGTGCCTACGGAAAAAGTATCTGGAGTCTTTTCAGTAAGTAGACTATTTATGAATCTGTGTAGGCAAGAAAATGTTAATAGAAAAAGGAAGATGTTTTAACAAATTACACTGTAATTGTGGCTAAATTTGAGTCAAAGTGGTGTAAATATTTAGGCAAGAGTTAAAAATATTCCCTGCTCTCACTACTAGCAAAATATATGGGTAGTTTCTCCAAATAATGTAATAATTGTCTCCAAAATTAGCTAGTCTTCATCTAACTCCTATCACTGTCTGACCTCAGCCATGGTTTTGCCTTTCAAAATGCAACTAATTAATGTATGAATTGTTTAATTAGTTGTGTCTCTGTTTAATTTCTCATTATCTAGAAAAGATCTCTCCCTCGTTTTTAGTTTGTTTCTGGCATCCCTGTACCGTGACTTTATTTGCACAAAAGTAGTAACATTTCCCTAAATATTCTAATTTTTCTTATACAACTGGCATCAGGACTGTCTTTCCAAGCTAGTAGACAGCATGCGTCTTGCTATCAACATGAAAGCAACTTCTCTGCGCTCCTTACTGGATGGTCACAACTAATAACAATGAGAATCTAAAGGACAGCACCACTTTAGCTTCCTAAATCCAAACATGCTTTTTGTTCATTCTCAGGTCCACGTGTTTAGATTCAGTAAGCCCTTAGACTGTTAAAGGACTATGGAATCAGATCCTTCTTTTTTTCTCTAACCTCTTATTTTGACATTATTTTTGTAGGCCAGTTACTTGGCACACTTAAAACTGAATTACATCACAGTAGTATAACTGTATATTATTTCTAATGCTTTAGCACATTTTACACTTAAGATTATATATTCCTGTGAATGATGATACACAGCTCCTAAGGAGAAATTTAATACTGCAATGTCTAAAACAAAAGAGCTAAAACAAAAATAAGAATTTTTGGACCAATTAATTTTCTATTTTAACCATCTATATTATGACCATATATATGTTATGCATTTTTATACCACAGAGATTTATATATACCAAAATCTAAAGTATGGATTTATTTTAGGTTCAAATACTGGCAGCCTTGAAAACTTGTGCAGAAATGAATGACATTTTCAAATTAATGTCAGTGAGCCAAATATTTACTCAGCACACTAGTCTATAGGACATAGCTAAAATAGTTAAAGCTGTAGTTTCCAGTGTTGAATCAATACAATTTATAAGGAGAGTTTTCTCAGCTGTATTTGGCCTTACTTCCCCTCTGAATGCACCCTTCTATCTTAATTCTTGGCGAGAAACTAAATAATATATGTAAAAAATAAGATGGCAATTTGAAACTATTATCATTACAATTTGTATTGTAAATTAGGATGTTAATTTATGAATGTAGGCACTTGTCCATTTCTTAGAGAAGGTGATTTCCTTGATTTTCAGTGCTCATCACTTAAGTGGCCACTTCTCACTATGAGTTCTCTAATTAGGAATTTAAGGGTGAACAGATTCTGTTCTTTTGCTGACAATTTCAATTCCCCTTCAAATGTGCTGTGGTTCTCAGTATTCCCCGTAAGGCCTGGAAGTCTGTGGCAGTTCCGGAGCCCTCCACTTCTATTTAACAGCTCGATTCTCACAGCTTCGTGCACCATTTATGTGGCTTTCCTGTACGAGACATCCTTTGGCTATTCAGTAAGCTTCTTTTCCCATAAAGACAAAAGTCACCTTTTTGAATACATGTCAAGCATTCTGTATTGGAAAGATGAATCTACAGGAAGAAAAGAACTTACAGTATTAAATAAACAGAATCCACTAAATAAAAGATAGCAAATATTTCAAAGAGGCTGGGACTATAAATGAAACTTGGCTCCAGCAGGTTGTTGAGGAACTTTTGGCAGCAGAGTACTTTTGTAGGAAGGTATGTTGTAGGTTGCTTGTTGAGTACAAATTACTAATGTTGGTCAATTCAGTCTTGAGGCTCAGGTGTAAATAAGTGGAGATTTTAGAAACAATGTTTATTTTACTTATTTTGTATCACTGGCTGATATTGTGTCACTACCTGATAGAGGTGAAATAATAGACTTTTTAAGTAAAACAGGCACTGTGCGAAAATGTCATTTTCTAGATAAGGCAAGCCTCTTAAAAACTGACATTGCCTTCTACTTCTTGCCCATACTTGACTTCAGTTTTCTTTGATCCACCAGAAGTCGCTATATTTTACCCTAAAAATCAGTATTTTTCATTACTAATTGAAGACCCCAGAAGCTACTATTTGAGTTAGCTAATTTCAGAAATCATTATTGGGGTAAAAGTCCTGTGGATGACAAAAGTACTGTCCTACATCTGATGAGGAAAGCTCAGCAGTGAAAGGAAAATGCCCATGGAACTTAGGTATTCAAACCCAGAATTTTAGTCAAAAGATTCCCTGTCTCAGTTAATACCTTTCATGGCTTCCAGAGAAGCTTTCAGGCGGCTGTCGTTCCTCTTCTGCATGTGCCTTACCTGATCTTATTATGTGCATCTCAGTGCCTCTTATCACCAAAGTTTTATTGGAATCCAAACCCAAATGTTCTTTCAGATGATGATCTTCAGATCCTTAAGTCAGTAAGACTTCCCTAAATAGATGCTGACAGAATCAGGTGTCTTAATCTGACTGCTGCTGCTACTTCTGTTTAGGACAAAGGACAAGGCGATGGCTGTGCCACCTTCTCATGTTGTCACCCAGTGACTGAAGCATTTTACCAAAACAGTCTAGAGAGAAGACCTGTTCTGGACTAAAGGGATTTCAAGCTACATCTCCTGTCTCCAAGCATTAGGTTTTGTCAGATGAGAAAACTTCTCATGTTTTTTGTTTAATATGAAGCATTTTAGCTTAAATTTTTAAAACTTTCTAAAAAAATATTTTGAGAGTATACTGGACAAGATCTTGAAAAAGAAATCTACTGAGGTACTGCTAAGCAATTCGAATCCACATCTGTTTCAGAAATATTTGGAGCTGGAAATGGAACCCGAGAGAGTTTGCAAGAAAATTTTCCAGTGTATAAGTTTGCCTTTTTCTCACTGTTCCTTAAGCATCTTCTTCAGGCTTTGAATTGGTAGGATATTACAGCAAGAGAGGAAATATAAGTTCTCATGCCCGCTCCTACTCAGTATTTCATTATCTACTTGCTATTTCATTGTCTGTATCTACATATTTTATTATCCACTGCCTTTTCTTTGGTTGTCCTCTAGAAAAAGCAGGTTTTGCTCATTTCTTTAAAAGTCTGAGATACTTATTTTCAGAAGGGAGTTCTAAGCTGCACTTCTGAAGAATCCAGCTCCCAAAGGTGGGTGAAGCTTAAATGTGTTTCCATCAACTCAGCATTTTACATCAGCTGTCCTGGTCAGCTGAGTACCATTTGAGCAAGCTGGTTGCTTGTTACTGCACTCAGCTGCCTAGATCATCTAAAAACAGTGGAGCAGCCTGAACTTCAAGCCTCCGGAGCCTAGTGCCTAACAGGTGGGTAATCCAACTAAATGCCATCTTGCACCTGGACTTTTGTCTAGGTCAGGGCTCTTGAATACATCATTTGCAAACCACCTTCGAATTCAGCCGCTAAAAACCAGACTAGATTTGGTTTGGCTACTTGCCATATAAAAAGCGCTGTTTATTTCTCTAGGTTTAGACAGCATCCAATCAGACATACCAGGTAACATGGGTTTTTCTCCTACTACTCTTTATGCTTCACTAAACTTAGGGATGGTAGTTACCTTGGAATTTTTCCCTGTGATATTGAAATATCAAAGATCCTACTGTGCAGACAGCATTCAGCAATTTACGTTTCTATATGAAGGTATCAGGACTGCTCATCTGAGTAGTGAGAGATTTCATTGAGAGATTTCATTAAGAGTTTTCAGGAGCAGTATATCTGTTAGTAATTTGGCTGTGAATTGTCATCCTCATTGCCGAAAGATTTCTGCTAAATACAGGGTTGCCTGAAGACCGAAGTATGAAGTTGTTAGCATTTGAAAAGGTACCATCTTCACTGCCTTAGATATCTGTATGATGAGATAGAATAACAGTAAAGCAGTGAAGAGTTGGTTAAATGGTGACATCGAAAGGGCAAAATAAGAGACATCATAAGTACTTTTACCATGTTGAAATTGTGTTATAAAGATTTGTCTTCAAAATTAAGAATGTTGCATAAAAATAAATAAAATGTGTTTTAGTGAATGGAGACATATGTTTCTGTAAATTCCTTAACAGAATGTGACAAAGAATTTTCTATTCATTTAACATTTCCTTGGGAGTCATGATAAGTTCTTTGATCAGGACAGGTTTTTTTTTGTTTTTTAATAAGCTATCCAGGCCAAATTAAACTTTTTCCTAAAGAAAATGGAAGGTTTTATTGAATTTGCTGAGATTTAGACTGCTTTGTATCATAATTCTTCAGAATACATTATTCAAAAAATAATGCTATCTTTTAAGGCTATCAAATCCCTTGAGAAGATAAATTTGTAATGTTCTTCAGGGGCAGCTTATGCTGAAGAAACTGAAAGCTTTTTGAAAGCTAAAGCACATATTTTGAGGAAGAATTAGGTCTTTAAAATCAGTGTTTAAGAAAATACTTGATTCTTCAATTGCTTTAGATGCTGAACTCCATAATTTAAGCAGAAGTTCCCAAAAAGAAAAACATGGTCTTGCTCAGACTAAAAAAGGGACCTAGTATAACTTTATAAAAGGGACCTAGTATAACTCCAGGCAGTTTGTCTTCTAGCTCCATCTGACCAATTACATTTCATGTATTTCTAGCCATTTGGGAAAGTCATTTTGTTCCAGTGTATGCCAGTTATTTCTGTCATTTCCTTTTGTAACTCTTATTCTGATAGGCACGTCTATCAAATACCTAACAAATTTGTCAGATTGGGGCTTCCTGGGAGGCTCAGGAGCCTTCTGCCAGATTCTTGGAGCACTCCAGTTATGTGTCTGGGAGATTTCATGTTGCATGGTGTATTTGCCACACAACCCACCCACTCATCATCTGCACAGAGATTGGGGTGAGTCTTCTGTGATCTGTGCCTACCTTTTTCATTGTAATCTTTGAGTTTTAGTCACTACCTTTGCATTTTGTGTATATGACAAAGTTGCAGAAAAACTTGTCGTTTTGTTGTTTGGTGGTTTGTTTGTTTTTTTTTTTAACACACCTTACGTTTGTGTTAAAAACCCCTGTGTATCACTGTAGATCCACAGATCACAGTAGTTACTTCTGCCTCATATGTGTGGAAATGTGTATGAATAAATCCTGGATAAGCATCAAGGAGAAAAAGTTCCAGAAGATCTGTTTTAAGTTTTAGGATAGCACTGACAAAAGCCCAAATGGCTATAAACTGGCAATGTGCAAATTTAAGCTGAAAATCTGAAGAAAGTTCCCGGCCATTACAGCAGTGGAATTTTGAGAAATCTTTCCAATGGTAGTAGTAGGAGCAAAAAGCCAACCTGATTTTTTTGTAATCAAGGAGTACTATGATTTTTGTAAGATCCTGTGGCACCTGCAACAGGAGAGTACCGCGTCAATGATCTAGTGGTCCCTGTCAGTAAGTACCATGGCACAGTTTCAACTGTGCTGAGTAAGAAAACTGAGAAGTGAGCACCTGGCTGTGGCAGCCAGCTGCCTGCTGAATCAACATAAAACAGTCATTCCTCATGATGATACATTTGTAAGCTGAGGTACTGAGGACTGAGTGCTTGCTTAGCATCTCGAGTACCACTCAGCATTTCAAAATGCACCATGTAGTAAAATTTCATAAACCTATACAGAAAAAGAAATGAATATAAATTATATAAATAGGAGACTGTATGTTGTAAATACAATATAAAGTAGGGAGACTTAAAAATGTATATTTTGTGTTTAATTATGGTATTTTGAGGCTGTTGACCATGTTTAAATAAGATTACTTGTACAAGAACAAGGTAAGAAACTTCCTTTAAAGAAAAGTATTTGAAATTTCCCATGGCATTGTATGACTTTAGGGGCTAGGGGTATAGTTCAAATACTAGCCATTTGAAAATCTTTGAGAACTGGCAGTGCTCTCACTCTCTCACCTGAGTGACATAAATCTCAATTCATTGTATTTCAGTGTCAAATTTTACAAGGCTGAATTCTGAGAGTATTCTCAGGTTTGTCTGCCCATTTCTTGTTAATCCTTTCCATGTATCTCTCTCACATTCTCCTATAAATGGTTTGGCCTCTCTGAGAGCCCCATGAACTCTTTTCTCACCACACGCACATTTCTCCAAAGACACAGGCAGTTACATTTTAGTCTACTCATGTAAAATTTCTCCTGCAACTTTGTAAGGGTTCTCCTTGTGCTTTCTGCACCCCTTTTAATGTGTAATTCTTATGAATCTGATACAATTCCTCTTCACTATTTCTTCTTCTTTCTTCATTTGGGATGAAGAAAAAGAGATTTGTATTTTGCTTACTGCTTTATCTATATGGTAAAAAAGATAAAAATAAAAAAATAAATCAATATAATAGGTATTAGAACTAACCAAACAGGAGGTAAAAAAATATAAATTCTTTATTTTGTTTCTCTGTGAGTTCTATTTTCTGTACTGTTGTCTAATCACTTTCAAAGGTTTAGTTTCTGATATCTCTTGATGAGAGACAGAAAAGAGATTTCTGTATTTACAGTATATATATATTTGAGCAGAGATCAAGTCAGGATTCAACAGAATTCATTCAGGAATACTTAGACTAGAAATTATTCTTTTAATCCATTAGTGAAAAATGCATCCATGAAGAATTCCCATTGATTATGCAAAGCTATCCTTTAAACTGAGTCCTTTTCAGTCTTTTCTGGTTTGTGCTATCCACTGTGGGATTTGTGACATGTGAATCAGCAGATAAAACATGTTTCCATGTGGCAGTGGTAATCACTGTCTATATGGGAAGTTCCAGCCTTTTTGTGCGAGGTGATAAGACTGTGACACGAAATCTTTTAAAGGTTTGCATGAGCAGTGGCTGTACTCATGCAAAAGGAGGTTTAGATTAGATATTAGGAAAAATTTCTTCCCTTAAAGTGTGGTCAAGCCTATGGCTGTCCAAGGAAGTGGCGGAATCATCGTCCCTGGAAGTGTTCAAATAAACATGTGGATGTTGCACTTGGGGACATGATGAAGCGGTTGACTTCGTGGTTGGACTCAATAGCTTAGAGGTCTAAGAAAAATGACAACAGGAACATATATACCCTGTTCATTAGGAATATGTGCACATCTTAAATGATCTGATTAGCTTTAGCAATTATTAGGGTGTTTACTGTAGGAAAGGAAAATCGTCGTATTAAAACAAATTGAAAGTGCAATTTAGAGCAGGTTAAAAATACACTTATTGCCCTGGTGAATGGAAGGAAACAGGTTCAGCTAAATCAGGTAAAGCTAATAAGGCAATGATGCGTAACAGATAGTTTCAGGCTACATGCAGTCAAGTGAAATACAGGAAAATGTATATGGAGCAGCCAGAAAATGTGGTCCTGGTTTTGGTGAATAATCAGCTTTTTGTAATATGATCTACACATTCTCTCATAATTGTAAATGGTGCATTTGAATAAAACAGTAATCCATGTTTGGTTCATTAGTTAAATAATTCCTTGGATGTGCAAGAGCTTTTCTAAACGTGTGTAACTTAAATCTGCTGTTCACTTGAAAATGGGAAATTCAACCAACTCAGGGTATCTTTGTGATTAAATCAAAGCAGAGGTTTTTTCACCTTGCAGCAAAACTCAAAATGCTGTGTTAGGTGTCCCGCTTGGCATGTATAGGCACCTAGATTGGGATTGATAGCAGCCAGCATGCCCTGTGCTGGACGTGCAAGCCTGGCTGGTAAAATATAGATCAGTGTAGATAATAAAGTGTGAAGAGATAGCTAACTGGGATGTGCCTCTCAGGGTCATGTATTGGAAGTAACTATGCTGAAACATCTTGTTTAGATGGCTGGACCTGACAAAAAAATGTTGTGGAATTCAGAATTGTTGGTCTTACTATGCCTAAACCAGCTATAAGATGTTGATACTGGAGACTTATCATCATCATCTAATAAACAATATTTACCCAAGAAACAGGAGGTGGCAATCCTAAACCTTTCCCAAGTACGGGGGTTTGAACCGCAGATGTGGAGAGCCATATGATCCACAGTCTGACAGAGCACACCAGCTGAGGATGGGCAGCACTGCTCCTCATACCCAGGCTGCAGATGGGAATAATAGAAAAGTTTGAAAGAGAAAACCTAACTATCCAGTCTGATGGCTGAGACAAGGTGGTCCAGCACAGCAATTCCAGGTGCTAGACTAGATTTTTGCCCTCCTTTCTTCACTGTGCCCTCACTATGCTGCTCTAGACCAGCAGCTGCCACTATGTGTGAGCAGCAAATCCCTGGTCTCCTTCTTCTGCTGTGGCTTCCCACCATCTTCCCCCACCAGGCCCCCCCACATCATTGTCACTGTGGTGGCAATAGGGCATCTCTCTGGTGAGACGGACACAAATGTGCATTTGGCATTTGGCTGCAGAGGCACCCTTTATTGCTAGAAGGGCCACTGTCTGTGACAGGCGATAGGAGTCAGGCCAGAAAATACGTTCTGTAAGTTGGTTTAAAGTTTTGGGTCAGCTGGTGGACCATGCTGGGTTATGTCTTTCAGGGAAAGGAGTGAGACATGGGATTCCAGTGCCTGTTGTTTTGATTATTTCTTTTATCTAGTTGCTCTCCAATGCAAAAAACACCAGGATTTCTGTTGTCTCCTGTAGTTTTGAAACCTGCTGAAGGATGCTGCTGTATCTTCTGGAAGATCAGTCTGGTGCTTATCTAGGTCTTCTGGGCATCTCTGAATACCTGCTTACCCTGCGTCCATGATGTCTGTGCATCTTTCAGTCTTGGACCGGTTGCTGGATTTTTTATGTTGCAGAAAGTGAACCAGTTAGACACAATAGTGCACTTTATCTGTCCCAGAAAAGAAAACTGTGTTGCTGTAAGAAATATATGCATTTGCACCACCCCTGTTGGAATAGCAGGAGGTTTTCTACCACAGGCAGGTATGGCAACCAAATGAACAAGAGCTGCAGTGTCCTGGAAGAAAATACAGCATGTGCTCCTTTTTGTAGAAAATCAGCTGCTTTAGATGGGATAGAGAAAACAAATGCATTTCCCTGGTGAGTCACCAAGCTTCCCCAAAGCCCCATATCTCCAAGGCTTTTAGCTGAGGTGGAGTATATTATGCTGCTCGCAATACAGTCAAAACCTTAAAGGCTTAGTCAAACCTATAATTAATTAATGCTTCTGTAAGACTTAGAAGATATAACTCACTCCATGAGCACTAAGTCTGTTGCTAATGATTTTAAATCTACGAAGCAACTTCCTAAAAACCGTTGAAATTGGCGTTTATAATGCTCTGTCTTACATGGGAAAGCTTTTATCACTCCAGAGCAGGAAATAAATGCATGACTTAAACTGGAGAGATGCAGTGACAGAACAGCGGCAAACTGTGACACGCTGCATGGCAGAAGGCCAGAGGAGGATTTGCTGTTGCTTGTTCCAAAACTTGATTTGAAGTAATTTCAGTGTTTCTGTGTTGCATAAATGACTGTGAAAGTCCCAGGAAGTCTGTAGTTGCATGTGCTTGTGGTCTGAAGATAAGACTTAATTGACAAATTTTACTTTGATGCCCTTCTTTTTTTTTTTAATCCTGTGCAATTACAAGGCTACATTCTGACAGACCACTAGAAGTGAACTGAATGAAAATATTCTGACTTGTTCTGTCACAGATACTTAAATATGATTAAAAAAAGAGGAAAAAAGATAAGATTAAAAAAAGTTATTAAAATGTGTCTGAAAACCTATTGTTTTCTGTTCAAGTGTAGGAATATTTTGTGGAGAAACTAATCAACTGCAGTCTAGAAGCTTGATTTTTGCCATGGTGTTTTCTGAGAGTAAATGTGTGAAGCTATCTTCTGTGTTCGACTAGTGCTTGTTGTGGGTTCAGCAATGACAGCCACCAAGCTGTTTCCCTAACTTATTCAATTTTTCATAAGGTCATTAAAATTTAAGAGGTTCTTTGGTATAAAGCAGTGTGGTGTTTGTTTGTAAACTTTCTAAACTTCCTCAAATAACTTCCAGTTATTAATGTGTAGAAGAAGGGAAATAAGAACATTTTAAGAAAATAAAAAGGCATTAAAGAAAGACTCTGCTTTTAAGGATGTATGGATATTTTTAAGCAAGTGTAGTGCTGCCACATGTAAATAATGTTGAAAACATCTTCAGAAACATTTTATTTACTTTGATTAATTGCATAATGAATTCTCCCTAGTAGATGTTTGATTAAGTGAAAAATACTTCAAATTGCTTCTTGAAAGAGCAAATTTTATTGTAATGGTTTTATATCATAATAACAAAGTTACATCCAAGTAAAATGAGGGGAAAAAAGTCTATCTTACTACTTGTCCATAAGCTTTCCACTGAGTGATTAAATGTTAGCATTGTGCCCATTGATGCAATACTGATATACTTCAGAAATTTTACAGACATTTGAGAAATTTATAACTGGTTTATGGGAAATACAGCCATTTAAATTACACAATATACTTATTTCAATACATAGACAGATTAATCCTCTAACTGGGTTTTTACATGTCAGATATTTAAACAAAAATGAAATCTGCAGTTAAACTGTCATAAGGAGATGCTGTATAATCAGGAAATTGCTATCATATATTATTTATGTGTCGACATCTAAGTGCATCTGTCAGTGACCAGAGTTTCATTGCATAAAGTACTGTATAAACACAGAGCAGGAACATGACACTTGCTCAAAGGAATTTAGAAATAAAATAAAATAAAATACAGAAAGAAAAGCTGATAGGACAGAGAAGATGGGAGTTGCAGCTAAGAAAAAGTCATATATTAGTCTGTATAAAGAGCAGTTGAGTTGGTGAAGCAGCAGTTTGTCCCATCTTTTCTAGCTATTCCTGTGAGTGCCAGTTTTCAAAGAGGTATTGAACAGATCTGTCTCAGTTCCTCATCTGTAAGCTAGAGGTAGTATTATTTTACTCAAAGGCATTTTGCATGAACAAGAGCTTGTTCACCTTTCTAACACTCTTTCAGGAGCGGAGAAGTTAACTCCAAGTCATATGTTATAGGGCAGTGTCCCACTGCAACAAAGTTATGCAGGGAGCCTTTGCAGCCTCTGTAGGACCCAGAGTGTGTGTGCAGGCAGCTCCATTTGTAGTCACCTGCAGTGCCTGGTACAGCCCCTTGTGTGCCATATAAGACCTAGGCAAAACTTAGAGGTGAGGCGAAGCATTCACCTGGAGACCTTATGTGTCCTCGTGATTCTCATGATTCAATAGGAAACTGAAAATCGTGAGACCTTGGAACTGAACCTGGCAGACGGTATCAACTCAAGCATGTACTTTTACTTTCTTTGCTTCAGTTTTCTGTCTGCAAAGCTGAGACAATATACCCATGCTTTCTGATGTCAGTTCAGGAACAAAAATACTGTGTAAATACTAGGGTTCACAGGTAGTACAATGTGAGCCCTGACATGTGAGGAGCCGAGGTTGTGCTGCTCTAGATGACAAGAGAGCCCTTTTAATTTGAGCACAGCCTTCCTAATGGTGTATGACTTCTCTTAGCTGAGACTGCATGTACATTTATTCCTGAAAACATGAGTCAAAACCGCTGATCCAAACATTTATCCTTTCGTAGATCCTCTCTGGTCATAATCTTGAGCAGAGGTTCTTACCATCTGTGACCCATTGGTACAAGAAACCACAGGCTGCAATAAGCTTCGTGGTCCCAGCCTGAATGTCAGAATGGAGAAATGTAGCAAAAGCAGGTAGACATTTGCTGTATAAAACAAAGCTCTAACATGTCACAAAAGGAACTGTTATGCTGAATGAGGATACCACTGATGTTATTTTATCTAATTGCTGTAATTTAGTGTTTATATGCTGTATAGCTAGAAGTGTGGTAGGACAGTCATAACATGCTAAAAAGTTAGGTTTTCCTCATGTGTAGCAGTCAGTAAAACTTGGGCCCACGTCATGTTTGATGATAATAATAAAAATAATAATATTATCCTGTGTCATTCTTCTTGCTACAAAGGTGGGCATATGAGCATGGGTATAGTTTTGGTGGGTGTTGGCAGCTATTTTCGATTAGCTGTCATCTCAGTTCCACAAGGTCTTGCAACGCACACTGTCTAGGTGCTGAATCAGTGGGTACAACTTTTCTCTCTTATGCCCTACATACTGCCAGGTAAAAAGGGACATGGGTCACCATTCATGCTTCACTGTTTGCTGCCAGTTACCACAGTGCAGTGTCCTAATAAATTCTTCCTGTCTCAAATTCTGACTTCAGGGATGTGGTGCTGTGTATCCATTACTTGTAATTTAGATGTAAATATTGACTTTTAAGTTGTGACCACAAGGACAGGCAAGTACTGACATGGGCAAAAGCTTTAAATTGCACAAGTGAGCAGTGTATAACAACCTACATTTCTTTTACTTTCTCCTTAAAAAAATAGCATATGTTAAAAATGAGTTGAAGGACCATTTCAGATTTCTGTTGTCTTCCAGCAAATGATGACTTATGTGAGCAAAAGCAGTAAAAAAAGTGGTGGGTCCTACTGACAAGAGAAAAAGACTTAATGGTAGTTTCCAGAGTACTTCAGAGCTCATAGAAATCCCAGAGAGATTAAGAAAGAGGAAGAGAGCAAATGGAGGAAAAGAATAGGAAAAAAAATAAAAAAAAAAGAAAGAGAGAGGGAAAAAGAGGAAGGAGGGAGTGAAGAAGGAGGGGAGGAAGGAAGGAGAAAGTTTACAAGGAGATACATTTGGCACTTGTGCAGCTTGTTTATCTCTTGTCTTTTAATTTTGATGCTGCTGCATTCTGCAACTACTTGCCATTTGTAACTACTAGAAAAGGAGGCTGGGAGAGTCAAATTACTCCTGCTGTGACTTTTACAGGCATTGCATCACCAAACCCAGAGCGAAGTGAAATGAAGTAATTCAACTCCAAGCTTTCAATATCAGGGTTTTTTGACAACTCTTTTCCCCATAGTGAGGAAAACGAAGAGGGTAATGCTACCAAATGTAGTTAAGTGAAGTTTATTGCAGAGCAATTTATGAGATGCTCATTTATCACAACAGAGAAAAAAGTAGCTCAGAGCAAGAGTTGAGGAGTCTTCATATATTTTTTTTAAACAGGAATTGTTTATGTAACTTCCTTGGCATCATCACCATAGTGATCTCTAAAGACACATAGGTATGTAATACTTCTAGCCGATACAAGATGAATCAGTTATAGAAAGATGCTTGTTGACACTTGCAAGGAGAAGTTAAGTGATGCAACAAGAAGAGCAGTGATGGGTTTGGGGAGGGAAGAGACACCACCGCCCTGCCCACTTACCCACACTCGCACACTGCCTTGGCCTTTGAGGCTCTCCCTCATCCCCTCCTCTCTTCTCCTGCTTATAGGGAACCTTATGTGCTCCTCTTCCCCTCCTTCTCTTCCTCAGTTCCACATCTGGATGTGACCCAGATTTCCCTTCAGAAAATCCTGCTCTTCTGGAGACCTGGAGAATTCTTGTCTGACAGGGTAGAGGGAGTACTACAAAGCAGATTCTGAGTGATTGTCACTCACTGCCTATGGCAAGCATCCATATCTGAGATTATCATATGAATTCTGTTTGTACAACATGCAGTCTCCATGCAGCTTGAGTCCTGTGGATATTCTGGCAATATTACAAATAAATCATAATAATAGTTGTTAAAAAGTGAGCGCTGACACTGATATTCAGGCTGTAATGACCATTGTAACCTAAAAAACCCCAAGGAGCTTTATTGTTTTCAAAAGAGAAATGTGTGTTCTTAGGCTGAAAGATAATTTGGTTGTAACAGTACATTGAATTTATAGTGAATGCATCCCCACCTAGTGCTGCCTCCTTGCACAATATGCAAACCCAGGATTTGATGGTAAAACTCACTGCTCTTGAGCATGGCATGCTGCTGCCTCTATGGATAAGATATAGGTGTGCATAATAGATCAGACAGGGACTGCTGGTTTTCACCAAAATGTATAGACCTTTGGTAATAACTGTCTTTGTGAGGGAACATCTGAAGGGACAGTAAAAACCTTGGACTTGTAAGGACTATGGTTGGGAAGAGTTTTAGTGTGCAAAGGGAACAGACAAGCTGGCATGGCATGTAAGTCCTGTACATTTAAGGTTCTTTTTCAGGGAGAGAATATTTGGAAATGAGTTTGAGCTATATTTCACAATTATTTTCATTGGAGAAAACAACTCTAAATTCTTTTTGATGCAATAACTTTATTGAGTGCTATTTTAAGATGCCACCCTAGGCTCTAGCCGTGAAGGAACATGTGCTTGACTGGGTTGCAATCACTCTAGAAAATAAAACTGATGTTATACTTGCAGCTCTAAAGAGAAGGTCTCTGTTCTTTTTCCTCCATGCCAGAATTCCACGATGGCTGTGATGAGTATCCTACTTTTCTGGGGGGGGGGAAAAAGAGAAAAAAGAGAAACAAGCTGTAATTTCCTATGGGAAAAAAAATAAGTAAAGAAAGAAATTGGCAAGAAAAAAGCCATACTAGTGCAAATCCTGATCAAAACAAATTCTTCTGCTCAGTTCTAAAGTGTGTCCATAAAATTTTTGATGTACATCTACAAGACATTACAATTTTCTGACGTATAGTGTACAACAAATAAGTTTCTAAGAGCAAGGTAATATTAGGGTGTTGTGGTTTAACCCCAGCCAGAAACTAAGCACCCCACAGCTGCTCACTCACTCCTCCACCAGCAGGATCGGGGAGAAAATTGGAAGAATAAAAGTGAGGAAACTCATGGGTTTAATAGGGAAAGCAAAACCCACATATCCAAACAGAGCAAAACAAGGATTTTTTCCTTCCCTTTCCAATGGGCAGGCAAGTGTTCAGCCATCTCCAGGAAAGCAGGGCTCCATCACGTGTAATGGTAACTTGGGAAGACAAATGCCATTGCTCCAAACATCCCCCCCTTCCTTCTTCCTACCACTTTCTATGCTAAGAATGATACCATATGGTATGGAATACCCCTTTGGTCAGTTGGAGTCATCTGTCTCAGCTGTGTCTCCTCCCAAACTCTGCACCCCCAACTTCCTTGACAGTGTGGCAGTATGAAAAGCATAAAAGGCCTTGGCTCTGTCTAAGCGCTGCTCAGCAATAGCAAAAACATCTCTATATTATAAACTCTGTGTTCAGCACAAATCCAAAACACAGCCCCATACCAGCCACTGTGAAGAAAATGAACTATACCCTAGCCAAAGCCAGCACAGAGGGTAAGAAATAGTATCCAAGAGCTACTCTTGGATTTAAGTGACTCATATGCACAGAAATAAAAGTTAATTGCTAATGCAATTAATAAAAAAGTTAATTGCTAATGCAAATGACCATATAGCAAGTTAAATTTGAAGGAAGGGATTGATTCCATTTACACACTATCATCTTCTTTCTTTGATGTAGGAAGATGTCCAAAATATGGCCAAAAATGTGGAGTATTCAGTGCCTGCATGAGAACTGCCTATTATCATACATACACCAGTGTAGCCTCTCAAACAACATAAACATAAAAGTAGGTATTAAGATATCAATAACAGCAACAGAACCATTTTTCCTACTGTTACATTCTTTCATTGCCTTTCCTTCCAGTATAGGAGGTAGTGGAGCTTGTTGACGGAGCTTTAAACTAGCTTGGAAGGGGGAAGGGAACAAAAAAAGGCTCATCAGTGATGAGCAATGGGATGGTGTGCCAAAACTTGAGAATATGAGCATTCATGGGATCTCTCAATCTGCTTCATAAGGTATTGGCTACAATGTACCCCACCTGAAATATTTCTATACCAACATACACAGCACAAGGAACAAATGAGGAGCTCGAAGCTTTGGCCCAGTCCCAGAGATGTGACATCATTGGCATAAGTGAAACTAGGTGGGATAAGACCTGAGACTGGAGTGCCCTGTTGGATGGTTACAGGCTCTTCAGGAGGGATGGGCAGGGCTGAAGAGCAGGAGGGGTGGTACTGTATGTAATAGAAGGATTAGAATATATGGAGCTCACAGCTGACAATGGCACAGTTGAGAGCCTCTGGCTAAGAATCAAGGGGCAAACAAATAATGTGGATGTCATGGTTGGAGTCTGCTAGAGACTGGACAGGACAGGGCGATGACACTGACAAATTATTCTTTGAGAAACTAAGGGACAGAAGATTCCTAAAAAACCTGGATGACAACTTTATGGAACAGGTCCTAAGGGAGCTGACTCAGAAAGGTGCTCTCCTTGATCTGCTGCTTGTCAACAGAGTGGATCTCATGAGTGAAATGCAGATTGGTGGCCATCTTGGCCACGGTGGCTACAAAACAATCGAGTTTAAAATCTCTATTGACAGGAACAAAAGTGCCAGCAAAACCTCAATCCTGATATAAGGAGAGCAGACTTCAGGCTGCTCAGGGAATTAGTAAGTAAGGTCCCTTCGGAAAATGTTTTTGCAGCTGCTGGGGACCATCAGTACTGGTCCCTTTTCAAACATTACCTCCTAAGGGCACAGGAGCAGGCAATTCCCAAGTGTTGGAAGTCAAGCAGGTGAGGCAGAAGGCCGCCTTGGCTAAGCAAGGATCTTCTCTTGGAGATAAGGCAAAAAAGGAAGGTGTATGGCCAGTGGAAGCAAGGTCAAGTGACATGGGAAGAATTCAGAGATGCTCCTTGCCACTCTAGGGAGAAAGTTCATGTGTCCAAAGCTCAGCTGGAGTTGAAACTGGCCAGAAATGTGGGGAACGATAAAAAGAGTATTTTCAAATACATTAGTGGCAGTAGGCAGTATAGAGGTATCATCAGCTTATTACAGAATGAGGATGGTCACATCACAAACAGGGATGGAGACAAAGCAATAAGTCTGCTTTCTTTGCCTCTGTGTTCAAAACAGATGATTGACCAAGGGGGTTCCAGTGCCCACAGCTGGAGGACCATGACTGCAAGAATGATCAACTCCCAGTCAACCCTGAAATTCTGGGAAGTATTGAAAAACACCTGAAAGACGACGCAGTCATTGGTCACAGCCAGCACGGCTTCATGAGAGAAAAGTCTCCTGCTTATCCAACCTGATTTTCATCTATGACAAGGGAACTCACCTAGTTGATCAAGGGAAGCCAGTTGATGTAATCTTCTTGGATTTCAATAAAGCTTTCGATACAGTCTCTCACAGGATCCTTCTGGACAACTGTCCAGCACACAGCTGGATAAGCACATCATGTGGTGGATGAGCAATTGGCTCACAGGTCAAGCACAGAGGGTAATAGTGAATGGGGTAACATCAGACTGGTGACCTGTCAGTAATGGGGTTCTGCAGGGCTCCATCTTGGGCCCTGTGCTCTTCAACATCTTCATAAATAACTTGGATGCTGGACTGGAAGGGATACTAAGCAAGTTTGCAGATGACACAAAACTGGGAGGAGCTGTTGACTCCCTCAAAGGCAGGAAGGTCCTGCAGAGAGACTTTTACAAATTAATGAGGGCTGGGCATTCACCAACCATATGAAGTTCAACAAGGGAAAGTGCCAGATTCTGCACCTGGGATGGGGCAACCCCGGATGTAGGTACAGACTGGGGAATGAGATGCTGGAAAGCAGTGCCTGGGGGTCCTGGTTGATGGCAAGTTGAATATGAGTCAGCAGTGCCCTGGCAGCCAGGAGGGCCAATAGGGAGAATTAAGACTGATAGAATTTCTATTATTTACTCAAAAAAACTCTGAGTCACGTTAAAGTGTTAGTTTGCAGTTACCTGGCATTCAGCATAGATAAGATCTTCCTTCACCCTTAATCTAATTATGACAAAATGAATAATGACAAACCTTGAGAAAATAAGTGCATGACAATTAATAAAAAAGTAGGTTAGATATGAAGGAGTTTGGTTTGCTGATGATGACAGGGCTCAGCCTATGAATCAGCAGTATAAGAGGAGTATGCTGAGAAAAGAAAACCGTGCAGATAAAGGTAAATTATGAAATCTAAATGGCACCCTGGGGACTAGGAAGATAATGATGTAAATCAAATCTGAGATGTGGGCTGAGGCACAAATGTATAGGTGAAAAGCAGAGCTTCAATTTGATACAAGGAAAAAGAAATGTTTGAGAAATGATCTTTATGTTATATGCGGCCTCAGAGAACGATTCATCCATCATTCAGTCCATTGCTGACAGCTTGTTTTCCCTGGAGAGCTAATTTGATGGCAACAGCCTGCCCTTAGGTGTCATTTTTATCGGGGGGCTGAGAAGCTTATTCCTATTGCAGTCAGGCTTATTGTCCTCACCTGACACCCAACATGCACATCAATAGATGTCTGCCTACTCTGGGAGAGAGATAACCACCAGGAGCGGGTCACAGCAATTAATGTGGCCATTAGAAAACTCTTGGTCTACTCCCAAGATGGTCCTAGGAAAAGGATCTGAATGCTTTGACAACTGCAGCCATCCCTCAGCCGTTGCCAGTATTGATTCTTCAGTGACACAGGAGCCTGCCCTGGCAGCAGGTGAAGTTATGAGACCTTTGCACAGGGTGGGCCTTTGTGCGGTAAAGTGTATGAGAAGAGATTATATAGCTCAGTCAAAATATTAGAAATCTGGGAAGAAGTGCATATGGAATGATAGCTGGCAGGAAGGTTAAATGGACAGCTTAAAGTTAGCAAAAACTAGATGAAAAGCCATTATCCCTTCCTAATGCTGCACTCTCTTATGAAAGCCAAGATACACTTACATGAAATTTGGAATTTACAGTAGAAGGCTGGACCCTTCTTAGTTTGTTTTTTTTTCTTTCTAATCTCAACTGTAAGATATGTTTAATCAATGCTGCCATGTGTCCTCATCCTGTTGTGCCTCAGAGTACAAGAAATGAGAGAGTTAATGCTGATTCATATATTCTAACCGTTCAAGGACGAAATACCTTACCACTTTGGGATGAAGATTAGAATTTCTTTTCTGATGTAGACTTTGATACGGTTATCTATTTCTCATTGAATTCAATTAACTATAATACATGTCTCCTGACAACTTTAGAAAGGCTCCATTCTCACAGTTTGTATGCAGCCAGCACACCACCAAGACGTGTGCCTTACTTTTCCAAAGAGAGCACTTACTTTCTGCTGCTTTCATATGCCAGTCTCTTAGAGTGACAAAAAAAGGTTTGATTTCTCCTTTTATTCTCTTATTTTACTTTGGTATACCTGTGCAAAAACCTATGCTTTGGAAAGAGGCAGTAGTCTTCATCATGGATTATATGTAACTTCATATAATCAACATTTGGAGCTTGGAAAATTTTCATTTCCCTTAAATAAAACCATATATAATTTATATATTGCTTTTTCCCAGGAAAGCTATTTTCTTTTTTGAAGAGACTTACTTTGATGTAAGTCCCTTGAACCTGATAGTAAAACTGAAGTAACAAGTTAATGATATGGATTACCAGAGAATATTATGTGAATTGCAGAAAGCTATGTGGATATATGAAATATAGTTGCTATTAGTGATAGGTATTCATGGTCTGAAGAAGGATTTTCCCAGTTTTTTCTCCCAACTATCATCTATTCTGTGCATGTCTTTGGTCAAAGATCACTTAGAAATGCAGGATGCATGTCTTTTTCAGATGAGGGTTAAGATGCTCGATTTCTTTCCAGATTCCTTTTAAGAGTAGAATTTAAGGTACAACCTCAAGATTAGCTTTGAAGTCCCAGAAAGAGGTTTCTGCATATATGCATCCATGATTATTGATGCCAGCTTAAGGGTTTTTACTTACTAGAATTCTCTCACAGAATAAAAGGTTGAATAATTTACTCAGCATAACCAGTGCTTCTTACTAAACTCCCTATTTTCCTTTACTAAGAAATGTATTTTGTCTGGAAATAATTCTTAAACCCTGTATTAGGATGAGCAGATAACTTAAAGCATAAGGGCTACTTTGCTTTGAAGGAAAATAAGGTAAGGGAAAAATTTCTTCCAGTATATTTGTAGAAATTGTGTTCAAGCTAATGAATTGAGGACATTTTAGATAATAATTTTCTTGTACTCTCAGATCATACCTGAATTTAATGATCTCAGCAAAATCACTGACAAAACTTCCTGTTCCTTTAATGGAGCTACAGTTTCTCACGGAGAGGCTTGGGTGGGTAAGGGACACAAGAAGGAGCTTTGTTGTTAAAATTGTTACATGATAGTCTGACTTAAAAGTAATTCCAGGCTTGTCAAAGAAACTAGCAGTTAACTCTGAACCCTGTAAAATTTCCATCCTTAAATATAAAAGAGAAATATGTTCAATTTGTAATTGTCTTTATGGACTATAAAAAATAGGCTGCAGATAAAGAAAAGTATTTCCTTTCATTAAATCCCATGAGGACTGTTAGATGGAAGGGGCTTTACTGTGAAAATATTGGTCAACGTAAGACCTCAGTGTGATTCTGTTAGGAAAAAACCCCCACAAATATATATTTCATTATTGAAAACTCCTTCACTTGTACACAGCAGAGTCACAGGAAGGTTTTCGTAGGAACAGAAGCTGCTGAAAAAGGTGTGGAAACCAGCAGAGGAAGGTTTTCGTGGAGGGAAGACACAATGTCGATTAGCCCTAGATGAGCTGAGAGGGGTGGAAGACTAAAGATTAGATTACAATAAACTGAGAAATATAAACTGAAACATTGGGACATACATCCCTCGGTGCCTTTGGAGTAAGAGATTGTTCAAGTAAGGCACTGATCTTCATGCTATAACATACCCTTCACCAGGAGGTTAGCCTAACAGTACTGATAGAGATTCCTTAGAAAGATCTGTTTTTCTCCTCAAGAGGCATTTTGTAACAACAGGTGTATTGTTGCTTTTCAGGGAAACATTTTGAAAAGAATTCATGTCATTTAGATACACAATATCCTACAGCAGAAGCATTTGAATTTGGGTGACTGGAATCTCCCAAGGTCTTTTTTTTTTTAATTAATTCCTAATAATGATATATAAACATAGTTACAGTAAATCCAATAGCCGGGAGACCCCATCCTGGCCTCTCCTCTTTCAGAGTCCTTGAATGCAAAATTGCAGGGATGTCTTATGGACCAAAACTGATTTCAGTGGCATTAAAAAAAAATGGGTCTGAGGAGAATAGATGTACCTTCCTTAGATTTGTAGGAGTCTAATTATGTCAAGGTCAGCAAAGCCAGACTTCATTGAGTACATCTTATTGGTCAAGTGAAGGTGTTATAACTTTGTTTTTATTTATATGTGAGAGATGCACTGATGTAACTTGCAGAGGGATTTTTTTTTGCCATAAAAAAGTTCACTATTATAGCATAGCTGAGAAGCATTTTTGTTGTACATAGGATATTTGCAAACTGTTTTGATTTTGCAGCTAATTAGCCTAAGATAGTTAGGTAGTGTTTATTTACTTTAAAAGACCATTTTAAACAGTTATCTAAAATATTCTTTCCTTTCTGTTTAACTAATTTGCAGTTTTTTACTGTAAACTGTATTTTAAGAGACAAGAGTATGTATTGTTAGAAAGTGTCATCACAATATTCATGTCAGTGAAAGCTTGGCTGCCTGTTTTCTGTGCGGATTTATGTAAATTTTCAGGGACCTTGTGTGAATGGAAGGAGTCTGAATTTGTGTCCATGGTAATCTGTTCAATGTGTAGAGGAAGTTACAATGGCCTTAACCCATGAAAAGGATCAGTTGTTTTCATGGAAAGCAGTCAAGACATGCTTTGAATTCAGATAGTCAACTTAATCAGAGCTGGACTTTGTTTTTTAAGGGTTTCTCTTTGAAAGAACTGAATGCTGGTCACCTGCTACAATCAAAATACATCATTCATCTGTAAAGGGGCATAAAAATTTAACAGTTAGATGAAGAATAGATACATCCCTGAAACAAAGGGGAAAAAAAATCCTTCAGTTATTTACAATCTCTACTTGGACATGTAGAAGCATGAAAACACCATAGTCATCTGGGCTCATTACCTGCCTACAGCCACTGGGAGCCGAGTGAATTCATACCAAGCTTCTTTAGGACTGGGAATTTAGCAGCATCAGTCCTCACTACCTTCCTGTGTATGGTGGTAGTCTTGCCTGGGCAGAAATGGCCAGCACACCTGAAAGGCAAGACACAGAGCGGCTTGAGCAAGCATGGTAGGTCAGAGTCGTACGTCTGCCAGTGGACACAAAAGGAATTCAAGTCTAGTCCTCCAACTCATTTTTCCTCAGGCAAAATTGTTCTGCTGGTGCAGCTCACAGCCCTAGTAAGAATAAAGTAATTGAAACAATATTCCTCTTTTACCTTTACCAAAATAAATCATAAGTAGCATCTTCATTTGGATTTTTTTCCTGCATTTAAATGAAATTACAGTGCAAACATTAGGAGGAGTAGCAATAGGCAAACTGTGTTTATATGACTATTCAGTAGAAATTTAGTTTGCAAGATTGAATAATACCTGTCTCAGCTTTGTCTGTTTCAGCTAGGGAAAGTAAAAGATCCTTCCGCTCCATATCTTAATTAATTTGCTGCAGGATATTTCCACAGTTTAATGGTAGATTTGTGTTAGGGACAACTTGCTTTTGATGAGGATGACAAGGTTAAAAATAATAAATACAATAATGTAAGAAAATAAACAGTTCACTGCCTATAGCTTAAGCACAGTTTTTTTTGCAGTATCCATCTAGTGCTCGTTGAACATTTTATACCACTGTTAGCTAAATGAATTTGCTGAATTGCTGCACGAAGCTGCATTTAGAGAGCATTGTAACTACATTTCCTGGCCTTCCTTGAAAATGGCGCTACCCAACATCTTTCCAGTGGGAAGAGGCAGATCTTTCAATGCAGAGCTCTGAATTAACACGGCAAGAATAGCTGGGACTCACCCCTGACTGAATTTAAGAGCTGTGAGTTCCCAGAATTATTTTTGTAAGACCTACTGTGCCCTGTGTATGTTCACTAGTGGAGATGTTTGGACATTAAAACTATAATGGGAAATATGGTAACTGCTCAAGACATAAAGGAGAGGACCATTGATGGATGGATGATCACAGTGCAAGCAACAACATAGTCTCATCCAGGCGGAGGAAAAACAGTCAAGTACTGTAATGTCTGGGACTTTTACTGGACATTTAAGTTGTCTTTCTCCATGGGAGTGGACAATTGCAGCAAGGATTTCCTTACAAGTTGCAACAAAAGATAAGAGCATAGGCAAAGGTGTACTGTTAAGGAGTATCTCAAGTGTCTTCACAGGAGGCAAAAGGACCAATGGTGAGATCAGACTATTCTCCTGGTTCTCCAGGTCAAAGACAGTTGGATAACGCAGAATGTCTAGAAACTGGAGAAATAAAGCAATATTAATGATAGCAGTAGTCACCTAAATAAGCCTTTCTAGAGTAGTTGGGATTTGAGGGTGAACTATACAGTGAGGAGTCACAGAATTGGGCCATTTGAAAATACCATTGCCCACAACATAAAATGTACTCTGCAGTGTTGGTTAGGCCAAAATCTGTTCAATCCTATCCTCTTACAAAGGCAGTAAAATCATCATCATGGCTAGGCTTTGCGAACGAAGATTTGAGAAGGATTCTATCCACGCTTGCTACAAGCGCTCTGGTGGCTAAAAAGGCCAATGCGAGATAGACAAGTCCAGTTGCAAAAGGCACAATGGAATGTCTCCTTAGGTGGTATTGGCAAACCACGGTTCTTTCTGCGTTGTCTTTTCTCCTCAAGAATGATTCTGCACGTGTTCTCAAAAGAAGCAGCAGCATTATGTATATAGTGTGCCTCCATGTCTCCCGATTGGAGGCCAGAGTAGACCAATGATGATGATCAATATGGCCAAAGCTGAGATGTTGCTTCAGGGAGTCTTTGTATCTCCTCTTCGGGGCTCCTCTCTTGCGGCAGCCGGTGGCAAGTTCACCATAGAGCAGGATCTTAGGGAGGCGGTGGTCCTTCATCCTTGAGACGTGCCCTGCCCAACGCAGCTGTGTTCTCAGCAACATGGCCTCAACACTCAAAACTGCTGCCTGTTCAAGAACAGACACATTAGTCACGTAATGGGTCCAGTGGATGTTTAGGATTGTATGGAGGCAGCGCTGATGGATGCATTCTAAGAGTCGCAAGTGGTGGCGGTAGATGACCCATGATTCAGACCCATATAAGAGAGTAGACAGCACAATGGCTCTGCAAACACTGATCTTTGTACTTTTCTTCAGGTGTTTATTACACCAAACTCTTTTATGGAGTTTTCTGAAAGCTCTATATGCCTTTGCTAACCTGTTGGCAGTAAAATACAGTACTGTCTAAAATCTGCATTTACTCTTTGAACAAGATGGATATTGCAACACAAAAGTAAGATTAATGTAATCCCCAGTTCTATGAAGTAGCTGCAAATGATGGATCTGAGATTTTTCCATTTATTAGATATATCAGTTCTCAGTCATGTTTTGCTTCCCTGACAGAATTTCAGAGTCTTAAGGGAGACATTGCTAAAAATCATCTATGGACACATTCTCGTCAATTGAAGCAAGGGAAGAGTCAGTCATATCACTTGCTCCAACCATCTTCTCAAAGTTAACTTTTTTGTTTGCCTGGATGCAAGTAGAGTGTCTATAACAGAACAGGAAGTAACTTTTATTTTTAGTTTTAATAGAAGTTGCATTTCATCTAGGACAAGTACTGCCACTGTTTCAAACACCATGGTATGGTATGCAAATAGTGGGAATAACCATGTTGGATCATCCCTAAATTTAGTATTGTCCAACAGAGGCCACTGCAGGTGTTTCAGAAGAATGGGCATGAAATCCCACAGTGGGTAGAAGTGAAATATTCCCCAGTCTTTTCTCATTCATCTCATCTATGCCAGGTACCTTTCTACATGTATTGTGATAACTCTAAATAATCTTGATATCTTTATAGCTATTTCAATCTTCATTTAGTTGTTTTCCTGAGCAGTTTCTTGCAGTGATAATTGCCTAGACAGATGTGAAAAAAAGTGTATCCTTTTACTGATTTTCTTCCTTTCAGCTTTCTCGTTCGTGCCCCTGGGTGTTCTTGTTCTTCCAAAGAGAGGGGAACAAAAGTTCCCAGTCCTCATCTTAGCAATATTTGTTATTCTTTATATTTGTTTTCTTTACAAAATAGGCATTCTTAATGTTTTCTATCTCGCTTTACTTGGAACTTTTCCCGGATCACTTTCATCAGTGTTCCCTCTTACCCATGTTATTGTGCTTAATTGTTTTCGAAAAGGCAAGATCAGCACAGAATGCAGTTTTCCAGATGAAGCCACACTGGTGATGTGTATTAAGGGGCAATAATATTTTTTCTTCACTATTTCTCACACATTTCCAAATTTCTGCTTGGACTCTAACTGTACACTGAATTAAGAACTTGATTTAATGTCCAGGGATGCCCTGGTCTTTTCTATTAGCTGATAAAGTTACTTGAAAACCTGACAAAGTAAAAGTAGGAGATTTTTTCAGTGCCTTTTTTTTGAATTAGTTTTTGCTGCTATGCCTGTCAAAGCTAAACATCATTTGGCATTGTTACGTTTGCCTTGATTGTTATAGCTCTTCGTACTTCCTTGAAACCATAGTTTTACCCAGTCTAATTAACTGAATCATCAATGCATTGCAGCACTTTGCCATATTCTCTTGGATCTTTTAACCAGCTGTTTCCTTTTCTGGAAAACTGCTAGTCATTTTGAAGACTATTGAAAAGTGGCATTCCTATCTAAACTGGAAGTATTTTTATTTTAGGGAACTTTAAAAAAAACTTGTACATTTTAATTGCTAAAAGTTGGTGTCAGTGTACTAATTTGCCACCCTTGCTGTCCCTTGAATGTCAGTTTGAATTATGGTGCAGTCATCACTCTTTAATGACTCATCTACTGTTCACTGGGTGACCTGTCAGCTGTGCATGTTGGAAGAAGGGCTTTGGCTTGTTTGTGTTCAAGAGGTACTTTTCAGATTTGCACCTGCAGTATTTCTCTAAGCTTTGTCCTGTTGGGCCATTTTGCCATTTTACATGTGGTCATTAAAGTGTTACTGGTTTGTTACATTGTGCTGGTTATTTCATCTTGCCATCCCTTAGGAATTCAATTTGCTTTTCTTTGCTAGTCTCTGTGACATAGCCACATATAAATACATATGTATATAGTATATATGTATGTATATTTATATATATAAAACTCTCCAGTTTATTAAGGGCCTCTGATTACTATCTGCTATTGGTTGTTCAAACTGGCAGCAAAGAAATAACAAAGAGAAGTCTGAGGGCAACCAAAAGAAACTTCAGAGCCCTGTGAGGATTGGTAGATGGCTCGGAAGCACAGGTAGTGATTTCCTCAATTCTTCTGGTAACGAGGAATAAAATTTATAGGAATAGGCAGATCCATCAGGTCAATGAGTGGCTCCAAGGTTGGTGTAATTGGAAACTGTTTTTTTGCAGGTGCTGGCGTCCATCAGTGCTGGTCAGGGAGGCCCTGCAGAGAGACCTCAACAAATTAGAGGACTGGGCAGTCACCAACCATATAAAGTTCAACAAGGGAAGGTGCCAGATTCTGCACCTGGGGTGGGACCACCCTGGATGTCTGTACAGACTGGGGAATGAGATGCTGGACAGCAGTGCTGTGGAAAGGGACCTGGGGGTCCTGGTCAATGGCAAGTTGAGTATGAGTCAGCAGTGCCCTGGCAGCCAGGAGGGCCAACTGTGTCCTGGGGGGTATCAGGCAAAGCGTTACCAGTGTCACCTGAGGGAGGTGATTGCCCTCCTCTTCTCTGCACTGGCGTAGCCTCACCTTGAGTATTGTGTGCAGTGTTGAGCACCACAATATAAGAAAGATATTAAGCTCTTAGAGAGCATCCAAAGGAGATGATGAAGGGCCTTGAGGGGAAGCTGTATGAGTAGCAGCTGAGATCACTTGGTCTGTTCATCCTGGAGAAGAGGAGACTGAGTGAAGACCTCATTGCAGTTGTCCTGAGGGGAGGAGGAGGGGCAGACTCTGGTCTCTTCTCTGTGGTGACCAGTGACAGGACCTGAGGGAATGGCCTGAAGTTGTGTCAGGGAAGGTTTAGGTTGGATAATAGAAAGAGGTTCTTCACCCAGAGGGTGGTTTGGTGCTGGAACAGTCTTCCCAGGGAAGTGGTCGCAGCACCAAGCCTGCCAGAATTCAAGAAGTGTTTGAACAATACTCTCGGACACATGGTGTCACTCTTGGGTATGGTCCTGTGCAGGGCCAGGAACTGGACTCAATGATCCTTGTGAGTCTCTTCCAGCTCAGCACGTTCTGTGATTCTGTGCTATATATTACTGGGACTCACACCATGTTCTGGTATAAAGTCAGCTGTATGTTCCTCTCAGCAGTTTTATTTTCCCCAATGTGGTCTCCAATGCCTTTAAGTTTAAACCCTCCTTGCTTACTTAAAGAAGAGAGTTTTAATACTGTGTTCATTTTGTCTGTTTGGGCCTGCACCCTTAATTGGAAGCATTTATAAGAGAACAGGCAGTGAGAGGCTGCTTTTAAGTCTATATGGAAACTTTCCTGCCATCCCCTATTCATAAATCTGCAATACTAGGCATGATATGTAAGTCAGGCTTCCTCCTTAACACAATTGCAGAAGTGTCTAAATGGCCGTAGGACAAAGTGCCCCAATTATGTGCCCTAAGGATATTCACAGATGACACTCTGGATCCCACCTATTGAAGTTTTTCCCCATACCATAAAACCTTTATATTAATATTCATAAGAGAGAAGGAGACAGGCAGACACACTTCACAAGCTGCTAATTAATGCCTTTACCCGCGGTTTTATTGCTCTACACCTAGACTGAGGACAGGATGTGTTTATCAAGGGCTTTGAGGATTTTGGGAGCCTGGAGTAGGAGTTCAGTGTTAAAATCTCTTTCTGGAATTAATTCTTCATCACTGAAGAGTCCAAATCCCTTAGTTCTGCTGGGAGTTAAGATCTGAACCAGCAAAGAGTTTAGGTAGGTGGATTCCCAATGTGGGAATGACTTCGCAAGATGCTTTGGGTGCATTGAAATCTAATTACACGATTCAGGCATGCTTATGCCATTAACTCACTATACATTTTTAGATAATGTTTTTCTGATTCTGGTTGCTCTTAATTGATGGAACAATTCATTACTTTATTAATTGGCTATAAAAATAATTCAATCTTGGTATATGAGTCATTACAAATAAATGAAAACAAATTTAATAGTAAGGTACATAGTAATTAATTTCTTCATGTTGCAGTGTTTAGTACAAATTTGCCTATGAATCATGGTGACATTCTCAGGCTTCAAGATTTTTATTTCAAAGATTTAATTTCTTACTATTAGAAACTCACAGTCAATTTGCAGTTGGTTATGCAGTGTTGACAGCTGACTGCCACCATGTATGACCTTTCAGTTGTATTGAACTAATCTGGTCCTAGGAGGATTGATGCAATAAGGTTCTCAGTTCAAACTGTGTCAAACATTCAGTGTAGGATTGAAAGTAACAAGAGGTCAGAACCTCCATTTTGTGGTTCAGTGCACAAATTAAGGCTTTTTTTGGAGTGCCACCACCACCTGAGACCTGGGAAAAGGCTTTTTACTGCCTTAGTGAAAGGTTGGATTATATGAGGAAATCGTTATTGCAGTAAGGTGAAATTTTATGTTTGCAGTGATTGATTAAACCATGTATCTATCATCTTATGAGGTTGTTATTTCCACATTTTGGGTCAAACGTTGTTCAACTTAGTTTATGTCTGCTGATAGAATTCAACAGAGGTTAGAACTGAAAGAATATGAGCTAACAAAACAATGTTGTGCAGTTTTTTTGGTTTTGGTTTTTTGGTTTTTTTTCTGAAATCACAAATCTGTATTCTGTCTCCTATTAATATTATGTAAAATGTACATAACGTAGGCATTAGGAGGAGGTGAGGTTTGTACGCCTATACGGTGGGTTTGTATTTTGTCTGCCTTCACATGGGCCTTATATGGCTTACCAGTCAGATTTACCTTCCCGCTCCAAGATGAAGAGCATATTCATTGAATACAAAGGAACAAGATACATGACTATATAGATCATGCAAAATATCTGATCAAAAAGTCTCAGTCTCTACTTCCAGATATTATTAGTATTTGAATTCCAAAATTGTCTGTGAAGTTTCAGTTTCGTGGGTGATTGGCGTAGGACTAGGATGAGATTTCCATTTCCCTCATGTTACTCTCTTGGGCATACATAAACCATGAGACAGAATTTGACATTAAAACTATATGAAATGGTAGATGCAGTATAGATAACAAACTACTGAAGATAATTAAAGGCAAGAAAGGCAATGTGAAGAAAATAGTAACGACCTTATTTTATTTGATATCCTTTTTTTTATGAAATCTGCATAAGAAAAAAAAAATCCAAGTGTCAATAAACAATCACCTCTAAGAGCGATCAGTAGACCATGTTGTTTTCAGCAGTCTGTGAAAGTAACAATATTGTTCTATAGAATAATATACCATATTTGTATATGTTGATGAAGCAGGGGACCAGATACTGAGCATTTGATTTTCAAAACGAGTAAAACATGCTGGTCAGCAAGAGCCTAGTGTGAGCACTAAGTACCTGGATTGTATAAAAATACAGCTGTGGTGTGGCAGTCTACTTACATGGCACAGCAGTTGGCAATATATGGAGGAAAGCTCAGATCTTCCACTGGAACTTCAAGCCATCTCCCTTTTTTGTTACTCTTTTATTTTTATGTGACTTTTTTCCCAAACTAATAATAGGAAGCTGAAACAATGTCATTTGTTCTGTTCATATTGACTTAAAAATTTTTGAAATCAACTTCAAAATAACTGGACTGAAATGATGAAATGATATCCCACCAAAAGTGGAGGCCTTACTAATTAAACTTGGGGTGCTGTTTGTCTTCGGTAGCTGTAAGATCTGGATAAGGATTGTGGGAACCTCAGCTCCATCCAACAGCACCAGACTCCCAACTAACACTCAGCCCCTTCCCACTGACACTGTCTCTGAGCAAAGCTCAAAGACCTGGGAAAAACTCTGGCTGAATGCATTAGAATTTATTTTTTATTGAACCTATGTGACACATACTTCGTTTTCCAATCATTTCTACTTTTAGGTTGTGCCATAAAGGTTAAATTTGATATACATTCCAAATATATCATGGTGAAATCTCTATTAGTATTAAACTGTACTTAGAGCCAACAGGTATGATTCGGCCTATTCTACAGTTTCCAAAGGCTTTTGTCATTTTATACAGCAGGAGTCAGAGTGAAAAGTGACACTTAGGCAGAAGTCAGACACCCAAGTCCAAAGTTACCTAAGTCCTTGAAAATGCTGAGAAATAATTGCCTGACTTCACAGATACCTCAGTTCTTTACCTGAAAGTCTCTTGAATGCTTAAAATTCTGCTTTAAGGTTTGCTGGGAATTTCTTGGTCTGGATATCATGAAGCAGCCTGGAGCCTATTTCATATCTAAGAAGTGTTTCTAATTTAAAAAATAATTGATCTTTCAGGCACCCTTTCAAAATTAAACGTTGTCAGAACAGGCTAAAATATACGTTTGTAGCGTTAGCTCCATGTAAGGTATTACTGACACTAATTCTCCTTTTCACTACATCCTGCTGGTTTGAAAACTTTATGAACATCAGGAGACAGGTTCACTTCTTCCTCTGCCTGGGGAGATGAGTATCTATGGGGCAATTGCACCTTGAGGGAGGCAAATACAAGCCATCTGCAATGGCAGGAGGGAAGGTACTGCCTTGTGCTTGTGGTGAAGGGAACCTGAGTGGAGTGGCAAAAAACGTAAGTGGCCTTGTGACTCTCTAGTCCCACAGTCAGATGACTGTAGGATAGAAGGTAGCATAAATTTTGGCTCCTCACCTAAGTGTATTGTGAAATACTGTATCATGAATTAATTTTAAAGTAATTGCTGTTCATTAGGGCCCACAAGATTATTTAAAGTATTTAAATAGTTTGCAAAAGGGAAAGTTACTGACAACTTGACTTCACAGTCCCTACTGTGCTTAAAAATCGTTTATTTCAATAAATGCTCCTTTGAGATTGCTTGCATAAGGTCTATTCTCTAGAGTTTTAGATAGATATTACCAAAGCTGTAGAGCTTTACTGGTCTGTAGCTTTTAATATTAGCAGGCAGAAAAGCATTGAAGAAACATAGTAAAGCTTTGTTAAAAAACTTTCCAAAAGCCAGTTAAATGTGAACCTTTCCTATTACTTTGCCTGTAGTCAGAGTGAAGGTGGTGGCGGGTAACTTAAGCACATTGAATCATACCCCATAGTATCCCTCCCAATTTCCACTTGGCATGCTCAGACATTTAAAATTCCAGAGGGGCGGAACCTAAATTGGTCAAACTGGAGTCCTTGTTACATTTGCATATGCAAATGCACTAGAAAATTGTGGTTAAATGTGATTTATAAGCCTTAGCTGATGCTATGGGGATTACACTTTTAATTCATGGCACTATTCACTGTAGAGTTGTGATAGGTGAAGTAAGCGGAGTGCCTATTAATACTCTGGTGCTTAGTAATAACTACTTTTAAATTAAAACAATCAATCTTTTTCTTTTTTCTTTTTTTTTAAAAATAAGATTTCAACACAATTTATGTTAGTGAATACACACAACTGCCAGATTGTAAGAACAGGGGTTTTTTGGCTTTATATTTAGTGCAGGAAAAGTCTCACTTGTCAATCTGTATTGGAAAGAGCAGCCTACACTCAAGCATAACGAAGGGAACTGACTCTCTTTATATACACCTGAGTATGTACCATTGTCTGAAATAAGGCTACACAGAAGAAACTGTGGGAAAAACAAAAAAAGGATTTTTAAATTTCCGTAAGAGTGTGAGAGTTCTCAGACACATCTGGACAAAAGATTTAGACACTTTGACTTTCAGGGAGAAAGAATATACGAAATTGTAGAGGTGGGTTATTAAAGCATTTTTGTGTTTTTAAAGAATTTTACAGATGGCATTACAAAATTAAATAAATTTGTAAAAGAGAGACCTTACTCAGGCAAATGTAGATCATTCTGTTAAAGGGATTTATAGGTAGCCACTGTCTGTTAAAACTTTAAGTCTGCTAGCAGGTTGTGCTCTGAATCTTTTCATTACCTCCATCAGTATAAAACAAGAGTTATTTCAGTGGAGGCAATGAAGCTACACTATCATAAGATCGATGAAAGGTATAGTGGATCCTGTGACCTTCCTGTCAATGGAAGAGGCTAAAATAAAGACATTACAATTGTTGAAGAAGCAATTCATTTATCATGAGAGGTTATTTCGCGCAGTTTTAACTCTGTTTAAGGTTCTCAGAAACAGAACATGTATAATGAAACTCTCCCTGATCTATTTAGTTATATTCTTTTCATATTTGAAAAGCACCAAGCATCTCTTTTTTTAATCATATGTAACTTCTTTTTTTGAATTTATTATTATGCCATTTTTATGGTTCGTCTTGCTCTCTTTGACTTCTTTGCAGCAACTTTGTCTGATGTCCTACTTCTTAGCCACTAGCCACGTGCAGATTTTCTTTCAGGTACTTTGTATAAGCATTGCTATTATCATACCCTTTCAGTTTGTTCTAAATTCCTAATTCTTTTCCAGTGAAGAGGTGTGTATCTTAAACTAGAAATAAGCCACCTGCCTGATAACCCGTCTTTGACAAGAACCAATAACAACTGCCTAGGAGAGTGCATTAAAATAGGGCAAATATATAATGAGAATTTCTCAGTATAATCCTTCCAATTTCATCAGTGGACTTAGTGAGCCAAAAGTGGTGTCACTGTGTTTAAGAGGTATTTGTGGATTTCTCCTTCACAGATTTTTAAATCACTTCCAAACTTGTGTAAGCTTCTGATATTCCTTGCTTCCTCTTTCTGCAGTCAGTAATATACACTGCTATATCAGTGTATATAGCAGAGATCTCGTAACACACAGTTTGTTTAAAACAAGAGCTTCTGTATTTCTCAAAGAGAAAATTACCACATTTTTCAGTGACTTCTCACATCCTTACTGGTATCCCGAGAGTTCCTGTGCACTTTCGTGGCCTAAGAACTATGAGCTGAATCTTGACCATGTAAATTGGAATTCCCATTGGTTTTAATACCAACACAGCCTTTATCTGTAATCATTGCCATTATCCACTTAAGGCTTTAGAATCTATGCTCTTTGCTCTCAGTTTAGATTTTTTTAGGACAGGAGGAAAATATTGAATGATATCTGCCTTCCCAGGACCAAATGGTGTTTGTAAGGTCAATGCGTAGTTGATAGTGCTTACCCAATACTGCAGAACATCAGTGCCCTGTTTGTAGATCCCACAAACGCTGACATTACTTAATGTGTCCCAGTTCCCATGAGTAAGTCATTCTGATGTCAGAATCTCATACATGCCAGCTCCACTGAAGGTGCAACTCACAAGTTCAGGCTGAGTGGAGGTAAAACCATAAGGATGTTGTCTCCTTTTCCTCTTGAGTCTAGCAGCTGGTATGTCTTGACACTGCTGTGGCACAAAGGACATAAAGGACAAAACAGAATTCAGAGGTTTAAGGTCCTGTTTCCTCTTTTCTTACTCATTTTCCTGGCACAGAGTATCAAATCAAGAGGATCTCCCTCATAGGCAATTCTTTCTGTTAATCATTAAAGCTATTAATTTTTCAACTTTAGTTATGCATAACTACACATTGAGAATCAGAATGTTTCATTCACAGAGGAAAATCAAAAGCGACTCAATCAAGATCAGTAAGTGCAAAAGGAATATCAGACTCATGTCAGAAGGAAGAAAACCTGGGTATTTATAGTTTTTAAACAGGAAAATATATCTACAAGATCTTATTACTCCTAATAGTATGCTTTAACCAGAAATCATCTTCTCTGTTTGTGGCTGAACATGTGACAGATTCTGTCACAAATCAGTTGGTCCTGCTACCTGTCATGAGCAGGGGAGGGGTTGTCACAGTGTTCCTGACTTCATGGACCTTGGGCGCTGGGGTGCACAGTCTTTGGACAGAATATAAAAGGAAACAAATCTCACAGCCTCAGATAGAAAAGTGTGGCTTTGAATGAGAGTAGAAAAAGGGGGGGAAAGCATCTAATGATATCTCGCATGTCTCTTTAACAGGCATAGAAAGATAACTGTAAAACTGTTTAAAATGTGATGTCAGCTGCCCTATTCTATAAATAAATCAACAATCTATGGAAATGTGTTCAACAGCTTCCTGGAAACCAAAGAGAACATTAAGGATTTTTTGCTTTATAAAGCGGCACCTCATCTAATAAAATTCAAACTATTTCGGACACTGGCTGGAGATGTCAGTCAGTATGACAGGAGTCATGCAGATTCTCAAGCTTATCCAGCTTAATAAGTATCATAGACTTAGATATAAAACCACAAATTTGGCATCAGTTTTGCCTTCTTTTTCGTGAAGATGTTCTTACTATTATCGTATTCATTTAAATTAAATGCAAGGAATTTAAATACAACATTTAAGCAGAGGTACCTGCTGTCATATACCATCAGCAAAATTTGTAAATATGTCAATTTTTTAACTCTAACTAAAATAAAATTTAAAACTGAAATAAAATAATTTTTTTCAGCTGGTCTCTACAGCTGGTTAACACTGACAGTTTACACAGCAGTAGAATGCATGATTGTGTTTCCCAGGGCAGTTTACACAAGCAGCTCAAGGGAACAACTGCTGAATGGTTCATCCTCCCACAATCACACAGAACTTTCCTCTGCTTCTCTGCTGCTAGCTTCGTGCTAGCTGGGAATCTTCAGTCCATTCCCAGATGAAATTTGCTTTTCTTCCCCGATTTTGTCACATATTTGTAGTGTAAAGAGACAAGACCAGAACTACTGACAGTCCCTGCAGATACAAGAAGGTTCATGCTGTGAGTGTGTTGTTAAGGGACTATGGGCATATGGTGAACACCAGAGGAAGAAGGTGTATGAACTCCTGACACCTTATGGAATTTTTAAAGACTTTCCATGAGATTTACTGAGTCTATAAGTGTGTAATGCACCAAAAAAAGTGAACCTTACCCTTTTTTTTCTTGTTCATTGAAACTATCACTCTTTGTCCATCAGAACTTGTGAATTAAAAAAGTGGTGGGAAGGTCTCATGCCCAGCCTCTGCTTAGTTTGCATGTGAATGCTCAACTGATTGTGGAAAGTAACAATTAGGACAGTGGATAAAGAAGGAAACTGGAGACATCAACACCTGTGAATCACAACTTACACAGCTTTCTTTTCCATAATTAATTGAAGAAACAGGCATAATGCACATTGACTTGGAAATGTGGGCCAAAGACAACGTTGGTGCATGTAAATAAATCCCTTTTCAGTCCTGGTACTTATATGCGAGGTTTGATCTTAGTCACTAGTGAATGTTGGGAACTGTTGCAAGGGGTATTTTTTTGGCGGGGAGGGAGAACGAAAAGACAAAAACATTTAAGGGCAAGTGCATGGGGAGACAGAAGTCTGATGAAGTTAATAAAACATGGACTTCAGGTGGGTAGCAGAAAGTCATTGTAAGACACATAAACGTGTAACCTTGGAAATAACAATTATGATTTAACAACCTGTAATCAGGACTACATACTTTCTGCATTAAAGAAAAAGAAGTGGATGTTATGAAACTGTTTCATTAAATTATTTATGTGTATAAATGTTCTCCTTATGAATGTAAGGAGAATTCTATGGCACATTCTCAAGGAAGCAATCCATATGTGTTCTCAACATGCTTATATGCAACTATTTCTTAAATAGGTTGTATCGTACTTTTCTAGAACGGTAATGAAGCTAGTTAACATTATGACTCTTGAAGTGACAGTCTCAAAAAACCTATATATCTGCAATATACATATATTAATAATTATTAGGGAGCATAGTTGTCTATTTGTCCATATCACTGGTGTTACTAGAATTGTCCTGGCATAAAAAGAATAACGATGAAGGTTATTCAGTAGTCAGAATAAGTTGATGAGTATTTATACAGTTAGATTTTTTTCTCTAGAAAAATATAACATGATTTAAAAGTATCTAGTATCTAACATTCTCTTCCATAAAGTTTATGGAGATACATGTAATTTCACATACTTGACCTACAATAATGCTGATGATAGTCCACAATGAAATTATATTTTAGAACATTTCTTTCATTATCTTTAAATGCTATCAGTACAAAGTCAGAGAAAATATGTAAAGTCATGACCACACTGAAGCAAAAGTTTAACTCTTATTGACTTCCTAGTTATCTAGAATAGTTCTTTCTAAAGGACAAAGGACATCAAAAAATATAGTTTCTTCATGGGGGAGTTGTATTAGTTTTAAAAGGGGAAGAATGAAAGAATGGTTGTGATGAGATAGCGATGGAAGGAAGGAGGGAGGGAGGGAAGGAACAAAGGAACGAAGGAAGGAAGGAAGGATAGAAAAGCACTTCTGTTTGCTTTGTTTATGTCCTTAATATGCTACAATACTGATGGTATTTATATTCTGTTTAGCCACTAGTTAACATTTGGGGTCCAAGATAAGGACAAAGTAAATTATTCATCAGTGATTATGTTGTTGGAGAGTGGCATGTCATCAACACTTCAAGTTCCTATTAGACTTCTGGTTTTAATATTGTAAATTCATTACTATTTTGCAGATTTGGTGTATGGATACTACAGACAACAGCGGAAATTGATTGAAGAGATTGATTGGTCATATACAGGTAGGCAAAACTGTCTATTGAAGAACTTATTTGACTTTGATATTTTCATTTTCATTGTTATAACTTTAAGAACCTCATATGCCTGTATACCACACCATATGCCTAAACAATTGCTAAAGTAAAAATGTAGGAAATGGAATCTGAAAAAATGCAGGAACTTTACAATAGGAGAGTGTTTTCATGTCTTACATTTATTACTTTTGGAAAGAGAAAGTCCTCGTCCTTGAAACCTTAACCTGAGACCTGACTTATTTGATGAAGACTGAGCCAATAAATTGTTAGGTCTGAGTATTACTGTTCTAGCAAGTCTGAAAAGCAGACAAAAAGGCTGAAACAAGGCACAGCACATTATGTAGGAAAGAAACTATCTATATACTGCATATGAACTTCTGCACTTAGCTTCTGAGCACTCGAGCATACTTTCCAGGTCCCACCCTGACTCTCTTAAAACCTCAGTCATTTTGGCTCTCTCGTTTGCATAAGTAATAAAGATATACCCTGAAATTCTGCATGGCCATTGCCTCGTCAAAGAAGGACTTTGCGAAATTCACAGCTAGTCTCTTAGGTTCTTACGTATGTCAAGCACTTTCAGTAATACTGAAAAGGTAATTTTGCCCTAAGGGATAGGTATCTTTTACCCACCATGTAGGAAGTGGCATCTTGAGGATATGCATAGACTCTTACATTTTAAATTATTTAAATTCCTGTTTCAAAAATGCCAATCTATGAAAAATAAGGACTGTCAGATATCAGTTCTTTCATAAATTTGATTCAAAATGTGTTTCCTGTTAAAGAAAATTACCCCATTCTTTTTATTTCTCTCACTCATTTTCAAGACAGTTTTTATCTCCCAGTGTAAAACATATCTAACAAGTTTTAAGTCTAGAGGGAATTGAAACAGGTTAGTCATAAACCCTTCAAAATGAGATTTATAATGAAAACTCACACAGATTGTGCAGCAAAATTCAAGCATAAGATCAATCAATACAGTATTTCATGTTCAAAATTGATCCATTTTTTAATATTGCAGTTTGAAGACTGCAGGGATTCCAGGATTCCAGGTGACCAGAGGACAATCTTTAAAGAATAGCAAATGAGATTTGTTTAGGATATGAGAGGCTAGAGCTCTTCCCTAGGCTGCACAGAGCACTCATGTGCTGTGCAGCTGCTGCAGTAGCTACAGGTCACCCTTGATGGATATTTTGTATGGAAAAATAGCACAGACTGTGCAAGCCAGAAGATTCAGACCTATTGTTTCTCTCCCTTAATGTGTGAGATATCTGTGTGTAGTCATCTCAATTCATATGCTTTGCCCTAGTGACTCCACTGTTGGCAAAGCCTTTCTCCCCATCCAGACCTATATTCGAGCCCTGCTTAGCACTGTGAGCCTTGCCTACCATCCTGCTACTCCTTCAGCCTCCTGTCCAAGACACATCCTGCCCCTGCTCCTGCTGCCTCACCAGGCGCCCTTCTGCAGAGGCTCTGTGTGCCCCCAGCATTCTTAACAGAGCTGACTCCATGCGTGGTCAAAAAAGGATTTTTCAAAGCTTTTGGAGAAGGCTTTATGCAAATCAGGTACTCAAGAATCTGGGTATTGAGAGCTGTGTAGTATGTGGTGCTTTCCTGAAAAACCAGGTTCATAGCATAAGGGGAATACACAAATTCAGCTTTCACTTATAAAAAGACAGTATTCCTGAATATGAAGAAAAATTATGGATTTTAACATCATGTTTTGGAGGCACAGAAATCTAGAGACTGAAGCATATTTGTTTTCATCTCATTCATTTATAATTACTTATTTATTTTATTCCTGCAGCAAGTGATACAGGTACTGTATGTGTAACCACTATACCTAGCTCAGACTTATGGTTTTGAGGCATAGACCAATATGCACATTTCTGAATGGATGTATTATGCTTTGTCAGTACAGCTCTTCCTCAGACACCAGTTATATTCTTCTGTCTTATAACCTGCTCACTGAAAGACCTGAAAAATTAGACTTGGTGTGCCAATGAAGTCTTATGACTGGGCCTGGGGATCCTGCAACCATAAAGTTTAGTCCACCGTGGGTAAGAAAAGTGCATCTTGCTTGGTACATTAACCTGAGTTTGAGCAGATGTTATTCTCTATATCAAATAAGAAATTTCAGATACGTTAGCGGCAGTGGGTCAATACTCCCCTTTACTGGGATGGTGCTGTGAGATGAAAGTAAAATGGAACTAGAGAATCTGACCTGCTAAAATTATCCAATTTCTGAAGGTGAAGTTTCATAATAAAGCAATTGCACATACTGGAAATTAATGTGAGTCATTATCAGATTTTGGCTTTCAGATAAATGTATAATGAAGTCATAAATGTTACTGAAAAAATTTTGTAGTACTTTCAAGAGCTCTGCTTTAAGCCATTGACAAAGTCTGGATTTGCAAGCATTATTTTAATTTTTTGTGTTTTGACTTTGCCTGTATTCACGTAAAGAACTGAAAGGTGCAAGTGCTTGTTACAGATGCATCCAATTTTTTCAGGAATAACTGGATCCTGAAGTTAGTCTATTCCTAAAAATTACTTAAAAACATTTCAAAACAGTCATGGAAATAAAAAATTTATATCATGAATATTTTCAAATGGTGTCATATGCTAAAAGTGAATCCAACCATTTTTGATGTAGGAAAACCAAGTGTACTGCAAAAGTTCAATTTCCTTGAATCAGTCACATACTGATTGATGAGCAAAGATAATTTAGACAATATTTAACTGCACCACTAAGTTTAGTCATTCACATATTATTTCAAAACATAAAGCAAGTAATATGAATTTCGGTTATTTTCTGTCAGTGAGGTGGAAGATTAATTTTTATTGATGCTTTGTCTATCTGCATTGTTTTTGGCAGAAGGAATGACATAATGCTGTTTTCTGTTTTGATTTTTTTTGGTTGATAGTAGTCCATGAAAATTCCATGTCTGAAAGGTCACACGTAAAACTGGCAAGTAATACCACAAAGATTTTTTTCCCGGTGAAATTTCTTTCTGTTGAGTTTTACTCTTGGGATTTTCATTCTTGTTCACAACAAACAAGTTATTTAGTTTAGGGGAAAAAAAATCACAGCTGAATTTTGTTAAAAGCAAGAGATTCTAAACAGTCTTCTGGGAATTACAAAAACTGGTTTTGAACATTTTTAAAAAATGAATGTACTATGTAAATGTATGGCACAGTCAGATCAGTGTTCTTTGTCTCGCCGTTCAGGAGTGTTACGTTCAGCCTGTGCTGCCATTTATTATGTGATACGTTGTTACACAATCACCTTATAAGTACTTGCAACTCTGATCTTGAGGGAAGTGTGATTTTAATACAAATTGTTAGGTCTCCACGTATACGAGATTAGCTCAGGTTAAAACTTGGTGCTAATAATGCCAAGGTCATGGGGTCAATCCCCTGTATGGGTCATTCACTTAAAAGCTGGACTTGATGATCCTTGTGGGTCCCTTCTAACTCAGAATACTCTGTGATTCTGATTTTTGTTGTTTGCAAGCAGAATGTGAATCATATTTCCTTTTTCCTTGGGGAGAAACATCATGAATCACAGAATCACAGTACAATTTAGGTTTAAAGGGGGCCTTGGAGATCAGGTGGTCCCAGCACCAGCTCAAAGCAGAGCGAACTTCAAAGCAGAGCAGGTTGCTCAGATCTTCTCTAGCAGAGTATTGAAGATCTCCAAAGAAGGAGATGGTGCAATCTGGGCAGTGTGTTCCAGAAATGTTTTGAAAGCATTTTTTCATTTACCCAACTGAAATACGTTTTATTGCAACTTGTCACCATTGCCTCTTGCCCTTTTCTTGTGCTCTACTCTGTAGATTGCCTTTACAGAGCAAAGACTTCATCTAACCTCACCCTCTCAGCTTCAGCTTCAGCAAACTCAGATGCCTCAGCCTCTCCTTGTACATCATGTACCCCCAGATCATCTCAGTGGCTCTTAGTTTGTAAATATCCATCTCATACTGGGTTGGGGAAGAAATCAAGGCTAGACTCTGCATTCTTGATGTCACCTCACTGGTGTGCAATAGAGGGAAACAGTCACTTCCCTTGTCCCACTAACTCCTTTTTTTGCGAAGGTAGCCCAGTACAGTGTTTGCCTTCATGGCTGCAAAGGCACACTGCTGATGCTGACTCACACACCACTCATTGTTCATCAGGATTATTAATTTTGACATTTCCAGATAATCTTTAATATCTGGTGTATCTCAGTAGTAATCTACAGTGATGATGCTCGTCTTCCTTCAATACTTCCTTCAATAACAATGGCTAAATGTAATGATTTCTTTGTTTTGCTCCCATGATGAACATTGAACTAATATTTTTAAAACTAAAATTGCTACCTTTTTGTGTCTGATTTAACATCCCTCTTGAGATAATCCCCTAGTTTATCATTCCCCATTACTATTGCCAAAACTTCAGTTGTCATTTGAAAAGCCATGTTTGCCACCCTGAGTCCTGGAAATTTGCAGTTATTGCTTCAAATGTTCATGCCTCTAGCTTGGCTCAGAAATTAAAATTAAAATGGCCTTGTTTTCAGAGGTAGTGAGAAAATGTAATTCTCTTTCTTGCTCAAACAAGATCTAATGTTTCAATTTCAAATGTTCTATAATATTCCAATACTGAGGAGATTGTATTTCAAAGTCACTGCTCATAAAGTTTATGGGAAATTATGTTGTTGCTTATATCCATAATAACATACAGGTGTATTTTGCTCTTCACTCACCCTAGAAAGTGATCAAGGATCTGCACTATCTCAGCTGTGGCTCAAGAGAATGATTTTAACATTGGTAGCTAATTCTGCTTATTCTGTTAAACATCTGCTGCATCTGCTACCCCCCAGTTTGATCCAGGTAAACTGGATAATTTGAGGCTTTCCCCTCAACCTCACTCTGTCTCCCTGTTCAGCAGCTATCTGCTGGAAGGATGGACAAGGTCGAGCATGCAGGTTCTGCTCCCTGCCCTGCAGCTACGGTGAAGGAGAAGCTGTGCTGAGGAGTGTTTATGTCAGCGTAGGCATGGTGCACGCTCCCTGTGAGACAGCCCCAGGAACAGGGCAAAGGGAGTCAGGAGGTAAAGGCAGGGGTCTGGATCCTAGCCATCACTGCCCAGGATGCAATATGATAGATGAGCCATTTTGTGAGCCAAATACTGACAGTTGGACTGTGTAGAAGAGTGGGAGGCACCAGCAGGAGCCTGCTGGAGGTGGAACCCAGGAAATGCCTCCTGAACTGACTGCTTTAATGGACAGTTCTACCAGACCAAACTTAAATGTCTCCATGAAAGCCCTGGCAAAAAACTGATAAAATCTCCTGCCTTCATTGGCTTGGTAAAACTGTGTTTTGGGGAGATGATGCATACCAAATTAAGTTGAATTCTTTTGCTTGATAAGTAACTACCATGGCAGTATCAGCATAACTTTGTGAGAAGATCTGGTCTTTTTATCAACTCCTATGAAATAAATCACTTTGTTTTATATTCACCAGGTATAATCATGTCTGATGTATCAGTTGTGGGTAATAAAGAAAAGCCTGTACTCTTGGGCTCTGTAGGTTCCTTCAGTAAAGGGTACAGGATAAGAAATGAGAATAACAAACATTCTTTTATTAACTCATAAAAATAGCTCTGCAGAGGGTCTTTTCTTTTTTAGTAGACCTTATGCTTCAGAGGCAGTCGTACCGCTTCTTGCATGATAGCTCATTACATATATTTACGTACCCCAGATTACACAGTCACTCATGGTTTAGTGTTTTGTCACTAAATTCACAGGCTCACTAATTAAAAAGTCTATTACATTATTATGGTTTTTTGGAAGGCTGATGATTCAGCAACAGAAATTACATTGTTATGCATCTGTTCACATCAGAGAGACAAGGTGTCCTCAAGCGAGAAGCTACATGCTGGCATTTCTGGCCAGAAAGAAATTCCTTTTAAAATATCTCAGTGTAGTGAATCAACAACACAAAGCATGTTACTCAGCACAAATAACATATCTATTCAGTATATTTGTGGATTTTGAATTCATATACAGTGATATGATTCAAAAGAGTCTGTTTCCTACAAGCTTTCTTTTCAATGAGGAAAGCTGATCTTTGAGCTGTAGAAAGCTGTTGGCAGCAAAGTGCAATTTGTTTAGCTTTTATTCAGTCAATATTTGCAGGATAAGCTGAGTGGAAAACCATTTCAAGAGGTGTGGGGAGAGAAGGTAAGACAATTGGACCTCAAATTCATGGAATTTTCAAAGTTGGATGCTTTTAGGACAGGTGTGAAAAACCACATGGTATTCATATTTGTCTCATCACTTCTAAATTACAGCATTTTTACTTCAATTAATATTTAAGTGATGTGCCTGCCAAAGTTTCCTTATAAGGAAGTCAGATAAGACCTCTTACTTTACCCATTTCACTCCTTTAGTGCTATAAACAAAGTAAACCACTGGATCATCTTCAGAAAGTGCACAGCATGTCTTTCTGAGCATCATCTAGATTATTGAAATGATGGAAGGTTGGTTTCTGAAATACAGAAGTCAAAGTGTGAGGTATTTGCATAGTGTGGGACTGCTGTTATGATAAGGTCTGTCCAGGGATCAGAAAGATGTAGAAAGCATTAAGTAAACGCAATTGGAACTTAAAAGCTTTGTTAGGAGTGCTGTCTTCAGGAATAAACCAAAGTAAAATGAAAAAAAGCAGATTGTGAATATCTCACAGTAGACTGAAGCCTCTGGTCAAGCCTCTTTGCCCTTCAAAACAATCATAAAAGTGTCCTCATGTACATACTACTGAATGATTTCTCATTTACAAGTGCATTCAATCTGTGCTACAGTAGGAAGGTTATGTTCTTGAGAACTACTGCTTACCAAATGCACAGATGGTTACTTTGAGATCATCATCCCTCCATATTAAGATGATTTGTGTATTTGTGAGGTTTAGAGCCCAGCAAATAATTCTCCAATTGCTTATGTTTCCAGAAGACCATATTTAATAATCTGTTACATACTATTTGTTTAGGACTTTCTTACCAACATTTTTACTCACAGGCTATTCTGCTGTATTTATAACAGGTTTTGGTTTTTTCCCTAATGAATTAAAACCCCACTCATTTCAGTATGCACAGTTTGGTAATACCTAATAACTAATTCAATGCAAGAATAGAATTTGAAGCCATTCCTGATCTTGCTGTATCTCAATAATTCAATAAAAATGAAACCCTTCTAGATAGATTTTCCAAGTTATGTTCTTTAACCCAATAAGCATTAAAGCAGTCCTCCAAAGGTCATGGGCTGTGAGAGGAGGAAAATGAAGGGTACAGGGAAGAATCCTGAGGAGGAGGGGACAGTAGGGAGTGGCCTCTCTATTGACAGCAGAAAGCTCTCATGTAGGCTCAGGTGTCCCTGAGCACCGAAATAGGCTCCCAAGGGAAGTGATCACAGCACCAAGCCTGTCTGAGCTCAAGAAGCATTTGGACAATACTGTTGGGCACATTGTGTGATTCTTGGAGTGTCCTGCACAGGGCCAGGAGTTCGACTCAGTGATCCTGATGGGTCCCTTTCAACTCAGAATATTCTATGAAGCCACAGGCTTCGCAAGCTCAGGGAGCGATGTGAGCTTAGCATTTTTGCTTGACTTAGTTGAGGGGAGCATAGGAGGGGCAGCATCTACTATTTCAGTTTCTAAATTTTGAATGCTAAATTACTGGAAATTACTGTAAATGAACCTAACCCACGTTTTTGTGCTGTACTGTGGAATTTCATATTCAAATATTACAATATGACTTTTTTCCCACAAATAGTAACTTTTCCAAAACTTTTCAATTTGAGAAACTAGGAAAACCCATCAGAATTTCTACTTTGAAAGAATCAGCATTTGCCACTAGATGTACCAATTGAACTGCTCCCTCAATTATGTGATTGCCAGAATCAAAGAATTTCAGTTCTGAGCATCTCTTTCATCTATGTAAGGTGCACAAAGTCCTTTTTGTCAGAAGCCAAGTCAGAGGATCACTCTGCATACATATTTAGCTAGTTCTTGCTATGCTTCAACAGCTTTGCTTGCAACAAACTCCATATAGGAGCTGTGGCAGCCTCTTTCTGCTCTCTTCCGAGAGCTTTCTATATAAGAGAGTAAACTGTGACTTGATGTGATATTGCCTGGTGTCAATCCTATTTTAGGAACCACAGAAACAAATAACTGTCTTCTTTCATCCTTTATTATAGATGCTGCATTTGAGAGTTAAGCTGTTTTTCCTCTGTCGGGGACTCCTCTGTCAGTGCACTTTAACTGATGAAAACTGTTAACCAGAGAAGTTTTTAAAAGGCAGTTAAGAAAATTAAGATAGTAAAAATGTAAAAGCAGAGAGAAAGATAATGTGCTAGAACAGAGAAAGAATCATTCACATGTAAGGATTTGGAAATTTGTTACCCATCTTCTGGTATTTCCCTAGCTATGTAAGGAGCCAACTAAGGGCTTGGGTGCGTGGTCATAGACAGACTACAATTATTTTTGGTGGGTTAATGGCATAAACAAGCCCACAACAACAAAAAGCCAATTTTGAATTACCCTGCCTGAGTAGCTGAAAGGGAAAAACAAAAAAAATATTGTTGCTGGAGTATTTAGGAATACTGGGTCAATGAGTCATAAATTCTTTTCTCCTGTTTCAGAACAGAGTGGATTTTCTGCCTGCTTGTACATGTTCTGACCACTTTGCATATACACAGCACAGTATGATCAATCTCTTTGTTGTTCAACTACATTTGTTCTGTTGTTTTTCAGGAAAGCAAATATTTATGGCTGAAGTTCTAGTCAGTGAAAATTTACAGGGCAAGAGGTTTTTTTATTATTATTATTCAGCTGTATCTTCTTGAAAGCTAGCTTTACAGTAGGGCTGTGGTATGTGTGAACAGAGCTCTCTAAATACAAGCACTAGCACATTACCTCTTTAATCTGCATTTTACTTGCTTTCTGAATGTCCAAAACAGATGGAAGGTGACCAGCACAGACAGGCAATAGACAATATATAATATTTGTTTTTGGGAAGTGGGAACATTCTTTAAATAAGGCAAGCATACATTTTTTTCAGCTTTAAGTGCCCACTTCAAACAGATTCAGTACATTATCATGGCTTATCTTTACGAACACACTTCACCACCAAGAAGAGATCCGTACACCTGCCACTCCCAATGTTACATGTGTCTGATCAAAATGAGAACAGCACTTGTTCTTCTCTCTGTGAAAGGGACTGATGATAATCTGTTGCAGTGGCTTGATCACACATCTGAAATACCCTTTGTAATAATTTGTTTTTTCTTAGAGAAGCTGTGGAGCATGTGTTAAAAAGAGCTTTTCATGTCTCCTCCCTCTGTGCCTTTCTCAAGAGAAATCTTCCTACCCTTTCCATTTGACACTTTTTGTCATATTGTTTTATTTCCTCTCTTAGAGTGCAGACATGACGTTTCCTTTTTGCATTATAAAATTCCTCTTTTACCCTCATCAAATGATTGTGTAGGGTTTTGTTGCCTACTTCTCCCTGACATTTATTAGTGGCTGCATGAAGTAACTGTCAGTTTGCCACTTTATCTCCTGTGTTTCCAAGCAAAACTCTTTCTCCTCCCAAGTAACTAATGGAGAAAGAGCTGGCTGAATGTTTCCTGACTATCTCCCAGCTGCCTTTTCCTAAATGTCAGAGACAGTCTCCAGTGTGGTTACCATGGTGCATTGAGCTGGCATGCCTGCAAGGGTTCACAAGAGCCAGCACACCCACTGCACGTTTTATAGGAATGTACAAGGAGGGAAAGCTCTTACCTACTGTGTCACAGTTACATAGAATGTATCAAAAGGTGCTTTTTGGTGCATATTCTGTGTAGGATTGGCCCCAATTTAGTAGCATAAAACCCATCTATCAATTAAGAATATTCTCTTTGTTCCTCCCTTTGTGAAGCTGTTAGTACATCTATAGATGTGTTACAACCTGCTGATGAGCTTGCCAACTCAACAGGTCAGTACATAAATGTAAATGCTGATTGAAAACAGTGAGGTTTACAATGTTTACTATAAAAAGATTTTAAGGTGTTTTCTCTTTCCTCAGAATTTGTTATTCAATCTGAAACATTGTTATTAGCAAAAAAGCTTTTCATCAATATAGTTTCCTGATGTGAAAGTCAGTACAAATAAAGTCCATCCTGTATCCAGCCATTGGAAAACACGATTTTTTAAAACTTGAGTTTGTAACTAGCAGCCCGTAGATTTGTAGCGAAATAACAAAATCTTTTTAAAAAGGTTGACAGATTTAAAATGTCAAGCAACTGAGTCCTATTGTTATCTATAAAATGTATCATTTACTTCCCAAACAGATTTCAAACATAAACATGAATAAATGCCTTGGTTCCCGATAATAATTTACCAGTAAGTTTTGTTCCAGTCACTTGTTTCAGGTTAAGTTGGTCATACTCTCTTCAACAAATGGTTGGGTAGACTGGAAACACATTGCAGCAGATTCAGTGATCATAGCGAGAAGAGCTCTGAACTACAGTGTACTTTGATCTGTCTCCTTGATAAATGTTTCATAGAAACAAAATACTCTTTTCCCCGTTGCTCAGCTTTAGTCCTTGTGAATGAAGTAGGTGGGATTTTCCAGTCTGATTAAACTCCTTTCATTGAACTTTCAGGTTTTTCTTATTGGTACCATATATGAACCCCCCAGTTCAAGCACTGCTGGTACAGGCAATCATGCCATCTAAATCTTGCATAAAATTAATTGAACGCTGTTTTAAAAGTAGATGTGATATTTTGCTTCATAGTTCCCCTGAAAGTCTGCCTCAGAAACTCATTCTTGACTTTTTATAGAATCATAGAATCATAGAGTCATTTAGGTTGGAAAAGATCCTTAATCATTGAGACCAGATATTAACCTAATACTGCCAAGTCCCCCACTAAACCATGTTCTTAAGCAACACATCTTTTAAATACATCCAGGGATGGTGTGGTAGCAAAGCCACTTCCCTGGGCAGCCTTTGTGATGAAGCAATTATTTCTATTATCCAATCTACATCTCCCCTGATGCAACTTGAGGCCATTTCCTCTTGTCCTGTCACTTGTTACCTGGGAGAAGAGACCCACCTCCACCTTGCTACAACCTCCTTTCAGATATTTGCAGAGAATGATAAGGTCTCACTTCAGCCTCCTTTTCTCCAGGCTAAACAACCCCACCTCCCTCAACTGCTCTTCATAGGACTTGCACTTCAGACCCTTCACCAACTTCATTGTCCTTCTCTGGACACGCTTCAGCACCTCCGTGTACTTCCTCTTGTACTGGGGGACCCAAAACTGGACACAGGATTCAAGGTGCAGCCTCTCCAGTGGCAAGTCCCTTCCCTAGTCCTTCTGGGCACACTATTTCTGATACAGGCCAGGATGCCGTTGGCCTTCTTGGCCACCTGGACACACTGTTGGCTCGTGTTCAGCCATCTGTCAGTCAGCACCTCCAGATCCTTTTCCACTGGGCCACTTTCCAGCCACTCTTCCCCAAGCCTGGAGCATTGCATGGGGTTGTTGTGACCCAGGGGCAGGACCTGGCACTTCGCCTTGTTGAACCTCAGCCAATTGACCTTGGCCCATTGATGCAGCTTCTCCAGATTCCTCTGCAGAGTCCTCTTGCCCTCCTGCAGATCAACACTCTGGCCCAGCTTGGTGTCATCTGCAAACTGACTGAGGGTGCACATGATCCCCTCATCCAGATCATTGGTAAAGATTTTAAACAGAACTGGCCTCAGTACTGAGCCCTAGGGAACACCACTTGTGACCGACTGCCAACTGGGTTTAACTCCTTTTACCACCACTCGTTTACTGGGCCATTCTGCCAAACTTATTTGGATTTCCAAGCTAGCGGTATTAGTAGACCATTTGGTTCTTCTGATAGAATTGGTTTGTTTGTTCTTTGGAGAGTTATTTTCTCTTGGCAAAATTTACCTGCACTGACATCCCTCTCCTGTTTGTTTTTCAAGTTAAACCATGACAGTCTAATCTCTTGACCCCCTTTGATCTAACTTTTTCTGCTCATTATGGTTCATCTAAGATTATTTTGTCTTCAACATGGCTGACCAGCATCTAATACACTTATCCTCGATGAGCTGTCCACAGGACTTTGTGCAGAGACACTAATACTTTACTGTCTTTACTAGGAGCTGCATGATTAGAGCTTCAGTATACGCTTGCCTTTCCATCATACTGTTTCCAGCCCTCTGAGACGTCAGACATGGTCTGATTCTCCTCCTCCCCTGTGTTTTTCCTATGGTGAGATTCATATTAGTAACAAAAACTCCCACTAGTAGTCTAAATGTATCTTTTTTCAAATTGCATTGTTGAATTTCATGCTGTATTTGCTACTGTTGTTCTCAAGGTCAGCTGTTTTTCCCTTGTCCTATACTGGACCTCCTTGTGATGGCATGTTTTCACGTCATGCCATCAGTAGGTGTAACTGGCAGAACTGAGAACATCCAGAGTTTCCTGCACACACACAGCCTAGTAACTCCCATTTACTACTGCTATTTTTCTTCTTTTCTTGTTTTCACACAGCAAAAAGTACTGGGTTATTAGATACTGCGGTAACAGGAACAAGATACTATGGTAACAACGTGGAGCATTTTTTGCACAATTACAGGATTTCTAGTTTTTCAAACACTTTTAGTAATCCTTCCTTCCTTCCTTTCTTTCTCTCTTCCTTCCTTTTTTCTTTTCCTTTCTTCATTTCCTTTCTTTCTTTCCTTTCTTCCAAACTATCTCAACTTGGATACCCCCTAAAGAGCTGTCTATGTTCTCATTCAAATTCTATAGGCAAATTCAGCCTCATTTTAACTCCATTGAGTTTATGATCATGAGTCCGTATGAGGAAGTTGGCTCATAAAATGTTCTATATCCTAGGCAAAATATCTCTTATGTTGAAAGTTTATTTCCTTATCAAGCATCGTTATGTTGCAATGGTTTATAGTCTTAAAATAAATGCTTGTATGAATATTAAATATCCAGTTAGTAGCTCTATTATGCTATCACCCACAGATAAATCCAGTTTGATAAATTCCTAGTAAAATAACATTTTAATTATTTCTCTATAAGTACCAAATTTTACAACCACTACTAATTGCCTATATTCAAATTTCAAACTTTAGTCTTATAGCTTGAACTAAAGCTAACTGAAATCAGTGAAAAGATATCACTTAACTTAAAATCGAACTTCAAATCAGTCCTACCTTGTAGTTATGACCAATTTATATCACATTAATGATGGAGTATGTTTCTAAACAAAAGTTAAATGTATGGATTTTAGCAGTGATGGAATGGGTAACAAAAATACTGAAAAATGAAGTGAGAATATTCTACTTTCAGTGTGTAAAAATTACCAAATTATTTTTAAAATTATCATAGCAAAACTAGGAGTATTTGGCAATTAGATGAGGAATCACTCTGTAATAGCTGATGGCAATTAGCTGTTCCCATGCAGATCCCTTATTATTTTACGTTGCAAAAAAATTTACGAGCATATTAGCTTGCTTCTGCAAAGTTGATCATCAGTGAAAATTAAAGCTGACATTTAATTGTCCTGAAACTTCATATTTAATATCTCTCTAAGGTGAATGGCTCAGTTTACACTTAATAGAGCTATTGTTTTGGTCTGTAGTAGTACCAGATCTAGATTAATGCAAGCAAGTACAGCTTTTTCTGCACAAAAAAATTAATTGTCATGTGAAAATATAAAATAGTTTCATAAAGCCTTTCAAGATATATCCAGGAAAGCTTCTCCTTGGATGTGATGTTCTTCACTGTTTTCACTAATACATCCTCAGATGACAGAAGAGAGGGCATTTGCAAATTCATGGAAGATACCATGCTGGAAGTTGCAAGAATTTTGGGTGACATAAGAAGAATTCAAAATGAGCTTGAGGAATTGGAGAAATGTTCTGAAATCTATCAAATAGAATTTGTCAATACAGTGGTAACAGTAAGCACAAATTAATCCCACCAAGAAAGAAAATCAAGCATATAGATGCAAAATGAGAATTAGCTGGTTAGGTGGCTGTATGGCAGTTAGCTATAATTACATCTGAATTAACAATATGTTGTTGTTAGAGAAAAGGAAATCCCATTTTGAGGTGAATTAGAAGAAATTATGTATCAGGCATGGGAGGCAATTATTCTGCTCTAGTTGTCACTAGGAAGGTCTCAGCTGTAGTTCTGTATTTATCGCTGGGCTGCACACTTGTAGAAAAGACAGCGACAGATTGAGAGAAGATCCAGAGAAGAAGCAAAAGGAATGACTGGTGTCTAAGAAAGCCCCAAATCCTTGGAAAATAACTGAAGGAAATAAGTTAGTGTAGAAAAGGGAGTTTTGATAATAGTTTTCAAATATTTAAAAGTTGTTATAAAGTTATTAGTTGCTCTCCATTCCACTGAAGTGATAAGGATGAATCAATTTAATTTGCAGAAGAAAAAGCCTAGGTGCAATAATAGGAAAATCTAACTGTGAGAATAGCTCAGTTCAGGTTACTTACAAAGGCTGTAGAATCCCTCTCATTGAAGGTCTTTCAAAAAAATGGGAAAGACAAGCATTAGTGAGGGATAGTCTGATTATACTTGATCCTGTAATGAAGGAAAGGACTCAGATGACCTTTCAGTCTTGCACGTCTGTGATGCTTCGGGGCAATGTAAGACCCTATGTAATCATCTTTCGAACAGACCTCATGTATATGTTGTTGCATAGACAAAGGCAATACTACCAACCATTCCTGAAGTTATCCAGATTTTCAGTCCTTTACTACTTTGTTAATCATCAAACATTTGTCTAAGAAAATTATTTTCTATGCTAGGTCATTTCCTAATGTTTGGCTGTTTGAGGCTGTGAGAGGAAGGACTGCAGGGAATATTGCAGACCAAAATATGTTTTTTATATGGACACCCAGAAAAATGTGTAAGTTCTCCCTTCTGAAAAAAAAATAAAGCAGTATTTTCTGTGTAAGCCTAATATGTCCTCATTTTGGATCTGGAACCTGGAAGGATGAGGTAGCTTTTATTTTATCAGCTCAATTTCTGTCTAAGGCGAGTGTTTCTTGGTCAAGCTCTTGACACAGTGCCCTGACACAAAATATGTGTTAAATTAATTTAATATTATTTGGGTGATTTAGACTACTGTAATTATTTTCAATGGAATTGTAGTAGGATCCAATAAGACAGAAACCTTTGTGTGAGAACAGTAACTTCTTAAGTCACTCAGACTTGTTTCTGGGCCTTGTCTAATGTTACATTCAAATTTAACATGGAAGATTTCTTGTAACTCTAAGTTCATATCTTTTTGTGGGTTTTACCAATCACTTACTCTTCCAAAACTCCTGGATTGCATTTTTAAATCCAAACTCATTTGCTTTGCATAGACATTAAAACGTATTTTGCTTTTCTTTGGACATTGCTGCAGATAATGTGAGATTAAATTAATTTCATTTTCTGTTTCTCAGTCTCAGGCCTGCAGTCATGCGTGCTCATTGCTTCTGTCTGAGGGAAAAGCTCTTTATGGTAGAGCACTGAGGGCAGGCAGCATTTTCTTTCTTGTGCTGCTGAGTAGCTCTGATCATCTGGACTGTCAGCAGCTGGAATATTCTGAATTCACTGTAGGAGGAGCCCAAGTGTTGAGTATTCTGTGTTTGTACTGCTTTTATCCTGCTCTGTATTAGTGGGCACTGTGGACTAGCAGAGCCTGTTGTTCCATCAAGCCTTCTGCAGTCCTGCTGGACCAACACAGCTACACAGCATCACCCATTAACCCAACTAATGGCTTCTAGGGAATGCTTTGTATTTGTTCTAGCATTCACATTTTATGTTAATGTGATAATATGAGAAATCAGTTTTGCCAGCATGCTGTCTCAGAACACCTCCACAGCTTGCTTCAGCAGCACAGTGCATCACTGATGCTCATGCATTTATCGTTGGTGAATCACTTTCCTTCGTGTCACACTCTTTTGCTTTCTGTCTAGCTGATATGTTCCTTATAATATTCCCAGAGATGACTGCACTGTGGTATATGATGAATCTGCGTCCCTGTGAGGATAATGTTAGGTTTCTTTTGTGTGTCATAATGATAGTGCATAATGGAGCCAGAACCTATGCCTGGAGGTGGAATAGTTACAAACAAACCCAACCCAACAGTAGCAGATCTAGAAAAAACAATTTTAATAACTCTTTAAAGTATCAGGCTTGCACCTGCATATCCTCAGAAACTTTTTGTGTGTGTTCTTTAAAACACAAACTACTTTCTATTTGCTGAGCAGCCCAGAGCAGGGACATGACTCCATAAGTTTTGTGCATGTTTTTATAATAAACTGGCACATTATAGGAGTGGATTTAGGCAGATGCTCTTTCAACGTAAGATACATTAATACACACATTTAAGACCTGATTCTAGCTAAGCAGTCCCTTGTGGTTACTGGGAACTGAAGACACTGCAATTTACAGGCCTATGCACTTGGTTGATTTAAAGACAGAGGTGCAGTCAGGAAAAAAATGTCTCTGTCACTTCCCAAACATCTTTCTTCTTTCCTCTGACATATTTCTGTAACCCATGAAGTGGCTATTCTAGTTGCCAGGAATCACTGGGGGTTTTTTTGGCAGCAGAGCACAGAAGTGCTGGTGTATATGAGTAGCAAGGCTGTCTGTCTCTGCATAAGGGCATTATATTCGTCAGGCTCAAGTATTATTTGTCTTTTTTATTTTCAAATTAAGTATCCACTGCTGTTAATTAGTTAAAGTGAAATGAAATACACAGTCAAACAATACTTTTCCATTAAAAATTCCCAGTATGTACAGGGATGAGAACCATAAAAATTATAAAGCAGAGGATGGAAATTCTCCATCCTAAATGACCATTTAAGTAGCACATCTGGAGAAAGGCAACTGCCAAATTTTTAGCAATCAGCAGTAGCATTAACAAGGGAACCATTGTGCTATGTGTATTGGGAATGTTTATTTTAAGCAACTAAGAGTTAATCCTAATACCAAATTAAATTATGTACCAAATTAAAGGTAAGATCATGATTTACAGTCTTTCAATGGGCGCTACTTATTATTGAACAGGGACTTGTCATACCTAATCTGAAGGAGCGAGTTTATGCAGATATACAGCTGTAGCCAAGTCAAATGGCACAGGAATGCAGAGTGGGCAAGGGCAAGGAGTAAAGCTCCCTTAGCACCCAATGCCTGCAAGCTGAGGATTATTTGAACAGTGATCAAGTGTTCTCAGGGGACATGTTTTAATTAAATTCTGCTCAGCTAAGAAGTTGGACAAGGACACAATATTGTCAACAAAAATCCCTCCCTGATGTGACACTGAATGCCAGCATCATGAGACCCCCTCAGTGTCCCTCAGTATTTTGCTTTGGTGGACTGGCAGTAATATTACAGGTTGACAGTGCTGAAGCTGGCAAGAACAGAGCTCTTCAGGCTGTGCTTACTGACGTTGATTTTCCAACCTGTGGAGTGGTGTGCACAACTCATCTCATAAATGAGAGGGGGTGTCCAGGATGTCCATGCAGAACACTTGTAATGCATCGGGAGCTTTTAGCCCTGTTAAAGTTTATGTAGCTCTGGTGAAGAGATTTTCTTTCTGATTTGACTTTACAAGTCCAAATTATTTTTTTCTTTACAAGGTTCAGCATAATGGGAAAACAGTAATACTGTATATCTTTGTCAGTGATCTAGATGATGGAGCAGACTATACCCTCAGCAAGTTTGCTGATGATATAAAACTAGGAGGAGTGCTGAGGGACCTCAGCTCACTGGAGAAATGGGCTGACAGGAACCTCATGAACCCTTGAGGTTAAACAGGGGAAAGTGCAAAGTCCTGCACGTGGGAAGGAACCTCAGACACCAGCACATAGTGGGGGTCAACCTGCTGGAAAGCAACTTTGCAGAAAAGGAGCTGGGAGTCATGGTGTACATCAAGCTGAACATGAGCCAACAATGTGTCCTTGCAGCAAAAAAAGAGGTTAATGTTTACCTAAGCTGCATTAGGAGGAGTAATGCCAGCAGGCAGAAGGAGGTAATCCTTCCTTCCTCTCTACTCAGCCCTGGTGTGGGGCTGGAGTACACCTGGAGTACACCTGGAGTACTGCTCTGGACTCCTCAGTACAGGATTCATGGGTGTATTGATGGGGCTCTGAGCAACCTGGTCTAGTGAAAGGTGTTCCAGCCCACAGCAGGGGCATTGGAACTACATGATCTTTGAGGTCCCTTCCAGCTCAAGCCATTCTGATTCTATGATTCTATGATTCTGTGATTAGAGAGAGTCCAGTGAAGATGACAGGCATAAACTGAAACACAGGAGGTTCCCTCTAGATATCAGGAAACACTTTTTTTCCTGTGAGGGAGACTGAGCAACGGCTCAGGTTGCCCAGAGAAGTTGTGGAGTGTCCATGCTTGGAGATATTCAAAAGCCATCTGGACATGGTCTTGGGCGACTGGCTGTAGATGACCTAGTTTGAGCAGGGGGGTTGTATAAATGACCCCCAGAGGTCTGTTCCACCCTCAACCATTCTGTGGTTCTGTGATTCTAGTAAGAGTCTCACACAAAAAACGGATCATAACCAAACTGGAGAAATAAGGAAATACAAGAACATGGCAAGCTAAGAGGTGACAAGAGTGTGAGCCTCAATAGAAGTTTGCGATTGCAAGTCTCTGCAGAATAAGAGTTTCAAAGACAATCATGAGTCAAGGAACTGTTTATCAGAACTGGAGTGTGACAGGATATTAGCAAAAGTACAGGGAATATAGAAAAAAAAATCTTTTTCAACAGATCTCCTGTGACTCACAGTCACAGAATGGCAGTATTTTCTGGGAAGTCAAAAACATCTTTTCTTTGCAGAAACAATTCCATGGAAACTCCACTCACTGAGTCTTCTAGATTTGATTTTACCCCACAGGGAGGTAGGCTATACTGGAAACAAGAGATTCTGGGTATTATTCCAGGATAAAGCTCATTCTCATGAACTGAGAAGTTGTTGTTGCCTACAGCAGAGTGAAATTATTTTTAAAGACTTCACAATTATATATGCAAGAACCTGTCTCTTCATTTTCTCAGGAACTTTCATTTACATAGTTCTTTTGCCTTGCTTTCACACCCCTGAGCTCCCACCCTTTTCTAATGTAATACATTACTATTTTAAAATTGACGCAGAAGAATCATATAATTAATCTACAGGGTTTTTTGATTAATCCCTCAGACTGAAATCTTTGTGTAAATGTCATGCAAGTTGTTCAAGAGTGAGACTAACTTTTTCCTGTCTTCAAAACCATACCAAGAGGGAGAGATTCAGTACTTGGGCCTTAGTATGCCTTGCCTGTAGGATATGCCTTAGCTAGAAACTCAGGCTTGTATCTGCTCTTTAACATTCATAATCTTTTGCCACACTTTCCACCCCAATTTTAATGAATACATACATTAGTCATCCACATCCTGATTAGGGAGAAGTCATACACAGGTCTTCAAAGAATCAGAGCACTGGGAGACTGATACATACACTGTGATGTAGAGTGCACATGGTAAGCATGAGAGAAGTTCTTAAAGAAAAAAAAAAAGAGCGTTTTAAAACAGTAACTGCTTGGTTTATACTTTGCATGAATTAGGTGAGGTTTCTTTTCTGATTTTCCTTATTATTTTTCATGAGTCCTGGTTTTGGCTTGGATACAGTTAATTTTCTGCTTAGTAGCTGGTACAGTGTTGACTGTGTTTTGAATTTAGTATGAGAATAATGTTAATAACACACTGATGTTTCAGTTGTTGCTAAGTTCAGCTTACCCTATGTCAAAGGCTTTTCAGTTTCCCGTGCTCTGACAGTGAGGAGGTGCACAGTGCCCAAGAAGCTGTGAAGGAGCACAGCCAGAACAGGTGACCCAAACTAGCCAAAGAGATATTCCATACCATAGAGCATCAGCCTCAGTAATACAGTGATGGGAGTTGGCTGGGAGCCACTGATTGCTGCTGGGGATCGGGGCAGTGGTCAGTGGATGGAGCAGTTGTATTGTGCATCACTTGTTTCTCTTGGGTTTTATTCCTCTCTGTCTCCTTTTCCATTATTATTATTATTAATATTATTAATATTGCTATTGTAATTTACTGTAATTTCCAATTATTAAACTGTTCATCTCTCAACCCATGAGTTTTACTCTTTTTTTAATTATCCTCCCCATCCCACTGGGATGGTGGGAGTAAGTGAGTGGCTGTGTGGTACCTGGTTGCTGGTTGGGGTTTAGTCATGATAGTGTGCAATCTGAGCTTCATGTTTGAGAATACAGGAATTAGACGTCATTGTTTGATGCAGACTTAGGCCAATAGAGGATTTTTTACTTTGGTCACAAGACAAAACTTTTCCACAATGAGAACAATCAGGCATTGAAATAATCTCCCCTGGGAAGTGGTAGAATCCCCATCATGGACATTTTTAAGATTAAGTTGGACAGGGTACTGGACCACCATTTCTGGACTGTGCTTTTGCTAAGAAAGGTTGGATCAGATGATCATTGAGGCCCCTTGCAACCTGGTATTTTGTGGTTCTATGATTCAATAGTCATGGAACTGTGTCAGAAAACTCTTAATGCATGCTGTGCTACTTGTTACCAAAAGCCATATTATATACACTAGATATTGTGCTGGAATAGCAAGTTTAAAACTACTAGAAATTGATTATGTTTGTCAATTTATAACAATTGTTTGCTCTAATTGCTTTAATAATAGAGGGGTTTGATTTGCTACAGAAATATGATCTATTTATATGAACAGACTAACGATACACAAGGAGTTTTGTGGCCATCAGTACATTCTGTGACCAGAATAGCTGACTGTGCATATGGATCTAATTCAAATGAGAACCAAAACACCGGAGAAATACTGTAGAATAATTAGACTATGATTTAGGGGTTATGTGTGCCAGTTGAAGCTACATGAGGAATAATCTAAGGTGCGAATTTGAAAATCTTATTTTGCAGCAAGTTGCTGTGTAGACTTCTCAAGTGCACAAAGGTTTAGCATGTCCCATTGTAATAACGCTGATGGTAATGAATGTATATCTTCTTTTAAGTTCACAATTCAAGGTTTGGCAACTACGTTAGGCACATAAATAGCACAAGAGGGAGTTATTTTCTTCAGAATCCACTAATTTGCGGAAAGGTGCCTGTCTCACCACTTTTGTGTCATCCCTGCCCTTTCCCTGCTGAATGCTCCAGCTGCTGGGCTACAAAATCAGCCTTCCCTCTCCTTATCTTCTTGTGGACCAATGATGCTTGAATTTTTAGCCTCACCATGTCACAGCACTGGCAGGGTGAGTGAAGAGGACTTGTTCTCCTTCCCTTTTAAATATTCTCAGGCCTTTTCATGGGAAATGCAAAATACGGATGATGAATAATTTTCTTTTGGCTGAGGAAGGTACTCAACTCATGTTGTGCCAAATACACTGCCTGACTATAGCTACTGGGATATTGTATTAAAATGGGCATCACTTTGAATGTTTTTGCAGGGCAGGAGTCGCAGCTGCAGGGCTTTGCTTTCATCTTGGTGCTGTTGGCTGCATGGTCTGAGGGTCACTAGGTACATACCAGCTGGGTCTGTGCCTTGGGAGATCGTGGCAGGGGATGACAAGTCTTTGAATCCAAAATGGACTTTGATTTTGGTTCCTCAGCTTAGTCAAACTGACAGTGCCTTAGGGCACAGGCAGTAATAGAATATTTAGGGAGCTTTTGGTAAAAATTTCGGTATCTATCAACTCTAATGTGGCTTGGTCTCTTGGCCTTAATTAACGGCAATTCAGTTAGGTGAACAGTAGGTATGTATTGGGGAGATTTTGTCCTAGCATCTTACGGGTTCAGTTATAGCTGTCCAACTCTTTGCAGACTGAACAGAGAGGATTCTTGTCAGAAAATTTTTACTCTGGAGCAATTCAGTATATGTAAGTGTGTTTTCAAAAAAACATTTACATTCAAGATAACATGTTTAGGGCAGCATAGTTTTTTTCCTGAGTATAAAATTGATACTTTCCACCAAGATGGAAAATGAAAGGAAGAGCAAAAATAGAAAAAAATTCATTAAAATTTAATCTGCCCTCTACAAATCTAAAAGTGTTGGGATTCTTGAATATTTGGGATTACTTGGTACTGAAGTCACTTGTGTGCATTCAGTTCCCTCTGAGCACTGGCTAATTTCCTTTATGTGAATGATAGCATAACTCTGTGGCAGAAGATAATTGCTCCTCTGCACTGGGGAGATGCTTGATGGTTAGATGATGTTAGTGTGTGAGGAATACCATATTTTCCTCTTGATCCTGCCAGAGGAACTTCTTGCTTAAAATAGATAAATGGACCAAGAACCATTCCTTTAATTAATTCCATTGTGATAAAATACACTAGATCTCTTCCTCCTTGAATGATTTTACTAAGTAAAAAGAAACAAATACTATATTTGCAGGTGTAAAAAGTACCTTATATATTTTATTCCTGGGCGACAAAAGTAAGAAACACGTTCTTCAGAACCTCTTCTACTTTTCTATGTGGAAATTAAAGATTATTTTTTCTCCACAGAGAAAAGAAAAAGAAAAATGATGACACTAACCTTCATGGAAGAAGATTGTGTATTAGATTGTGTAATTCTGTGTATTAGCCATGGATTTGAAAAAAAAAAAGTATTAAGCCATTAAAGAGTTTAGTGAATTTAAATTTAATATTGATATGAAAACTTCCCCACTATGAACTTCTGTCTCAGAAGTAGTAGGTTAGGTGAGAGTTTCTATTTGTTTTTCAATACAAGCAGTGCAATGAAGTCTTCATTTCAGAAGATATGAAGTAAAAAACTGTGCTTCTAAGAGCAGTAAGACATTTTAGGCAAGTTTTATCACAAAACTATAAAAGGTACAAGAACTTAACAGCTGATTGAGATAGATGTAAGAACACAATTGCTGAGAGACGCATGAATTGTGTGTTTTTGTCGCACTTGGTCATTTCAATTTTTACTGTCTATGTAGGTAAATGCTGTTAATGGCAGTGAGTTCCCAATCTGAGGTGAGTTACACCTACTGCTCAATAGCTTTTAGCTATACACTCATGAGAATAGCTACTCAGCACTGAAAGTGATTTTGAGAGTTCTTAATACTGAAAGATTTTAAAAGCTAGTTAGGCCTTTTTATACATTTTCAAAGGAAAAACAGAGGTATGCACAACTTGTTTATGCAAAAAATACTTAGGAGAAATATCTACTGTGTAATTTATGTAATGCTGTTATCACATCAAGATTGGTTAAAACATCTCTCAGTGGAAGAGCTGATAAAAAGTGGTTTTGAGGATATGATAATCTCAAAAAGTCTAATCAGATAATAGTGTTATTTAAACTTAACGTGGAATTTTATTAGAGGAAGAGTCATGTACATTCACTGACATTGCTATGGCATTTCTGAAAGTATCTGTTACAAAGTTGGAAATGTAATAGTAATGCTGAAATTATGAAATTAGTCCAACTAAAATAGTACCATTAGTGAGGGAAGGTCTGTGGAATTCTAGGAGGGACTTAGTTTTTAACATTTTTTCAAGGATTTTCTATTATTTTAGGGAGGTAAAGGAAGGAGAATTTAAGTTTTTGCTATTGTTGTCGAAATCCTTGCTAAAGGGCCATTTTATGAGCTAGAATTGTCTTTCTAAAGTGAAAAATAAAGTGTGCTAAGAAATTGTGTAGATAAGCACACATACAGCTATGGCTCTGTGTAAAAAAGCCATATGGCTCGATGTAATACTGTATAACAAATTCCTGCCCATCACCTTCTCTTATCCTTACCATTTTGCAAACATAATGTGTATTGAAATTCTCATAGAAATGTGATACAAAATCCTGCTAACATATGCTGAAAAGTAATCCAAATTTCCTATGATATTATATTCTTACAGAGATATACAGGAGCTTCATTTTGTAAAAATTGAAACTCTGCAAAAATGACAACCTAGGGATCAAAAAACCAGAATTACCAGTACATCCTTTTGGACATTAGGGTAGTTTGTCTGCTGGGAACCAGTGGGACCAACTGGCCAGTGATGTAATTCAGTAGTCTTATATCCTTATATTTGTCTTACTTTGGTTTATATCTGTCTAGTCCTTGCTTTTAATGATCTTTATGTTATACTTTACCGTTGAAAGAAATGCCTTTTTGCTATTCAGAAGTAAATACTGACCTTTTTCATATCTTTTTGTGTGACTTTTGCTAGTTCCGCTAGTGTTGTTCAATAGCGATTTTGTGTATTTGCAGCCAATCTGATCCAAAGCCCAGAGAATGTAGTCATGATTTGTTTATATAATTCAGCAGGCTTTGGATCAGAACTTATGGCTGTGGCTTTTATGAAATGTATTATTCTTTTAGATAGGCTAGTGCTGACAGAAGTTATTTTCCTAGGTGTTAGCAACATAGTAATGCATGTGTTTGATAACAAAAAAAAGTGCCTCTGTGCTGTGCCCTCACAGGACTTCTCAAGGAACTAAACAGACTGCTCATTAACATTTATTGGTCCAGAAGGGAGGGAGGAAAGAGGGAAGGATGGAGGTCATACCACAGTAGAAGAGAAAAGGAAACTGTATTGATTTGCTCAGTGAAAACCAATATTGTTAGATCTATTGAACTGAGAAGATTATATGCTCTCTTTTAGAATACATCATTGCATTTTGTTTCTCTAATGAGTGCCTGGTTCTGTCACCCAAGATAATTTCTAAAATACAACAGAGTCTACTTTGTAGTAATGAAGACTGAAAACTGAAGACTGAAATAGTGCCATAATGCAAATCATTAGATTTAGATGGTGAACTGTACTCTGGCAAAAATGAAGTTTCTTGCTGGTGAAGATGAATTTCATTTTGCTCATCTTCTGGAACTACATCAACTATCACTTAGCAGACAGCTGCTAAATGCTGCACTTGTAGCAGATTATAGCTTCCTCTTTCTTTGCTTCAGCTGAGTGTCTTTAAAGTGCATTTTTTTGGTCAGTTTAAAATTGGTGCTAGCTTTGAATCTACACAATTTTTGTACTGTGTATGTGTTTCATATGTGGCCATTCCATTTGTGATAGAATGGTACTTACATGATGTGGGACATATATTATCAAGAATGAAATAAAGCAGGAGGAAGAATGTTTCTTTTTACTGGGCGTATTTTCATTTGGCACTGTACCAAATTTCTTTCCTTAATACTTAGTTGAAAAAAAGTATAACTTAGATCTTAACACTACAGTAATTATAAAAAATTACATGGGAAGTTTTCATTATGTATCACTACATGATTCTTTAGCTGCAGTTATATGCAAATTCAGGAGCAATGAAATGAGAATAATAGAAAAGAGGTACCTTAAAAGGTTGACAGAGTTTTTCCCATAATCCTTCTCCTAGTCTAAACAGCTATGCCATTGAGTGCACTGCAGATGGAGGATCAGTGATAATCTGTATTCCTCTAGCATAGAAGTATTTGATTGTATATTTTCTAACTAGCCTGCAATGGGCAGATCTTTTAGAGAATGAATGAAGAAGAAGAGGAACTGCAAACAGTTACTATTATGCTGTCCATTGGCATTTATCCTCCTATGCATTTTGCTCACTAATTCACTTAATCTGACTATGACTCATAAGACTGACTCCCAGGAAGAAAAAATAACTGTATTAATAATACTGATTACAGTTTTCCATTGTATCTCAACAACTATAGTTTATTCTATCTGGGGATAAAGTGAAAAAGCAAAAAAATTTTCTCAGTTGATTTTTGACTATTTTATTGATCCATGTCTCAGTGACTGTAGATGTGAAGAAAGCATAAAAAGTTTATGTTCAAAAAATAAGCAAGCAGAAGATGAAAGAAAGAGCCATAGTCTGAAGATAGCAAAATGTTTTATCAGAATTTTCCTGACACATCTTCTGTGATAGATTTTAATAAGAGGTAAGTGGTCCAGCAAATTTTAAATGAGGAACAGAGAAGATTAACATAATAGGGTTTAGCTGAAGACAGGTTAGTGCTGTGACATCTTTCAGGGTATTCTCAGAAAGAGTCCATATTTGTGTGCAAATAGACACGATACAAAGAATAAAGTCTAGATATGCTGATACTTAGATACCAAAATGACAAGTCACTAAATGGAATAATAGATTAGATGTTTTGGCTTGCCTGAATGCATCCGGTTGCAAAACAATTAGAATTTTTTGTTGATTCTGTTTATTTGAAATATTACACCCTGCATTAAGAAAATTTGTTGAATTAATTTCTCTGTCACTGTATGAGTGCCAAAAAAATTCATGGGGTAGATATATTTCACTTCTGCTCATTTAAAAGCAAGTTACTTTGTTAGTGTAGAACTTTGAGGGTTTAAGTGCTATTAAATGTTTTTGTAGAGGACAACCATTTACTCTATGGGCTGACTCTCTTTAACCAAACAAGTACAATTTTTGAACACTTGACCTACACGTTGGCAAGAAATCCATTCTTGGAGAACCTACAAGCAACTAAATCACTGAGACAGTCATAATAAGTGGCTAAGCCCAAACCTGGAAGCCAAAACTCCTTCTCTCTAGCTATGACTGTTTTCAGACAAGTAATTTCATCCATTAAATTTAGGGATTTTCCAATCTGAAGAATTTTTACAAACTTTATGAGACTGATCACAATCAGGCTATGGGGATAGTTGGGACTTTTGGAGGGGAAAAACACAACCCCAAAAATCCTTAAAGTGAAGACCAAGCAAGATAAAGCAGAAGTGTTGTCTTCTACTCAATAATATGCAAAATTTAAGCCATCCGTTTTTTTATGATCGTAATGTTTCCCTAGAATGCAATGTTATGCCATAGCCTTTGGAGTACGAGATACAGTAAGATTCACAAGATTTATATTGGCAGAACTTCTCTTTATGGGTGGTGCACTTACCCAGATTGAGAATTGAAATCATTCTTCTGCGTTGTGCAACTTTTGCTAATAAGCTAAATGCGGTAGTTATTAATGGTATGAAACATCCTGAGATTCGCTGATCTCCATCTCCTCTGTTCATCCAGTTTGGATGCACTGTCTAAATAATAACACAGAAATAAAGAGGGAAGAAAATAATGATCTCTGTAGTTTGATGTTTGGAGAGAGATTGATTTGGCATCTAAATTTAAATTTTGTCCCCTTATAAGTACCCCCATCTTTTCATGACCTTATTTCTAATTTCCCATACCTTAGATAAAATGTGTTTGCTTAAAAAAAAATTGGAACCACTTAACACTTCGAAGCAATGAGTCAACAATATTTTTGGTAAGGACAATCCATTATTAACAGCCCATACAGAGGGATTATCTTTAGTTTCCTATATGTGTCCAATCTATATTTATAAAAGTAATTTTAACATCATGAAAAAAAAAGCTGATGAAAAACATAGAGGAAGAAATTAAGTGGAGGTAAAGAATCCATCTCTCCTTTCTTCTGCCTTTCATCTATTACATAAACCCTAGGGTTCACATCCATTTAAATTATTAAAGGTCTTCCCTGAGCATTTTTTTCTCCAGACTAAACAGCCTCAGCTCCCTCAGCTGCTCCTCATAAGACTTGTGCTCCAGATTCTTCACCAACTTTGTTACCCTTCTGTGCTGGTTTAAAAGTTAACCAGCAAGGGAAAATGAACTCAATTCAAAAGAGAGATTTATAAGTCAGAATAACAATTTATTAAAATAATGCAATAAGTGCAATTATACAGACAGACAATTGGTTTTAACCCACAAAACCCAAATGTATAAACCAGCACCCTAGGGTATGAACAAGAGTGGTGTACCTTGGCCCACCCCCGAGTCCAAAGCAAAGGGAGAGGGAATAAACCTGCTGGTGGGAGAGCTGCTGCAGTCTGGTCAGAAGTGGTGATTGCAGTCCAGTCGAGGGTGGTGGTCTCAGTCTAGTTGAAGGCAGTGGTCTGGAGTCTTCCTCTGGATCCCACGAGAGAGCCTCAAGGCTCTGAAACTCCCAGTTATATACTCTCCAGTTCAGGCGGGAGTGCTCAGTCCCTCCCTCAGAGTAGGGAATTCCATAAAAGGGCATGCGGATGCTCAGTCCCTCTTCCATATAAGGGTATCAGAGCGGGGAATTCCATATAAGGATATCAGAGCAGGGAATTCCATAAAAGGGTACAGGAACATCTTCCCACCTTGCAGGCCTCTACTGACAGCAGTTTTTGGGAAATGGCATGGAGGCTATAGAATACACAGTTTTGGGTTACACCCATCCAGGGATGAATTGGTCCCAGCCGTTCTAACCAGGACACCTTCTCTGGACGCACTCCAGTTAACTCAATGTCTTTTCTCTAGTGAGGACCAAAGTGGAGGCCAAAAGGAGAACTGGATGCTCATTGTAGGGATGGGATCATTGGGACTAAGGTTAAGGAGCAGAGTTAGGTATGAACATTTCCTACAAAGAAAGGGTAGGAAAATTTTCTTTAGGCATTCTGCCCTTGGCAAGAGTGGCAAGGGTTATAAGTTCTTCATTAACTTGTAATCTGCTTTGTTTGGGTTATTTTCCTTCTTTGTGAATTGTCAGTTACTTCTTCAGAGCTGACAGCTTTGACAAACATTGCTTCCGCTGTGCACTCTTCAAGATATATTGTGCACATTTTTATTCTCCTCAGATTTCCAAAGCACAGTTTGGGGGAATTAATTTTCAAAGCTCAGTTTCAACAATATTTTTCAAAATGGCTGGCACAGCTTTGATTTATGATTTCCATCATAACACCTATAGTAAAACAATCTGTTCTTGTTTTAAAACATTCAGTTCTTTTGCTTTTACTTTGGCTTTCAACAAGTTATGTAAACTGCAGCAGTTTCACCACCTGCTACCTACACCGGATGCATTTATGTTAACATTTTAGTTTGGATCAGGAGTGGACTTTTAAAGCAAATCTCCTGTCTACGCCCCACTTGCCAAGCTTTGGTTCACAAGGTAGAGTTGTGTCACAGTGTATGACTTGGATCCATCTTAACTGGTACTAAACAGGAGATGTACTGCAGGAGAGTACCTTCTACCCTTCAGCAGCTGATGAGCATTCAGCCCATGGGATCAGATAGAGCTAGTCTGAGGTAAAAACCTTCTGAAAAACGTATGGTATGGACATCTGGTCCTCAACCTCAACTGTTTCGCTCTATAAATCTACTCATATCGTTCAGCACAATTTGCTAATATAGACACAACCAGTATTGGCTCCAGCACTTGCAGAATTCTTACCTAAATATATATTTTGCTGCTCAAATGTAATTTGGATTATCATTACCAGACTCCAGTTCTCCATTCCTTCTCAGACTCCATTCCTTATGATATTCCCCATAATGTGTTCCTGTACCAGACCAGAGCCCGCCATTGATTTCCTGTACATTTTAATCCATAGTTTTTTATCCATGCTACAGCCTCACACTGTCTTCTGTGTTGAACAAAGATTCCTATTGTTATCATGCTAGGAATTTATTTATTACACACTGAGCCACAGGTAATAACTATCAAGTTGAAGAACTTAAGTTCTACATACAAAACCACATAATACAAAACTAGGAAGTTGGAAGGAGATTGTAGTTTCTCTAATTTTAATTTATTTGTTTTTATTGAACTCGATAGTGGAAAGTAGGGAACGTAAAGAGTAGTAGGGAAAATAGTAGGGACTTTAAAGAGAAGATGCAAAAATGGCATAACAGCATTCAACAAAAGAAGCATGGAAGAAAGTACCCAAAAGCACACTAGCGGGAGAGAGAAAAGAGTAGTGTTTTTAGTCAGTTCTAATGTCAATGGTGGAAAGAGCAGAATAAGGGAATGCATGTTGGAAAACAATTTGTGATGATGTTCTGAAAGAGAGACTGCAGGTGGGCAATAGGATATGTCAGTGGAAAGAGAATGGAGATTTCCACTGCCTTGGGGCAACAGCAGGAGTCTTGAGAAGTCTTCGGCTGTGGCAAAAGGAGCAAAAGAAGTAGAGCATGGAGCAGGGACTGCAGCCTAACTCCAGGGGATGGCCATTGGCAGCCAGCTCAGCACAAATTGGCAGAAACTTGCCAGGCAGGGCTCTAAAGAGTTTGCTGCAACTTGGAAAGTCACTGAGCTGTCTGAAAGCAGACCTGGTGTAGTGGGTTTCCATGGTTGGGTTTTGGTGGGGGAGGCTACAGGGGTGGCTTCTGTTAGAAGCTGCTAGAAGATTCCCCTGTTCCATGGAGCCAGTGCCAGCCGGCTCCAGGATGGACTTCCTGCCACTGGCCAAGGCCAAGACAATCAGGAGTGATAGTAACACCTCTGTGATAACATATTCAAGAACAGAAGGTTGTTGCACAGAAAAAATTCCAGCCAGGGAAGAGCGGAGTGAGAACATGGGAGTAACAACGTAGACACCAAGGTCAATGCAGAAAGAGTGGGAGGAGGTGCTCCAGGTGCCAGAGCTGAGGCCCCTGAAGTCCGTGGTGCAGACCATGGTGGAGCAGCTGTGCCCCTGCAGCCCATGGAGGACCATGAGGGTGCAGAAACCCACCTGCAGCCCAGGGAGGAGCCCATGCTGGAGCAGGTGGATGCATGAAGGGGAAGCTGTGACCCTGTGGGAGGCCCAGGATGGAGTGGGGTCCTGCCAGAGACCTGCAGCCCATGGAGAGGGAAGCCCACACTGGAGAAGTTTTTCCCGGGTAGGACTTGTGGCCCCTGTGGGGGACGCACGCCGGTACAGCTCATTTGTGAAGGACTGCACTCCATGGAGAAGTGACCCATGGGACAGCAGTTTGGGAAGAACTGCTGCCTGAGGGATGGACTTATGCTGGAGTGGTCCAACAAGGACTGTCTCCTGTGGGAGGGACCCCACGGGAGCAGGGGAAGGACTCCTCTCCCTGAGCAGCAGCAGAAACAACAACTGACCGTAACCCCCATTCCTCGTCCCCCTGCATTGCTCAGGGGGAGGAGGGAGAACATGGAAGGAAGGAGGGGTGGGGGAAGGTATTTTTAAGACTGTTTTATTTCTCACTCTTTGGCTCTTATCCTGTTAGTAATAAATATAAGTACTATCCCCACTTTGAGTCTTGTTTTGCCTGTGAAGGTGATCAGTCACTGACCTCTCCCAGCTCTTAACTCTACTCATGAGTTCTTAGCTGTTTTTTTCCTCTCTCCTCTGTCCAGTTGCAGAGGGAGAGTGAGAGAGTGGCTTTAGTGGGTACGTGGTATCTGGCCAGGGTCAACCCACTACACCTGGTAACAAGAGCCTGTCTGCAGGGATGCATGGGGCAAACTAAGAATTGTTATTTCTGTCCTTTTTGACCCTGTTTGAAAGCTTTTCTATGTAAAAGTTAACTATTCTAGTTTATATTTACATAAAATTGGCTTTCTTGGTTTTAAAAACCTTCAATATTTTTTAGAAAATTCACTATAGAAGACCTGAGTAGATTCTTCTTCAAGTATTGGTTGACTTGATCTCAGGATTTCTTAAGGAAAGCTTTAGAGAGAGGTGAAATATTAACCACTCTTTTCTTATCAAAGTACATTAGAAATCAGAATACTGCATTATTTTCCCAGGTGATAAATTATAACAGGTAATGTCCAGGACAAGTGTGACTTCAGGAGGACCTGCAAGCTTACTCTGTGTGACATTCCCAATGTGCTTGCTTGGTACAGGGCACTAATGCCCACCTGCAGGATATTCACATTCATAACCCTGTGACTTGAACTCACTTTGGGTTGCTTGGCTGTTGTGCCTAACAGTTTTTTCTGTTGCTGTTTGCAAGAAGTAAATGTGTTTGTCTACCATCTGACCTGCAGTAATTCTGATGCAACAAGGTGATCCTGGTAACTAGCTTGACTTGTACTTTTTGAATAATTTAGCTCAGGTTTGTTTCTGGGTAGCTGGCTATCCAGATTAGGCATCTTATATTACTGTCTATTGTCATGGTGACAGGACTGGCTGCTCTCTTCTCCCCTCTCTGAGTTTTCCAAGTGCAGTATGAGGGCTGTCCTTGCTTGGGGTACAATACAACAAATCTTCACTGACAGACTTGGATGTGGCACAGTGTCCTGTATATGAGTGTTGTTTTGTTTCAACATATGTAATAGAATTCAAACATACGCACTGGATGCACTAATATTAGCTCTTAACTACTAGCAAGTGGGAAGCTAACTGAAGCAATTACATTTTCTTAGGTCTGTGCAGTTAACTCTTGGTTTTAATTAGCCTGCTGAAGTGTTACCAGAATTCCCTGTCAGGAAAAATATCTATATGTTTGCAAACACATAAATATACACAAAATACCGTCTTATTTATATTAGGATGTTATGTAAACAAAAGATTCTCAGAGCAGCTGCTAGCTCATCATACTGCTTAGTGGAGTAGTTGTGCATTTCTTATGAAAAATAATCAAGTCTTTGTTGAAGGACATGGTACCTGTGTCCGTGTTGTCTATGTTTGACCTGGTCCCAGTGAAGTGCTGTGCAGCCCCTGTGCCCTGGAGAAGGGGTCTTGCTGCAGTGCAGGACCTCCCAGCTGCTCTGCCCAGCCGCAGCAAAGGGAGAAGGGTGGTTGGAGTAAGAGCACACAGCCCTCCCTGGGCAAAGCCAGGCCATACAGCCAGACACAACATTGCTAATCCATTTTCTTTTTCAGGGTAAAATCACTTTACCTTTTCTCCTCTGTGTAAGGAAATTTTTAAAACATCTTGCTGGAGAGCTGACTTCATTTGGCAGAATGAACATTAATGACATTGGCATGATTAAAAGTTATTTGGAGAGGATAGTTTTGCAGAAGTTCCCCAGTTTTTTTGAATGCTGATTTCTTTCACCTAGAAAGTTGGGTTTTCTTAATTTATGCATATTGTGTGTGAGGGTTTTGGTGTTGGTTTATATTTTCCTTAGAGATTCATAGGAATGTGTGTATGATGTCTAAAGTGGTCAAAGTGTGACTTAACTGTTGAATGTAGGATGCAAGGGTAGGTGTGCTAAATATTGCTACAGACAAAGTCTAAAAGAAGGGCAGGTACTCTGATCTCAGATTGCAAATTGTGTTTTAACTTTACCACAGTAAAAATATATGGATACCGCTTTGAGTTTTAAATGTATTTACCTAAAATGTTTTGATTTCTAGGAACTTTGAACCAAAAGAACTGGGGCAAGAAATATTCAGCCTGTAATGGTGCCAAACAATCACCTATTAATATAGATGAAGATCTTACCCAAGTAAATGTGAATCTGAAGAAACTTAAATTCCATGGATGGGAAAAGGAAACTCTGGAAGATACTTTCATTCGCAACACGGGCAAAACAGGTAAAAAGACAGATTTCCTGTTTGGAGCTAAATGAGGTCAGAAAAGTGGACAGGTGGACAACTAACCAAAGACTTGTAATGGATCATTTTCATTTCACTTTTCCTTAGCTGATGCATTCTGAACTTACCTATTAAATAAATAAACAAATAAACAAATAAATAGATAAGAACAGTGATGACAATAGTTAAACATAACAGAAAAATCACACGAATAAAAATTATGTGCATGGACAGATATAGCCAAAACGATCACATCATTACTATCATCCTATCAGGGGCACTTCATAGAAGCTAAACAGTAATTTGGCATTTGCTATAAAATAATGGTAATTATCATTACATATGTAGACTCTAATGAATATGCAAAAATGATTTTTTAAAAGTATGAATAAATTACTTACCCATCTGAAAGCACTTCATGGATGAGTTGAGGTTTCAAAAAACTCTGAATGGGATTCATCTCACTTACACATAGACACATACGATGTAGAAACTTGCATCTGAATTACTCTTGTAGACTTCTTCTAACAGTCAAAGAAGATAATTAGATGCTTTTATGGTCTAATTTGTCTTACCAATTTTAGAATTGTATTTTAGAAAAAAGTGATTTATAACTACAAGTTCCTATTTCTCTCAGCCATAAAAGAAGCTTATGGTGGTATTTAAATTGTCAGACAAATCTTTTTGCAACCCCTTATAAATTCAGGATAGCAGTAACTAAAAGCTACTTGTTAGAAATACTGTTTCTGGTTTTGGGCATAAGTGTAGAGCAAGGAATCTCTAAACAACGTTCTTTGCCTTCTGCCAGTTCCAGTGAGACCCTTAGACCAGCCTTTAGTTTAATTTAGTGCAGTGCAGTGCAGTTTAGTTTAGCATGTTGTTCCTGATTTCTGTTCTTGGCCCCATCTTGTTTTTCCTACATACTACTCACAAATCACTTACTTCCCTCTTGCCCTACTAGCTGAGATAAACAGTGCATTTGTCTTTTCATGATGCCCCTGAGAAAACATTCTTTAAAGTCCTTGAAAGTGAGCTGAGCTCTTCCTCATCTACAGAAATTCAGATATTATACAAGGAACTGCTAAGCTCATTAAAATAGTCTTCAAGGTTTTGAGGAAAGTAATGTAATGGAACTGAACTCTGTTAGTGGTCTTTTTAGCAAGAGGTGAAGCAATTCTCCATAGCTGGAGACAGGAAAGCCAAAATGTATGGCTTCAGTCTACTCCATCCTGCTCGTTCTCTCCAGAAGACAAATGCTTAGACCCATCTACAGTTTGTGTGCAACTGTGTCCAGCTGAGGACCTGTTATGTTTTCCTGTGGGATACAGCTCCACAGCTAAGGGGTCTCACAGTCAGGACAATCGTCCTAAGAAATGGCTAAAATTTTCTTTTCTCATGTTGCTTCATGATTTGTATAGAGAATTGTGGTAAAATTGGGGTGTGGGTGTGTATTTTCCCTTTTGTTAAAAAAACGGGTGCTTTCAGGAAGTTATGTGTTCAGGAATTTACTTTCTTAGAAAACCAACATGGTGGTTAAGTCAGTTGTCTGAGCTTTTTAATGTAGTTCTGTATCTAGTTTCAGTTAATAGGAGATGAAGTGCACTTCATTAAATTATTATTTTATGAATTTTAGCATGAAATGAAACATTTTCTCCATGATAAGAGTGAATTACCACACTTCTTACTTAGTTTAAATAACCAATTTCCTGTCAAATTACTTATGAAATACAGAGAAATGTGTGTATCATATTACCTTCTAGCACCTAATACTGAAATATGAGAGTTATAGCTGCCTTGGCTGGTGTTTATCTTGACACTCCTTATTTTCTCTCTTTCTCCATTTGTTCAGTGGAAATTAATCTGACAAGTGATTATTATGTAAGTGGAGGTGGGTTAGACACCATATTCAAAGCAAGCAAGATCACTTTTCACTGGGGAAAATGCAACGCATCATCAGATGGATCAGAACACAGTTTAGAAGGACAAAAATTTCCTCTTGAGGTAAAGTACAGAATTGATTTTGATTATTTTGATGATTTGACAATCTGAAAAATTAATATTCTTTACTAAATACCTTTGTTTTCTCTTGATTTAAGTCTATTTGCAAATATAATCATTCACTTAAATCCAAATTAATAATATCTAAATTATTAATTTGCATTTTAGAAGGGCAGTGTAAAGTGTTAGTCAATGACATGTTGGGAATGTCTAAACTTTGTTTTCACACATCTTTTAAGATGACATGAGATGTCAGTTCTGCTAATCTGACAAAGTTAAAGCTCCCACTAACAGTTAAGCTCATATGAGTTTGACCCATCATATTCCACATCAGTTCATTGTTTATAGTGTAAATGGACTTCTCAAAGCTAGGACTTCGCTGAGAGCCCATGAGAGCTGCTGGACCTCATAGTGACAAAGCACGGCCCATGTCGCTGGGCAGGAAAGAGCCATGTGAGAGCAGGTCCTGGGTGCAGCCACATTCACAGGCAGCCAGGCCAGCATACCCCTGGCTGGTTTGGCAGAATAGTTTGCAGCAGCATGGGGATGGAGCAGCTCTCGCTGAGATACACAAAGGCACTCTGCAGGCCAAACTTTCTACCCTCAACATGGCATCATGGTCATTTTCCAGTTAAAAAGATGTAGTTGTGGCAAGCAACTGCGTTGCTCCTCATTCCAAGTACTTTGGACTTCTATGTGAGAGCAAAGCAATAGCGCCAAGATTGACCTATACACAGGGGAGAGCTGTGAGCCAGGAGCTTTCCCTGGGCAGTGTCGTTTCCTTCACCTCATTAGCCATTCGGAAATACCCACTCACGCTCCATCTGTCCTGCCATTGAAGAGAATATTCTCTTCCATCATCATCTCCTAGAAAGCCAGTCAGAACACTGCCCATTCATGTTGGTGGCCCAGTGCTGGAGATTTCCCAGCTGCAGTCAGATATGGGCAGAGAGTGTCCAGTAATGTTACATTACCAATGCTTCTCTACACTTACTGCAAGGCAGATGCAGTAGGCACATCTTGAAGTATTATTCATGTTTTATCACTGATTTCAAGATTCATCTCACCTGCGTCCTCTAGATCATGTGTCCAGAAGAGGAGAACTCCTGCGTTCTTAATAGTTTTCCAGGAGAGGTTGTTTTTAGATAGCCAATTGCTGATGAATTCTATTCTTTATCTTCAGATAATGCATGTAAGATAGATAAAAAAATCTATGTATTTGTATTTAAATTTTTTGTTTGGATGGTTTTTTTTCTCAAAATGGTAGTATAAGTAACTGCCTTTTTAAATTTTTTAATATATATAACATTTGAATATATTTTTACTTGCAGATGCAAATCTACTGCTATGATGCAGATCAGTTTACAGATTTTGAAGAGGCAGTTAAAGGAAATGGAAAATTAAGAGCTTTATCAATTTTATTTGAGGTAAACAAAGTATATCTTTGTGTCATTTAACAAGCCTTAAAACACACCAGATGTTCAAACTGAATTTAACTGGTCCCATTGTGTGACCACTGAGTTAAAAAATTGCATGTATCTTTCTAATTTATTCTTGCAGAAAAGCAAATGGACAAAACACATTTGCTTGGCTTTAAGGGATCTATAATTTTGGTGGTAAACTGTAACTTTCAAATTTTTTTCATGGAGCGTGCACTGTTAAAATACACAATTTCTTTTTAACAGATTGGACTAGAAGATAATCCAGATTATAATGCAATCATTAATGGAGTAGATAGTGTTAGTCGTTTCGGTAAGTTTGCCTCCATGTTTTATTGATTACTGATTAGACTAAATTCCATTTCAGTGTGATTATGAAACCTTTAGGACATTGAGGAGCACAGTATTGTGTTGCTCAGCCGTGTCTATTTTGTTAGAAATTACAGAAGTTATCTGGATAGACTGGAGAGCTCACGATCACCAACCACGTGAAATTTAACATGAGCAAGTGCCAGATTCTGTACCTGAGACCGGGTAGTCCTTATTATTTGTACAAACTGGGGAATGAGAGTCTGGAGAGCATCGCTTTGGAAAGAGAGCTGGGGGTTTGGTTTGATGGCAAGGTAAATATGAGTCATCAGTGCCCTGGCAGCACTGGTCAACCATGGAGGGTCAACCATGTCCTAGGGAGCATCAGGCAAAGCATCACCTGCCAGTTGAGGGAGGGGATTGTCCCCCTCTGCTCTGCACTGGGGCGGCCTCCCATGGGTCCTGCGTGCAGTTCTGGGTGCCACAGTGTAAGAAGGACGTCAGGCTATTAGAGAGCATCCAGAGAAGGACAACCAAGATTGAGAAAGGTCTTGAAGACAAGACACACAAGGGGTGTCTGAGGTGACTTATTTTGTTCAGCTTGGAGAAGGGGTGCCTCATCACAGTCTACAACTTCCTTAAGAGGGGCAGCAGAGGGGGATTTGCTGATCTCTCTGTGGTGACCAGTGATAGGACCTGAGGACATGGAATGAAGCTGCATCAGGGGAAGTTCAAATTGGACATCAGAAAAGGTCCTTCACTGAGATGGTGATCTGTCACTGGAACAGGCTCCCCATAGAAGTAAGTGGTCATGGCACCAAGCATCTGGATGATGCTCTTAGTCGTATCATTTAGTTTTAGATAGTCCTGTGAGAAGCAAGGAGTTGGACTTGATGATCCTCATGGGTCTCTCTTCCAACTTGAGATATGATTTTCTATGATTTATTTACCCCAAGACTGAGTATTTGTAACAACAGAACTAAGTGTAAATGAATAAATCTAACTATCATGAGAAATTTGCAACTGTTTAAATGCTAAAACCAGGTAAATCTGGATTTTTTATGTGAGTCTTCTTAATCATACATTTCAGTATTTTTATATCTGGTTGGAAGCCAGATAATGCTGTTGCAGCTATCCAGGGTGGGTCTTACAAGAGTGAGACTATATGAATATCAGTATTCAGTAGACTCAGAGGAGAGGAATCCTTCTTTTCAGTAGCTCCTGTGAAAATCTGAAATAATCCAATTATTTTGTATTTGTAGTAGCATTATTAAAACCAATTGTTAACAATTTTGTCTTTAAGAAATACTCTGACGTGGTTGCTTATTGGAACACGTTGGAATTCAGTGTGGTACATGAAGAGATCTGGGCTCTGTTTCTAACTCAGTTTCACAGTGGCTTTGCAGAAGAATAAACGTGAACGAGCACTGTCTTGAACAGGGATATTTTCTTACATCATGTCCATAACCTTAAGTAAACTCTCTCAGATTTCCTTTGTGTAATGATGCTAGATTTTGTAAAGGTCCTTTAGATCGATAGGTTGCAAGTGTACAAAGCTGTTTTAAAAGCTTTCAAAAGTATGATGCTAAAATCAAGATTTTCTTTTCTCTGGAAAACAAACACTATTCAACAAATATAAAAGGGAGCAACTTTCATGAGTTATAAAGACAGAGGAGGTGAAAATGTAAAGCAGTTAAGATTCATTACTTTTGTGTGCCATCTTCTATGAAACAAAAAGGAGAACGAGTAATACAAGGCAGATGCCATCCTACAGCCTTGGAAGGAGCTGTAAAACTAGCAGTAGCAAGATTCAAGATACAGTCTCTACATGGCACTTCAACAATGAATAGAATATCATTTTCTTGAAAAAATTGCAAATGAGCTCAGAAAATTCAGGTCATGAATAATCAAGTTGTTTCTTCTGAAGAAGGTGAATAGCACACAATCTGTCTTTGTCTGTGATGTACATGAATTGTTCTTGTCAGTCATATCTATATTGTGCTTATTTGAATCCGAATTGCTGAGTTCTCAAGCTCTGCAGAGGAGCACTTCTGTTTCTTTTGGACAAACTCTCTGTTTTTCATTATTCTTTGTACATGTTTTATTTTAAAATCCAGGCTGTGAATAAAATTTTAAAATTTTATTTTAAAATCTAGGCTGCCATTAAAGGACATTATTCTAAAATCCTAAGCTGTGAAATGTATGGCAGGATTCTTATTATGAATGAGAAGTTTCATGTCCCCATGTCAAGCATCTACATAAAATGGACTGGCATTCTTTTTTACTGAGGCAGGGATATGTTAACTAGACACATACCAGATAGCAATGATACCTTCTGTCTGAAGGCTGATTAATATTTCGGCAGGAGAAACAGAAGGATGGGCTTTGCTTGACACTGCCAAATGTTCCCTTTTCATGACACATGGAAAAGAGAAGAGGAGGAGCCAGCTCCTAAACCTTAACTCAGTAGAGCAGTCACTCTACAGAAGAAAAGCACCAATCACTTGTAATAAACTGATCATGTAATGTCACCAAATTTGTAAAGAATTATGAAGACAAAGTTCAAAAATCTGTACAGGGGTCAAGTAACATATATCTAAAACCACAAGTTAATACAGGGTCTGAAAATTCATTAGATATTTAGAAGTGAATATTTACCAAATAGGGAGAAATTTAAAATCAGTAACTTTCAATTGAAATAAGGTATATAAGGATCTATGCTATTCCAAGCTGTGAAAAACAGCATGAATTTGGATGCACCAGACAATAAGGCAGATAATTGTCACAGACTGAATAAGTCTGCCTTGTTGAAGTTGGCGCCATTTATGCCAATTTCTGTTGCTGGACCCTACTGCCATACCAGTAGAAACTTAGCCTTCTGAGGATGGACTTTCAGCAATTCCTCATGCTTACTAACAGCTGACAATGTACCAGGTAAACTGCTGACCTGAAAGATGTGATTTTGTTTTCACAGGACAATAAACAGAGTGGTCACACTCTCCCAGAGGACATCTTTGCATTCTTCGCTGCTTTATGTTACAGTTTTTTGCTGTATTATCGCCATTTTAAAAAAACCTGTTCCACAGAAATTCTGCTTGCACTATCGCAAGTTATATTAACTCTCAGGTCTAACATGGTGACAGCTCCCCAGTCAGTGATTTTCTGCAGCAGTTTGGATCCTGCAAGGAACTCAACAACTTGATTAATTTCAGGGAGAATTTGAAGCCATGTAATGAAACCTAGAACAAAGATTTAACGTTTTTTTTTTCTTTGAAGTTCAAGAATGGGACAAAGATTTGGCATCTTGGGCGTTTATGAGTAAGCTTACAGATGAACAAATTCTTGTGAACCAATGTACTGATTACTCTATTTATTACTGGAGTAACTCAGTACACCTTCCCAAATAAACAGAGTGGGTTTTGAAGTATACTTATTCAAACTAAGTAGAAAAGGCCCTGCAATTTATTTGTATGTTAGTCTCTCTGGAGATTAAATTTTGAATAACCTCAAAATTAGCACGTTCCTATAGTGGTAACTCTTTTAGAGAGTGTGATTTCTATTTATTCATTGCTTCTGTAGTATTTTAACCATCTGACTATTTGGTTTTTTTTCAGGAAAACAGGCAGCCTTAGAACCATTTATTTTGCTGAATCTTTTGCCGAATGCAACAGACAAATATTACACTTATAATGGATCTTTATCAGCTCCTCCATGCTCTGAAACAGTTGAATGGATTGTGTTTAAAGATACCATAAGTATTTCTGAAAACCAGGTAATTTGTGTAGTGTTGTAAAACCAAAACATTATACATAATACCAAAGAAAAGAATTTGCCATGTGTGGCATTCATTGCCAGCCCAACAACATAGCTTTTCTTCTATCTAGTTAGAAGGTTTTCATGCAGCCATTAAATTAGAAAGCATGTATATTACTGGAGTGTGTTATCTTTTCCTTTTTTTTTTTTTAGTTTAGGACTAGAATCTGAGTCATTTCTTGTCTTAAAATGGGGTAAGAACATACTCCAGGCTGTCTGGACTTCGAACTCAGATAAAGAGGAGTACAAAACACTCTTTCCGTGTTACCCCAGTCAAATGGTGGTGCTGGGTAGAGCACAGCTCCAACAGCAGAGTGGTTGAGAAATACTGGTGGAGTAAACCATTAGATTTATTGATGGTACAGAAGAACAAAAGTTCAGTGCCATGCTGGATAGCTCAACTGTGAGACTTCAACCAGCAGCTTCTCCCAGTTTTTGCCTCCTGGCAGAATCTGCTCAATTTATTTTGACTTCTGACTTCTTTTTTTCCTCACCTCTTCTAGTTAGCTGTATTCTGTGAAGTCCTTACAATGCAGCAGTCTGGCTATGTTATGCTGATGGACTACCTACAAAACAACTTTAGAGAACAGCAGTATAAGTTCTTTGGGCAAGTGTTTTCCTCTTACACTGGACAAGAAGAAATTCATGAAGCAGGTACTTACTGAACAATCATTCCTCTCTTCACAAGTTGAAAGACAATTTTCAGTAAAAGATTCATCCAAGTATGAAGATACTCATTTTAAACCGTGAAGAACATAGCACACTGTATTATTACTCATAAATCTATCACTTCAGAGAAAAAAATTAGCAATCAAAAAACATGTCAGATTAAATGGAGTGGAAAATTAAATGCTTGTCTTGACCAAGCATTCAGGGAAGATCACGTCAGTTCAAGCTTTCTTGCACTGCCCTTTTAATGTGTTTCAGACCTAAACAATGCTGCCTTTTCAGGGACTGCAAGAGAATTTTGTTTTACAAACCCATTTGGTTCCTTGTCATGTAGTGTGAATGCTTTTACAACAGAGACTGAAGTGAGGTCACCTAATTAATTTCATGTAGTCTGCTTAGAAATTGATAGATAAAGAGAATCCTAGAAGCCAGATTCTGTTCTCTGTTTTACCTAAAACTTCAGGGAAGTTTACGAAGGTTATATGGCCAAAATAGTACATTATGTAATGGGAAACAAGATCTAGCACTAAATATGGAAGTCAATGATTTCTGTACTTAAAAGCACAGAAGAATATATAGTAAACCTCTAAATTGAGGGCATTATGTTGCCACTTGGGTGGAGATACCTGTAGATTCTTAAACTCAGTTGTGCTGAACTGTGCTTAATTAGACATAAACAGATGACTGAAGCACATGGTGTAGGTGTTCTACAGATTTAAAAGAAGTGTGGTTTCATAAATATACTTATTTATGTTCATACGTATATATATGCACAAAAATACAGCTATAGATTTTGTTTAATGTAGAACATTAGAAAAGCGTTTATATTTTCACCTCCATTTTAAGAGAAGGTAAATAAGAACCCGTAGGAATCATTAAACTCAAACATCCAGATGTGAAAGCTGTAACATGAATGCCAAGAGTAAAAAGGCTTATGCATTTCATGTTTAATAATGTATAGTAGTCAACAGAAGAAAAATAATCTTTTTAATCCCTTTAGAGGATGCAAGAAAAATTACAGGAGTGGGTCTTAGTGAGGTAGACAATTGAAAAATTATTTTACATTGTGAAACCTAGAATCCTAATTTTCTCCTGCTGCGTTCAGTGTACATTCTCATTAGGCAGTAGGATTAAATGTTTTATTTATTGCTGTTGTTAATACATGACATTTCTTAAGTAGAACTAAGTTTCACTGGAAGAGCTAAAAGAATATTTCTATTCCATTATAAACTAATTTCAGTCAAATATTGTCAGAATTTATTTCACAGTGACATCCTCAATGTTCTTGGTGTACTAGCACTGTCTTACTGTGTACATGGGAGATGCTTTGTTCCCCAAGCCTGACATGTAGTTTCCCTATATGATATATATGTATGTATGTATTTAAGAAGATTAGAAGAGCTAATCCTTACAACCATATTTGAGGATTCAACTAAAAAAGTGGTTTGAAATTGTAATGTTTTACCTCCACTAACCTCAGCTGTCATGCAAATCTATTTATAATAGAAATCATTATTTATTCCTGTAAACCTGAGAACCATCATGGTGGCTGCTGAGCCCATTACGTGACTTCCCACCCGCTCCACCCTTCTGGTAAGGCCCCTGGTGTAAGGGCAGAAACCTGACTCTTGTTAATCTTCCTGGTATTAGTACAGGTATAAAAAACAGTGGGTTGTTAAGATTTAAGACTGACAATATATAGTGATAAAAAGTATTTGTCAACCTGTTTTCCCATGAGAAATACAACTGTATGAAGTTCAAAAGTTGTCTTAGTTAAATTCTCTTGTGAGACATGGGGTCATGCCTTTACCCTTTCACATTCCTCAGTCAACATGAATAACCATTCTCAGATTCTATCCAAACATTTGTGTGTGACACTTTGCACTGGCACAGTGTGTGGTGTGCAGGTGCCTAGGTGCTGGCAGTGGAGGGTACATGGGTGGCCTCTGTGAAGAGAGCCTGGCCCTGCCCTGAGCCAGACACAGACAGTTCCAGCTGGCTCCAATCCACCCACCTCAGGGCACAGATGAGCCCCTTGGCCATGGTGGTGGCTTTGGAAAAACAAAGCTGTGCAGTGGAAAAACTGCTGTGCAGTGAGGAGTGAGGAAAAAAGTGTGAGAAGCAGCCCTATGACACCCAGGTGAGAGAAGGAGGACGTGCTCCAGGAGGAGAGATTCCCTTGCAGCCTATGGTGAAGATAAGCTGTCCTGTGGCACACTAGCACGGAGCAGGCTCCTGGCTGGAGCTGTGGCATGTGGAGAGGAGCCCATGCAGGAGCAGATTATCTAGCAGGTCTGTGACCCCGTGGGGGACCCAAAGTATAACAGTCTGTTCCTGAAAGACTAAGCAAACTGGAAGAATTTATGAAGGACTATATCCTGTGGGTGGGACCCAATGCTGGTGCAGGGGAACAGCATGAGGAGGAAGGAGCAGCAGAGGCAAAACATTATAACTGACCACAATCCCCATTCCATATCCTCCTGTGCCACTGGGAGTGAGGAAGTGGAAGAGTCAGGATTGAAGTTGAGCCTGGGAAGAAGGAAAGGATGGGGAGATGTTTGTGGGTTTGGTTTTGTTTTTCACTATTCTGCTCTATTTATTTGTTGATAAATTAAATTTCTGTAAGTTGAGTCTGTTTTTCCCATGATGGTTACTGGTGAGCGATCTCCCCATCTTTATCTTGACCCATCAGCTTTTTCATCTTACTTTTTATCCCTGCCCTGCTGAGGAGGGGTAGTGGGAGAGCAGCTGGGTGGGTACCTGGTGACCGCCCAACATCAGCTCAGCACACATCTGCTGTCCTGCTCCGCCTCCCTCACAGAGAGAGAGTAGGCTGGAAATACTGACGAACGACTTTTTGCCACGTACTGTGTCAGGGATCTGCAAAGCCCCTGAATATCTTAATGTAAATGAAGTGATTTCATGACCTCAACAATTGAAAAGCTGCATTTAAAAGATAAAAAATCTCAAACCTAGATTCAGCTAAAAGTAAAAGAAAGCAACAAATGTGGGTGGAAAACAGCCAAATTTGGGCAGCTTTTAAAGGTTTTCTGCTCAAAAATACAGTCCAGGCAGTTTTTGACAATGATTTGGGTAATGTACCCCAGTCGTTCCCCGTGATGCAAATGAGTTTAGATGAAAATTTTTTAAGTTACATGAGTAGCATTTTATTCCACAGAAGAATAAGCAGAGACGGGTGCATTATCATGGTGTGCAATGCTGGTTTTGCGTATGATATGCAAAACCAGCATCTAAGTACTCATCTGGGGAAAGCAGGGACTTGAATTCAAGCCCAGCAGGGGTTTGAATAGACCTCTGACTTCCTGTGAATTTTTTTCTCTTTTATTTTGCTGCTTGAGACTTGTAATCCAGTTTAATATCTGTGACTTCAAATTAGTAACAGACTTGAGAACTCCCTTTCTTGCTCATATTTTCCAAAAGTCGGTATGAGACCAGAAGTATTTAATTAGGTAAGTGGTTATGTTCGTTTCTTTTCCTAGTCTCTGGAGAGGGAAGATGGAGAAAAGCAGGAGCAAAGTATCTCTGTGTTGCTAAGATTGGCAGGAAAGAAAAGGAAACAGCACAGGCAGAATGACTTACAAAGTGACATCAGTAGAAGGGCAAGAGAATACCTTGGGAAGGACTGGAGGTGAAATAATAGGTAGATGATTGTCATGTAGGAATATTGTTGGTCACTGCTGAGATGAACATCAAAAGAAGGAGAACAAAACGGAAGACAACTTTTTTTCTTGGGGAAAAATAGAAGAACCATCTGGAAAAGGAAAAAAACCCAAAGAACTAACATTGGAGACACCAATCTTGTACTTTTAGAAGTTCTATAATACTGCTCTGTTACTCTGAATACAGTCAGAGATTTCAGAACCAAATTCACTCACAGACAAGAAAGATGAAAGGAGGAAGAAGAGAGAGAAAAAAAAGAGAAGTGTTTGGAACACAGAGAAGCTTGGTGTTTACATTATAAACAAGCATTTTGAGAGTAATTTTAAACACCTTCAAAAATAAATTGCTGTGGAGTCTTTAGAATCATTGAAAAAAAATTAAATCAGTTGAAGTCATCTGTCTTAATACTCAGAATTGAGAAGGGAATCATCTTTGATGGTCTAGTGATTTACTTTTGCCATCTGGTGGAAATGGGGTGGAATGAAGAATTTTAGTAATGGAATAGAATGTACACAACTTGAGATTTTTTTTTTTAATTTGCTCATTCAATGTCATGAATAAAATGGCATATCAGTTATAGTAGATTAAAAACCTGGCAAGCTACAGAATTTAGCTAATTTACACAGACTAATACTGCCTCTATCATTAGCTTACACTCGCAAACAAAAAAATTAAAAAAGCCTTGATGCTTTTTTTCCATTGACTAGGTCAGACCAAAGCTGCTCAAAACTGCCGACCTGAGTACAGAACGGAAGTAGTTTTTACAAATATTTTTGAGAAGTTTGAGTGCCCTCTTGTGTTCAATTGGCAAAATGCAAAGCTAATGGACTTCTTTTCTTTCAAAATGCAGTATTTTCCACCAAAGCATTGTGGCATCATGGTGTTTGCTTCCTTTAAGAGGACTCCAAAGGATCTGCACTTGTTTTCTTAGTTAGCTAGATAGGTTTTTTACTTGTTTTTGCTCGATATTCACATTTTGTTTTAAGCAGATTTTGAGATATAAAAAATGTTTCCTCATTTATTCCAAATTGGGAATGACTATGTAATTACTTATGCAAAGTCAAGCTAAAAGTTTTTTAATGAAAATATATCCGTCTAATAATTTCAATATGTAAGATTTAATTGTTGAATGATTCAGAGTAAACTTCCTGTGCTCTGGTCAATAATTTTGCCTAATCTAATAGATTAAATAAAGTAGTAGAAATGAAGTAATAAATGAAGCATCAGACTGAAAAATATACCTCTCCAGTACCTATGGAAGTGCACATAAAAGTAATTTCAGTACCTGAGACAGGCAGTTCCCAAAAGCTAGTGCAGGGCCAGATAGCCACTCTGAGCATTTCAAACCAAAGTTCCAAATCCATGTAATTTCAAAAAGATAAGAAAAAGGATTTCTAACAGGAAATATCAGGGACCCCTGCCTTCATTCTGAGACATCAGAACAAATCTAGTTGCTGTGCTCTTAAGTTGGGAACCAAAGTTAGTGAAAGCTTTTGTGTTCTCCATTCTTCACTTCTGTGTCTGAAGACACAGTTCCCCCACAAGCAGAAAGGACGATGAGAGCAAGCAAGGAGAATGAAGTCTCAGTCCAAATCCAAACCATCCATTTATGATGCACCTCTGTATGATACTGCTTTGTTTTTGTTTGTATATCATAACTCCCTAGACATTTTTTCAGTGAGCTTCAACTAAATAATTTACATTTTCTGCTAATGTAGTTTTTTCATCTGGATTAATCTACATTTGACCTTTTATATTATTTTTAAGCCACACACAATTGTACTTGTACAATTTAAAGAACAAATGTCAGAGTCTCAGCAAATTTCTTATGCACTGATAGTCAGTACATCTGTGTATACATATGTATACGAAAATATCAAAATGTTCAGCTCATTTGAATAAGATGCAGAGTATTGGAGGATAAAACCTGGGAGACTGGCAAGAGTCGCTGCCTGACCAGGCTCCCCTCTGGTGTGCAGGTTCCAGGCACACAAAGAAGGGGTGTGTGAGCCAGGCCCAGGATTGCAATGGCCTGACCAGACTTCTTCAGCAAATATCTGCTAATATAATAATTTCTTAGCTGCTTCCTATGTGCCTTTTGTCTCTCCTTTAGGTACTTTAAAAAGATGCAAACATCACAGAGGGGAAGTTCAAGTGTGATAGGTTTACCTTTAACATTTAAATATTTAAAAATCTACTCTAGATTACAGTCTATTATAGGTGGTGAGAGAGTGTGCAGGTCTTCTAATGGTACTCTGATAGACCCATAAAGACAGAATAATAGAGATTTTTTTCCTCCCCAGGACAGATATATGAATCTTTATGTTTTGTAGTTTATATATTATTTCTTAGGAACTGGATATTAATATTTCACAAAATATAGTGTAAGAGTGAGGGAGATGAGACTCACTCCACAAATTACCTTGCTTTTGAAAATCTGGTGTTAAAATACTGGTTCTGTTTATAGTGCATGGCATCTGAAATATTTTAGTGGAAAGCTAAAAACGAGACACATGAAAGACTTGCATTAATTTTCTCAGGAGGTAGCTCAAGATCTTAGTAGAGTCACTTGAATTTAATAAATACCATATTCTTTCCTCTTTTCTTTCTTCCAGTTTGCAGCTCAGAACCTGAAAATGTTCAGTCCGATCCAAAGAATTATACTAGTCTTCTAGTTACGTGGGAAAGACCTCGGGTTGTATATGACACCACAATTGAGAGATTTGCTGTCTTTTATCAACAGTTGGATGGAGAAGACCAAACTAAGCATGAGTTTCTGACAGATGGGTATCAGGACTTGGTAACTTACTTTTCAAGTTTCATAAAAAGGGGTGATGGCATAACAACTCTATCTGGGAGCCAATTCAATAAAAAATTCGTTCTTTGGCTCCAGCTCACAGAGGCTGTAGTTCATTTTTCGGCTGTAAAGCCACAAAGACAATTAAAAAAAAAAAAAAAAGCCCTCTTACCCAGAAGAGGGAAAACCTCTGCAGGTTGCTGCTCTGGCTTGCCTATACTGGGTCCAAATGTTTATGACCATGTCAATTACAGAGCTTAACCATAAACCTCTTAGTCAATTAATAGTGATCTGTACTTCATTGCTCACAGATGTGAAAGAATTACCTATACAGGCATCTAATAAGATTCGATTCAATCACACTGCTATAAATATTAAGTTACTGATTGCAGCTTCATGTTATTTTACTGATAGATCTGTTCCTGTAACCCTCTTTAAAGACTCATAACTTATCACACATAATGTTATTAAGCTTGTGTTGAGCACTAAATAATTATATAGTTTGGTATCCCCCATGTTAAAAGTCACAAGATTTTTTTTTTAAGTTGACTGAAGAACATTTGTGAAAATAAAATATAAAAAGGCATACATTAGAATACTAGAAGAAAGGAGCTTTATGGTTCATGTGGAAAATGCGTTATGAAAAAAATTAATATTTTCAAATATTTGATACTTATTTGCAAGTAAATTATTAAACATGTGGGTTTTTTTTCTTTTAGGGGGCTATTCTAAATAATCTGCTGCCCAATACAAGTTATGTTCTTCAGATAGTTGCTGTTTGCTCTAATGGTCTATATGGAAAATACAGTGACCAAGTAATTGTGGATATGCCTTTAGAGGACCCAGGTAAGTGGTCTTTTGAGCTTAGTGATCCCTTTTAGCTGAAAATCTGTATTTAAAGAAGTAGTTTGTTTGCAAACCAGTTAAAATGTGTGACTAGCAAATTATGCTAAAATGAAATTTCAAAATCACTGCAGTTAACTTTCAGCATGTTCCTTGCTACTGATATTTTACATGATGTAATTCCCTTTAAGCATTACCTATAAAAGACTGCATATTAATTTTTTTAACTCTAAGAATATTCTGAAAAACACCTATCTGATTTCAAATCTCACAAGTGTATCTTTTATCAATATAATGTAGGGAAATAAAACCACGTTTGGTATTATTTCTCTATGGTTCAAGCCCAAAATTAATCCACACAGCTAAATTATTAAGGAAACAAGTAATACAACCCCAATATATTATTTATAAGTCTGTATTAATGATTTTGAAATTTGATTTCTTATGAATATTTGGAGTTTGATTTCAAAAGACTTGTGGTGATGGAATTCCCTTGCTTTTTAATGCTGCCTTGCAAAAAATCAAAAGTCCTAACAAACAAATCTTAATGGTTTCACAGCCAGATTTACTTCTTTTGTTTGCTGGTAAATATGAAATAATTTGAAACTATAGCATGAAGCTTGATCTTGTCCTTAATAATTCCTTAAATTCTGTGGAAGTTTTAGCATCAGACCCAGTTCTTATGAAAGTGAGTGCTGTGTTTTTAACTAAGAACCCTGTAATTAATCATATCAAAAAATCAAAGACTTTCTAATCATGCAAGGAACCATTTTTTATCTAAGGGCCTGGATTTTGTTGTTTATTTATATATTCTGTAAGTTCAGTTTTACACTTACATAAGTCTGTTTGACTACAGCAAAGTCTTTAGTGATGTTGTGGTGTACTTGGGAAAACAGGTCAGTGCTTCATTTCAAAGGAGCCACATTCCTTTACAGTGAAAAAGAATATGATTCTCAATGATCTCTACTGCATGAATTATGGACTAACAATGGTAACAGGCTTGTAATAGTGTGTTTTTGTCTGTAGGAGGAGGACACAGCATCTGGTATAGTATATATAATTTTTCAACAAACATTTAACTTGTCTTTCAAACACAATGCATTAAGAAGAATGCATTTTTTGAGTCTTATGCTGATATCTACCAGAATTTTCCTATTTCTCTTTAGTTTTCTAAGAATTCTACAAAAAAGTTCTGACATTCTACCTGTCATTTCACTTTTCTGCTTATCCTTTATCCATCTCTTAACTACTATATTCCTCCAATTACTTTCCAGAATTCACTGGGTTTGTGTTTGACTAATTTTCTCAGATAGGTTCATCTACACACCCCACATCCATTTCTATATGGAATGGCAAATAAGCAGAGTAGTGTTGTCATTATTAAACAGTAGTTCAACCAATCAAGTCAGTGCAGTGCTGCCATCAGAGCTGTAAGATCTCTGAAAATAGATACTGCAAAACAAAATCCAATATAGGTGGTATCCGCAGGATAAACCATCCTTCTGCTACTACTGCTGTAACCCTGCTCTAAGGATGAGTTATATACCACCCTGCTGTGTGCCTCCCTTTGGCAAGAAAGGCTAATGCAGAGGCAGGGAGACAGGAGCAGTGAGTAAGCACTGCCCACTACACCTGCAGTGCAAGCAGGTAGTGCTGGGGAACAAACTCAGCAAGAGGACAACGGGACATTTGGCAGCCTGCAGCTGGCCAACAGTACAGTCACTGAGCACAGCATCCACGTTGTATTGCTGCTGAAATCATGCAAAGCAGTGGCTTTGCATTCATTCCAGTAGAAGAAAGAGTGAGGGTCTTGCTTTAGAAATACATACTGGAAAATTAATTTCACCTTCCAGTATGTCAGCAGAAATTTCTCTTGAGCTTTGTATGCAGTTCTGACTGTAAGTCTGATAGTCTCAAGCCTTTTTATGCAGACGCACCATTAATTTCTTTGTTGATATTTTAAATTCTACAAAATATAAATAAAAATAGGCGGAAATTTTTAAATAAAAATGAAATACCAAAATTAATATTTTGCATGTGTCACAAAAAATATTTCTTTGGCATGCTTCCTATCTGAAATGAACACCAGATTATTCAATCTACTTTGGTTCTTTTATTTTGACACTTTCACAATGGTACCTCTCAAAGTGTTGGATGAAAAAAATTCAGGGGAAAATTCCTTCAATGTAAATGTATGATTCCTAAGGGTGGACATTGCTCTATAAATAAGTTGTACAGGTGCTGTGCCAACCCTGGATACAATTTTAAAATATAAACCCCCCTTCATTTCTAATACTAATGTTTATTTGCATACTTAATTTTACTAATTATTTACATCTGAATTAACTGCTGCAAATATTGCAAATATTTTTGTATTTAATTTTAAATATTCCTAATATTAAACAAAAGATACATGAGAATGTAGATACCTAATGAGAAAAATTTGCTCAGAGCAACTTGCTGTTTTCAGCTGTTACATCAAATTGGTTTTGTGATCTGCTTTATAGATCTTGAGGCAAAAGGGGATTTCTTGGAGCTCCTGCTTGTGAATTTCTGAAAGAAAAGTTATCTTCACCATGAAGACATGAAATAAAGTTGACTAACATAAAGCATAAATTAAATCTTTCATTTTCAAGAATTACTCTGAGTAAGCCAGTTTAATTAAGATGAAATTCACTGCAATCACCTCCAGATCAATTAATATTCATGTTAAGAGCTAGAGCAAGGCATGAGTCATGCAGAGGCATTAGATGGGCCTTTTCCAGGAAGAATTCTGCCTTTGGAGTGGCCACTTCTAATGAGGGAAGTTTCAGTACACAAATCTGATATTTAAAAAGCTCAAGACCATTGTTTTAGACTTTTCCTTGTGAGATGCTTGCAAGAAAGTGTTTCTCATGCCTTCTTCCCATGCAGTCTGTGTGCCACCCTTATGGGGTTAGTGAGGGCTCTGCAGTCTCTGGTGATCCACAGACAAGGTTTAAACCCTCTTATTCTCAGCAGTGCTTTGTAAGAGGAAGGACCTCTCTCAGGCCATGCTCGCTGCCTCAGTTTGTGGAAGCCTCAGAAGCAATGATGTGACACTGGGCAAACCACCATAGTGGAGATCTCTGCTCTTCGGGATTTTCCTTATATCTTCAGAGTGGCAGCCTTTCATCTTGTAATACAGTTAGCCTCCACTTTGTGAAAGTCACCAGATACACTATGTCATGTAGCTACACAACCTCCATTGAAAACTAAGGGAATCATGTATAGAGTGTTTTAGTAAGCTTTGGTAGAAGTCCAACTTTTTTTACAATTTTTTTCATTTGCTATTAGAAATGGATTTAGAATAACTATTTAAATGTGTGCTTTGACTCTCTAAATAACATCTGTATAGCTCTGAAGGTTCTGCAATAGTTTGTTGTGTAGCTAATACTGATGTTACTTATATGCATTTGCTGACACAGGAAAGGGACAACAAGAATGTTGCTCCCTGCTCATCCTCCTTTGTGTTGACTTCAGATAGTGTTTATCAAAAAAACCCTGTGCCATCTCCTGCATGGCAGCTCATACCGTCAGCAATGCTTTGTGAGGGTCTAACTATGCAATTTCTTTGTAACCCGTCTTTGTGATTTTAGTCCTAAAAACTGCTAAGCATATATTAAATGTCTAATTTAGGGGATGCTTTTTTCTAATCTTGTATTGATAAAAGTAGAAATTTGAAAACTAATTTAATCAAAAGAAACAGGCTCTACTTTTGTTCTTGCCGTGCCGTTTATTACAAAAGACAGTACAGAAATGAAAACAGCTTATGTTGTTCACATTATTCTACAATTACAAATCAAACTCTTTAAAGAGATTTTTTTGAAGATTTGCATTGAACATAAATGTACTGAAATGGTTACCTTTTTTGTCTTTGTTCTATCATTTCTTCATCTATTGTTAAAACGGACTATGAAAAGACCTCTACAAAACTTTCTAACTAATGATTTAATTATTTTATTGAAAAGTGTAAGCTATAGAATAATCAATATGTATTCCAGAAAAAATAAACAAGCTTGCTCATCAACCTACATCCATGGGTTGTATTTGGAGGTTGCAGTTCTTTTTGGTTGGGGAATGTTAGTATATTTCTAAAATTTCCTGTAAATCAAAAGCTTAGCAACAGGATTAACAGAACTTCTGTAAGTGCGTGTCTCTAATACTTTTGACAAATAAATTTCCTATGACCAACTAAATTTAAACAGGCTTCATAAAATTCCTGAAGATTTACTGTTGTTTTTATATAGTTTTTATATAAATGTATGCTAATGCCTCTCTGTGGAGAAAATAGCAAGAAACTACTTTTATCTGGTGGAATTTGAGAGCATGTGCCCTACTGTATACTCCAGCACATTCAGAACAGTTTATTTTTCTGATTGAGTCTGATTAAAGTTCAACTCAAGAATAGAGACCACAAAAAGAATGGATAGCATTTCTCTGTATTATAAACATTTTTTAGAGAAGTCTGTTGAGTATAGAATACATGGCATGGGTCTACTGTGGGAAGATTTTCAAACTAATGTCTACAATATTGATTTATATCATTGAGAAGCCAGGGAATATCATTATCTCGTCTACCCCCTCATTCCCTCCACTCCCCTCCCCACCCTGCCCCGGAGCCTTCTGGGCTTCCAGGAGTCAGAGGTAAGATAATTTTTATATATCTTGCTAATGAGAGGTCAATTCAGTACTTGGTAATTTATAAATGTTTGTTACAAAAGAAAAATTTATGAAGATTTTGTGCAGCATTGTTTCGTCATAATTTGTTTGCATGCTTTAGTTTACAAATGAAACTATCTGAGCTTATTATTTGGATAAACTTCATCTAGTGTATGTTGCCTGCAGCACGTCTCAATTTGTTTTGAAAGGTAAATATGGACAGACCAAAGAGAATATGAATTAAGTCGTAGATCCCCATCTGACTTTGCAGAAATGAGAAATATGAAGATGACAACTTTATACTAGTGTGTTGAGGAAACTTCATTTGGGAATTGTGGAGGAAATGCAGACGTGGAGCTGTGTGTGATGCTATTGTTCAAATCGCTCCCCAGGCTGAGACCGGCATTTTCACCTAGTGCAAATGAGCCCTCAGAGTATGTGCTGCTAGCATTTGTGTACAGACAGAGTGCTAGAACATTTCTTGGGAAAAAGCCTTAGAAAGGTTCAGAACAGGAATGGGCCTTTCTGTGTACCAAAGGAGCAGTAGGATGCATTAGCACTGTGGAAAGGTTTAAATTCCCTCACTGGAGACCTGTACCACTTCCTACCAGAGATTTGTACATTTCTTTCAACCTGCTTTGAAGCTTTTCTTGCTGATCACCACCAGAAGTACACTATTGGATTTGGCCAAAAAGACAGAGAGAAAGAAGGCAAGAGACTACCTCTGAATTTGGAGAGAAGGACTTTCACCTGGGCTGTAGGAGATGAATGTCTTCATCTTGTTTCAGCTGTTATTTATTTATGAAAAGTGGGGATGACTCAAAAGCCTTTAGAGGAGTTCTTCAGAGAATGCCCAGTACATGTTTATTAGGGTCTTTTGTGGGATGTGATACAATTGGCTTCATGTCCCTAAATTAAATCAAGCAGAGTGTGAATTTGAAAAAGGCCATAAGCAGTGGCATCAAGGAAGGATGGGTCTCTTTGGTCTGCCCTGACAGAGGCAGGCAGCCTGCTGCACAATGAGTATGATGGCATGGCTGTTGCTCTAGTACCTAACTCCAAGTCTGGGTGCATAAGTAAAGAATTTGCTGCATGAAAATTATAGAACAGATTATTTTACAAGAATATCTTCTGAGCTTTCAGATTAAATGCAGAGAACTAGTTGGTTCCCAAACTTATCATTTTTCTCTCTTCTGTATTTCTGCATTAAACTGTTACTTTCTTATGGAAAATGTTCTCGTAAACTTACCTTTCCCTCACCAAGATATGGTTCCTCAGTGCAAATCCAACATGGGCTGCAGCGTCAAATTAGAGCCAGGCAAAACTGCTGTGGCTGAATATGTCCTGTCTAGATGCATTAGCATTGCTACCCTCAGTTCTCAACCCTGGTGTTGGCCACTCCTCCAATCACAGTCCTATAAAACATCTTATACATGGTCTCAATAAACATATTAACTAATCCGTTGAGTCCTTCCAGAATTAATAATTCTGTCAATTTAAAATGTTCGATGATACGGTGTGTATTTTTGTTTTGTAGAGGCTGACCTCATTCCTGAACTGAATGAAACTGAAGAATATGAGGTATAGCATTCATTTATTTTTAAGAGAGCATTTCAAATAAATGCATTTCAACTAAACTGAAATCATATTCTGTGAAAATTCACAAAACTATGTCACCAGCTGAGTGTATTATCTGCATTTATATATACATACATATACATGCACATATACAACCTTTGAGCTATATTTCTTCCTAGATAACTATAGAGATACCTCAGTATTTAGTTCTCTGGGGCTGAAGATAGATGGTGAAGTAAGGGATATCATATAGGGAATCGAGTTACAATCATCTCTGAGTGAAGTCTGACAAAATTGTTCATTTAGCAGAATCAAACTGTCACCCAGTGTTAGGCTTTTTAGTTTGTTTAAAGAGAAGTTGACTTGCTTATGATGGTCTTATAATGTAGTAAACTCAAGTAAGGGAGGAAGGCAGTTGTGCTGAAGAGTGAGATTCATGTGTGTCTGCTATCAATGTGTTATTGGTTGAATAGTCACTCCAAAATTCTGGGGGGGTCATTTGCTTCTTGAACTCAAGTTAGACTTTACAATATAGCTTTGTGTTACACAATTTTTTATGACTTTATGATAATCTCTGAAGGCTTCACATTTGGTAACTAGGTTTCTGGTGTCCCAGCAAGACAGAGAGAGGTAAAAATACACAGTTAAGATTTCAACAGTCTCTAATACCAATTTTGCAACATGGACAGTTCCTTCAGTAAGACCTACATTTGTAGGTAATCAAGTAATCCCTCAGAATTCGTAAGGAGGTCTATGACATCAATATTTTCACTTTGTGACCCTGAGATTAGCTCAGGTGGTTAGAGCATGGTGCTAATAACACCAAGTTCATGGGTATGATCCCTGTATGGGCCATTCACTTAAGAGTTGGACTCGATAATCCTTGTGGGTCCTTTCCAGAATATTCTGTGATTTGACATGGTTTAATCAAGTCCTTGTAGTTAAGTAGACAGTCTGTGCTTATCTTTCTATCTCTTTACCCTCCCTTGCATTTGTAGACACTGAGTAACCAATAATATAGTCATTTCTCTGATGTAAGCTATGTGTCTAGATTATTATATTGTACCTGTCAGGTTAGTAACTCAGTGCCAGTGAACCTCAATTGATTTTTACTTGAATCAAGAAAGTTTAAAAGTGCAGGCATTGCCCTACAGAAAGTAGATTTTCAGAAACAAGGGCTTGTCCAGTCTAGCACATGTTTGAGGACACAGAGTCTAGGTACTGCTGTCCCTACATCTTAGATATTTAGTCCATAGAATGAAATCCAAACCTGAGTCATGTCTGAGCTACCTGATGTTGTGTAAGTGCACTAGTACTAGTTCCTGGTACAAAAAGGGACTGCAATGTGAAGCACAACTCTAGCCTAGTGGGTAAAGCCCTTGTTCTGGTGAGGCTGGGTAAAAGCAAACAACTCCTATTCACTGAGTGCTTCAGTTAGTATTCATGTATTCAATGTATTCAGCAGCTGTTTATCTTGGGCACTTTCTTTCAAAGGCTTTTTTGATTTTTTTAATTTTTTACATTTTTCTCTCTGCTGTGCCCTCTTCAGTGCAGGAGTGGATGATCTACTCAACCTAAACTATAGTGGAAGATGAGGAGTTGTTAGATTGATAACTGTGCGCCAATCTCCAGTCTCCTCAGTGTTTTCTCTCAACACTGTGCTTTTGAATAAAAACAGGAGGCATTGCCACCACATCATCAAGCCAGATCTTAAAAAAAAAAAAAGGTGTTGGGACTGTATTTTGCAAGAGGCTCTGTGCTGTGTGTGCCTGTCAAATCAACTCCCTTCAGAAAGTGAAGGTGTCCTTCAATCTAGTTTGCAGAGTTGTGCTTGGACAGGTTTGATTGTGATACAGGTCTAGATGGGGACACAGCACAGAGCTGCAGGTGCTGCTATGTCTGGGTCAAAGCAAAAATGCTTGCTGAGTGAGTTAGATGCTTCCACATTATGTTTTTTGATTTGGTGTATGTAAAATGGGAGAGCAGATAAAAAGTTTTGAACTTAGATCCTCAAGGACTGCCTAAATCCTGATATTTGGGCATGTAATTTTTTTTTCTTTTCAATCTCTCCTTAAAAGTCAAAACTCGTACACAGATTTTGCAGAGTATCATTATTCATTGTTATTCCTGTTCGGCAAACAAAGGGTCATAATAGGGACTAGAGGATACCACTCACAACACTTGTGAAACACAGTCATGCTGACCATCCTGAAATCTTTTTCAGAAAACTCAGAAGATTCAGCAGATTTGAGGGCAGGTCATAAATATATTTTACAAATTCCGTTATTATTACAATTAAATCAACATCAGGATATTAGTGCAAATCTCTAAGACATTCTGATAGAAAACCCATTTTTTCATTGATGTGTATACATTATACACTGTATATTGCATATACAATTATATTTTATTAGGAAAGAGGTAGAGTTTTTTTAATAAAGCAAATACTATGACTGATTTCTGTTTCTCAAACACAATAAAAGTATCACAATATTTAGGAAGTTGTTTAGACACAAGATTTTTTTTGTTTGTATTTCAAATAATTGATATTTTTCAAGAGAGGATACCTGTTCCTTGCAGAAATACTTTCTTAAGTATTCTTAATACTTTTTTTAAGACCAGCAGTTTTCTCAAGTATTGTCTTGCTTTGTCCCTCTTATTTTATGGAGCCAGGAAAACGTATTGTTGCAGTTTTAGTTTTCATTTAGGTACAGAGTCTATAAACATTTTTAATTGTCTTCGGCTATGATATTTTTTCAAAGGATGAAGTCAATGAAAAGGAAACAGAGGTGGATGAAGAAACTGCAATGGTTCCTAGCACTGACAGTACAATAAACCAGTTGAGGAGAGATTTCCAGGTGATTACATCCAGCTACAGTCAAGAAAAAATGGGGACAAATCCTCATGAAGCTAAAACAACTAGATACTTTACAAGAGAGGAAGAATTGCGTAGCAAGGATAATGTTTTCAAAGCAGTTTATTATCCTACTTCTCCGCCTGTTGGTGAAATTTCTGAAGAGGAAGATCATTTTTTGGAGTCCCAAACAATTACTGGAATTCCTCCTCAACTCGTCGACTCCACCAAAGGTGTAGAAGAAGAATACATATACCTTTCTTCAGGCACCGAACCAACAAGAATAGCCACTACTGGCCACAGTGACAAAGATTTCTTACTGTCTCCTTTTAAACCTGATGAGGAATCTGATGACTTTTGGAGTTCAGTTCCTACCACTTCTTCAGCACAGCTGGTTACAGAGGAGACCTCCCAAGAAGATACCCTTCCTTCAGGAAGTCCAGATATAAGAGTGCATGATGTTCTTTCCCAAGGCTCCATTAAGTATGTTTCAGAAGGTGCAGCACCCTCAAGCTCTGATGAACCTCCAAAGCATACTTCGTCTGATGGATATTTATGGCTTCATAATGCTACGGGTCAATCTGTTGATACATCAGTTAATAGGCATTTGTCTCAGATCAGTTACACTGATGCTTATGTAGAGGGATTAAAGCCAACTACAGTGCCCTATTCCAGCAGCCCAGTGATTTCACAAGACACTTCAGATGCGGATTTAGAATTGCCACATTATTCTACCTTTGCTTTCTCCTCTGCTGAATTATCACCTCACTCTATCTCTTCAAGCTCTGGAGAATTTGGTTCTGCTTCTGCTGCCAGTGAGGTACTCTCTCAGACAACTCAGCCAGTCTATAATGGTGAGATACCTCTTCAACCTTCCTACAGTAGTGAAGTGTTTCCTCTAGTCACCCCTTTATTGTTTGACTCTCAGATGCTCGACTCTACCCCTGCTACATCAGATAGTGATGTGACCTTGCATGCTACACCTGTATTTCCCAGTGTTGATGTGTCATTTGAACCCACCCTGTCTTCCTATGATGATGTACCTTTGCTTACATTTTCCTCTGCTTCCTCCAGTAGTAAGATGTTTCACCGTTTGTATACAGTTTCTCAGATGTTTCCACAAAGTGCTACTCCAGCTGTTGCAAGTGATAAGGTGTCCCTGCATGCTTCTTTGACGTTGGCAGAGGGTGATACATTAATACAGCCAAGCCTTGCTGAATATGCTGATGTGGTGTCACATCAGACCACTCATGCTGCTTCAGAGACACTGATATTTGGTCATAATAGAACTCACATATTTTCTCAAGTTGAACCATCCAGCAGTGATTTAAATGTGCATGTACTATCTACAATCTCTGAGCTTCCTTATGCTTTGTCTGGTAATGTGGGCTCCCTCCAAAGCTTTACTGTTTCCTATGATTCTTCAGAATTTGTGCATGATTCTGTTGACATATTTCATCAAGATCCTTTATTTAGCAGCTATAACAATGTACTGGTGCATAAACCTTCTTCTGTAATATCACAAGCTGATACTTTGCTGCAGCCTACACACTCTCTATCTAGTGACATGGATTGGTCTGAAGCATACTCTGGTAGTGAGTCCCTTTTGCCTGATACAGATACTTTGGTGGTACTTAACGTTTCTTCCTCTGATTCTGTAGATGAGATTCCATATGAATCATCTGGGTTTAGTGATGTTAATAAGATGCTTCAAAAAGGTGATGTTATATATGGAGATGAGAGAGAACTGAAAATTTCCTCCTCTTTAAGTGAAGTGTCCTCTAGTGCTCAAAGTAAAGTGATACATGAACTTTCTGCATCTGTTTCTATTAATGATGTAATTAAGCAGAATACGTCTCTGCAAGAAAGCCCACTTCCTGTTTCTAGCACAAAGGGAATACTTCCAGTCTCTTTTGCTTTTCCCACTACTAAGATATTTGATGATGATATTAGTAAACTTACAGAAAATCACCTTTCTGTTCAGCCTTTGCATGTTACAACTCCAGCCTTTGACGACACTTTGCTTAAACCTGTGCTTAGCGCAAGCTCAGATCAAGCTCTCTCTGCCTCTGCTTATAGCAAAATGTTATCCTCAACTCAGCTGTACTTTTATGAGACCTCAGCTACCTTAAATAATGAAGCATTACTGCAGTCCTCCTTCCAATCTTCTGACGATGGCACTCTGCTTAACACAGTTGCAGTTGTGCCTAGTGATCCAGTATTGGCTGAAAGTTCAAGGGTTCATAAAGATAGTTCTACATTTGACCAAATATTGCATCAAATGGCACCAGGTTCTGCTACAACTGAGATCAAGCTGCATCCTGCATCTCCACCTTCTGTTGCTGATATGATGTCAAACACTTTTAGTAAGCCCACAGCGTCACTTCAAGGTTTATCTGTTTCTTATGCGAGTGAGGAGTATGTTTCATCCAGTTTGTTTAACAGTGAAGTTGTTCAGAAGGTTATGCCTTCATTGTACAGTAGTGATGTTTCATTCCAGCTGACCAGTTTAGAAAATACAAATGCCTTTCCCCTCCAAGCAGCAAATGCCGTAACAACTCCCTTCCTAAGAGGTGACATGTTACCACACATAGCTACTCCTACAGACAGCCGTATCTCTTCAAGTGTTTTTGAAACAAGTGAGGCTGCCAGTGTCTCTTCAAGTTCCACACTTGGTTTTGACCCTGCAGTTGTTTCTGTTTCTGATGTGTCCATTCATCACACTCTTCCTTTACCAAATGTACGTATTTCAGTTACGGGTGTTCCTTCCAAAAGTAAGATCCCCGTAACTTTTAGTAGTTTGCTGATTCCTTCTAGAGAATCCTCTGGGTTGTCTCCCAGTATCATGTCCAGTACCGATTTGTGGCCTCCTGTAGTTGAGGATGACTACGATGAATATGATGATGGCTTCCCTGTAAGTAACTGTATCTCATGCACTTCCCATAGAGAAGATGAGGATATGGTAGTGGAGGATCAAAATACAAAGGTAAACAATAACAAGGATCAGAGTAACCTAATTATAAGCTCACATTCTGAGAAACCTGAAGAAGATAAATTTTCAGCTGCTGGATCAGACAGTCAGATAAACCATGCCATGGACAGACGTAATTATACATCCATACCAACTTTGACAGCAAGTGTGATACCTAAGAAGCACAACGACCCAACAGTTTTGGAGAACCACATTCAGACTTCTAGTGTCCAGTTGCAAAACACATCAGAGTCTAAGTCTTGGGCTGTTTTTACAAGTGATGAAGAAAGTGGTTCTGGCCAAGGTACCTCAGATAGCCTTAATGATAATGAAACTTCAACAGATTTCAGTTTTCCTGACTTTAATGAGAGAGACACTGAAGGGGCAGTTGAAGCAGGTAACTCAGAATTAACTCCTGGATCATCACAGTCATCAGCCTCATCTGTTACTAGTGATCACTCATCAGTATTCAACATCTCTGAGGCAGGTTAGTTTATGGATAAGTCTAATGAATACCATGGGATGCTGTGAGGGGATACTTTTGTGCTGTAGAAAATGAGAAGGTTTATCTACAGATAATAAAAAGAGAACATAACAGTGCCAGTAAGTGTGATTAAGGAAGCTTTGGGGAATGAGGTGAATACTGAGCTGGATATCTTGTGAATGCTACTTTTGGCTACTTAAAACTGAACCTGAAATATTCTGCAGTAAGAAGATTCGTACTCTGCTTTTGGATAGATGCATTCTGTCAGCAGAAATTGAGTGGTGCAAAATCTAAAACCAGAATTTTTGCAGTGCTAATTGTTTCATTTTAGTTTTAAAGGTTTGAGAGGGACTTAGGTTCTCTGTTAAGTTCTCTGTACAAAGACAACCGCTGTCCTTATGGAAATAACACAAGAGGAAAACATGCCTCTGCCAGAGGAAACATACCTCTGAGATTCTGCTTTAAACTTACAACAGCACATTGTTTTTTATTTTCTAAAAGGTATTGAACAGGGAAGAAGATGCTTGTCTGATTCTGATCCATCTTAATTTTTAAGAATATTAATTTTTATTCTTACTGTGTATGCCGCTTTCACATTTCAGTGAGATGCAGAATTTTTGTGCCAGATTTGCATATTCCCAAAATAGAGCCAGATTCTCCTCTATCTGTTTATAGTTAGTGCTATTTTCCAATTTATTCCTCTAAAAGTCAGCAAGAGTGTTTGTGACCGGTGATTCCAAGGATAAAGTCAGAAGGCAAAACTGATAACACATTTCCTTTGTATTTAAAAATGCACTGTGGAAAATCTGAAGTATTCGGACACATAATTTACACTGCTTCTTGTGTTAGAGAATTGAAAATCCAAGAGTCACGTTAAAAACCATCTATGATGTTTGGGGAAAAAAAAAAAGAAAAAAACCCAAACCAAACAAACAAAGAACAAACCAAGAAACAAGACTGAATTTGTATTTTAGAAAATAAATGCAAATAATACGGCACCTGTAGAGGGCAGTATCATTCAACTAAACCCACTAAGGAATGGAATCCACAAAGCATGGGAAAGTGTCGGCCCAGTCCTACAAGTAAATACACAGTTATATCACATGACGTCATATTACTTGTAAACAACAGTATGCTAATATGAAAAGGTGGAAAATTGGAACTCTGTATAGCTAGGACTAGTAGAATGTGAAAAATAGAAAATAAAAGAAAATAGAAAATATATTTAAATTAGTAAGAATCCTAACAAGATAGCTGTTACAAGACTAAATCAATAAGTGAATTAGTTCAGTGGGTAAGTAGTTACCACTTTGTGTGAAATACATAACATGTCTTTAAAAATAAGCAAGAATAACATCAATATTTCAAAACCTATGTACTGGTATGAATGAATGTTACCATAAGATACTTTGAGTTTATATAGTGGGTGTCATTTGAATTGTTATCAAAAGTAACTCAAAAAGGCTTATACAATACTGGAGGACGAGTACAACAGACTTAGTTTTTCTTCTAGATACTCTTGAAAGACACTAGAGAGTATCATTTCATGTACATTATTTTTTCCAATAAACAATGCCAAATACTGTCTTTTAATAAACTAAAAATTTAATTTGAGAATGTTTAACATGGTCTACTGTAAATCAAAGACATACTGGCTTAATTAAATTATAAAGAAATGAAACAAAAACAAACAAAAAAGAACCTCTCAGCTGAGAACTTATTTATACATTACAGTGGATTTACCAGAAATTGATGAAATGTCTTCTTGTTGTGACCATTACAGAAAAAAAGTTTTCATTTAAATTTCTCCCAGTCTTGTAGTTGTTGATGCATAATTATGCTTGTTCTGAACTAAGACTTTCTCCGTAAGACCTCTATGGCTACTTAAACCTTTCAACTTCAGTTGAAAAACTAAGAGAAATTGATAGAAAGAAATATATGAAGGATCCAAACACATCAGTTATTAGAAATAAAAGAAATCTACTATAGATGAGACTGCCTTTTCAGCTACCATCATTGACGTGATGTCCAAATAGACAAGAAACCCTGTGTTACAGGAGAAGTGTGCCCTTAATTAACCACAGGAGGAATCCTAATAGGATTTGGTCATGCAGTTTGAAGGAATCCTGTCATACAGATAAGGTTGGGGTTTGTGCTGTGAATTGGTCCAGAGCTGGATAAGCTAGTACAACTGTTTCAGTGGGATCATATTATGTTCTCTCATGCATACGTATAGTTTTTTCTGAAATCAATAGGAAGTACTGATTTTAACCCACTCACTGGAAACTCAGGGACAGATTTTTCAGAAGTAACTTGTGCCTTAATTACTTTGTCTACTGAGCTGCAGGATTTAAAGAGTAGTGGTTGATGTGGGTGTTAAGAGTGCTTTGAATTAAAACCAAGATATCTGCAAGATCAGAGCCTAGATCTTTTTGCATATGAAGTTCTAAAAGCCCCTAAACTCAAGGAAATGCAAGCAACCACAGAGCTGCCTGGAAATCTGTACAGGGTGAAGCCATTTGTTTTCTGACATCCTATTTAGAATACATCGTTTGCTGTCAATTTTTTTTCCAGATCCAATTCTATTCCTTCCTCCATTTTGTGTGACAGCTTTTTATTCTTGTCAAATTGGTCTCTTGAAATCCCAATGCAGTGCAGCTGATTTCTAGACAGCAAAATTTGCTCCTATACAGAAAATTCATTGAATTACGACTTCACAAAAGCAGAAAACTTTCTAGAGGTTTAATCCTAACAAGTGCAAAAAGTGCTTATTTCTGCCTTTTAACTCATATAATGGTCACAGATCACAGTAAACTGCACAGATTGAAAAAAAAATTAGTTATTGTTAGTCAAAGTCACAGCTTTAAAGTATTTACTTTTTAAGGTATGACCAAAGTTAAAAATGCAGGATTGGTGTCATCCACCATTGTGTTTTCTTCTTTAATGAAATTATAGAATGTATTGTTTTAATTTTCATACAGATTCCTATGCTCAAATATTTTGTTCAATTAGCATTACATGGCTCACAGAAACATGAAATCTAAGCAATATCTAAATAATAATTTGATCACTTGTAAAGATGGAGGTAGGAAATTTAATTCTGGCTCCAGTATAGTTGAGGGAGGAGGTACACCAGTTAGATTTAAAGGAAGCAAGATGTATCTATAAGACGTTACAGAATGGGCAATGGATTAAAATAAAGAAAACTTAACTGCAATACAGTAAACACATAAGAACTATTGCAAGAAAATTTTCCTATTAAGCTATTAGCCAGAGAAGTGATTTGCATTATATGAGTGACAGTTTAATATCAATTCCAATGCACATTCCAATATTACATTTTCAGATTTTTAACTCATTTGGCTTTCAGCTAATAAACAGATGAAAATAAAAACTTTCTTCTATATTTTAACAACAATCTGCTATTCTTACAAAGAGATGTCTCCACTGCTGGAAAGCTGAGTCACTTGAGCTTGAATACTTTGCTTTACCGTCTATCTGCTTATTTTCTGTAAGCTGGTTTGCAAATGTATACACTTTCTGCAGTATGTAGTAAAAAATAGAGGTAAGTGGTATTAAGTAGCTTCATTATAAGACACATTCACTCATGCTGTGCATTTCTCAAAATTTAAATATGGACTGTTTCAATTTTCTCTGACTGCAGAGGCAAGTAATATTAGCCATGAGTCTCGTATTGGTCTAGCTGAGAGTCTGGAATCAGAGAAGAAGACAGTTATACCACTTGTGGTCGTATCAGCCCTGACTTTTATCTGTCTAGTGGTTCTTGTGGGTATTCTCATTTACTGGAGGTAAGTTGTTTTTTGGTTGATCTTTTTTTCAGTTCTAAAGAGCTCTGATTTGAAAACTGTGACTGGCATTATTGAGCTGGTTTATAGGACAGAGACTGGATCTTGTCTTTCACCATGTCTTCATATTGCCTTCAGTGCCATAAAGAAGACAAAATAAGGTGGTTTCTGTGCAAAGTACTCAACTGCAATTCTTTTTGTTTGCAGAGGGTTTAACCACTGCAAATAGTTTATTTCCATATTGAGAGATTTTAGTAAACAATTACTTATGATTATTAATCACCTAGAAGCCAAGTGACTTAACAGAGCACTGGGAAGAGCAAGAGGGAGAAGAAAAATAAATAGCATGGCATGGGGTTTTTCCTATCTTTCCAATCCATTAACAGTTAAAAAAGGTAGTTGTTGATCCAGAATGAGAATCCATGGTCCTCAACAGGACTGTGTGAATAAGCAATTCATAGAGTACTGTAGGAGTTTCTGTAGCTGGCATTATATGCAAGATAGAAATGGGAGAGTTTAGTGATACTATAATAGTGTAACTGTTTGAAGATCACTTACTGAGTAGCTGTTATGATGTTCTGAGATTGAAAAGTTGTTCTACTTTGTGATTCTGCCAAACCAAAATTAGCCTGCCAGCCTTTCCAACCTTTTAGCAGGTAAGTAAGGAAGGATGTGTTTCTTGTGCACACGCATACTCAGGTTTCCTCATGGACATGTTTTTCTAACTTAATAAATTGATATGCCAGTAAGAAAAAGAGAGGATAAAGAGAATTGATAAGTATAAGAAGTCATGATAACATAATCAGTGAGAGTGTGAAAATGCTTTGTGTGTAATCAGTGAATGTGTGAAATACTGCAAGTTGGCCTGAGCTAAAAGCATATCAGAAATCTAGTTGGCAGTATGTGGCACTGATCCCAGCCTTTGGCACTCTTTTGTTGGTTGTAAAGCCAGTCTTCCTAGGGACATGTATGCTTAAGCTCTCAAAACCCATGCACTTTGTCAAGTGTGAAAGTTCTCAGGGACGAAGTGCAGCGGTGGACCAGAAGAGGGAAATAAGTTGCAAAAACTTCCTGCCATGGAGGTTTTTGCTGTTCAGTGATTGCCTGGAACCTGATCCTGTCACTGCTTCTGCTGTGCTAACAGAGAAACCAGCAGTCAGAAACAGGACCTTACTCTTACAGGAACTGTACAAAGAAGGGGGAAGACACACTTAAACATCTCACAGAAGCTTCCAGAGCTTGTTTCTTCTTCCCCAGTCCCCACTAATCCTGCTTAATCTAAAATGCAAAAAAAATGGTGGAGAACAAGTAAAGAGACTCAGACTGCCCTTTCCAAGCTACTGACTACTGTAGTCTCCATATGTGATGTCCAAGTTGTGCTTACTGACTTTTCTTCTAGTCTCCTGACACTGGTTTTCTGTTGGCCTATCAGGATATGTCCTATATGGGGACAGAACACATTCCATCCCTGAACAGACTAGGCTTGAGAAATTGAGTTCAAGGTTCCTTTGTTCCAGGCAAGTGTGCTAGTGAGTCAGTCAGCAATCACTATGGTTAAGGACACTTCTGAAAATGAATTTTGATAAATATTTCTTCTGTTTTCCAAAGTAGTAGTTAATTGTCATAATAATTGCAGAACTCATTTCTTAGTTTATGTCTAGCTGGATAATTATACTGTCCATCCCAGGATTTCCAGCTAACCACTTGCATACTGAGAATCTTTTCGTGTCTGTCATGTTATGCAACATGAATGTTCATATTTATCTTCCAAAAGGGTTCATCCCTGATGCTGAACAGTATTTGAAATCTCTTCTATTTGGCAAAGGACACCATCCATTTAAAGACCCAGATTGTACAATTCAGTTCTAGTAATCCTACACATTACAAGCTTGTTTTTGTTGAATAACATGGTGTTCATTTTGTATTCTTTTTCTGAGAATGAACAACTCTGTAAAGCGGGTCTTTCAGAATAAAACAAAAATCCCGTTAGCAATAATATCTTCTTGACTTGAATTTAATCTTTTCTATATTTCTTGTGTACTACAAAAAAAAATATGGAACTCTTTTATTGATAATCCTCAACAAAATTCTCTTGGCATTATGATAACACCAGTAACTATTTCTTATTTCAGGGGAATGAAACATAAGAAGTATGTATTGTAGGTAGGACTTGGTAGCCCTCTTTCAAAGTTGCCAAAACCCTCACCTCTTTGTAAAGCCTGGAAAAAAACCAAGATATTAACTTCATTGTTATGCAGTTTTTATTAAGCCTGGAAAATATTACTAGAAAGTCTGTAATATTTTTTGTGGTTAGATTTATATTATTTTGAAATAGTTGAGGTAAGCTGTCAATGTTTCTTTCTATAATGCTCTTTTTTTTTTAATTTGGGCCAATTATTTTCACTTATTAAAGTTCATAAAAACGTTATGTTTTCAAGAAGTTATCCTATATTCCTTTTTCAACAGTAGTCATTTTAAAAAGCATTGGTATATCCTAGCTGGTTATTTAAGTGAATAATGCTTTGGGTTGTTTCCACTATTAACTCCTAATATGAATATGCAAAAGGTGTGTTATTTGGTTTAAAAAACCAATAACTACAAAGAGCAACAAATTCTAGTCTCTCAAGGTTAAAGAAAGGCAAAATTATTTTGTTCTTCATTTGAATGACTTGTATTAGAAAAATAATTCTATACCATCTGTTGTTTGGGTTTTGGTTTGGGTTTTTTTTTTTTACATGAAATTGTTAATCAGCACTTGAGGAAATTCCTCAATCTCTTCCCTATGTCATTAGGCACAGTTTCAATCTTTTTTTGGTAAAATATTCATTCCTCTAACAGGGATGAAAACTTCTAATGGCAAAATTGTCTGAAGATTGACTAATTGCCAGTAGGAAAATATGCAATTTTGAACTACTATGTTTCTTTGTATCTTTTGTGATTCAAGCAATTTTCAATTAATTTCATTTTCCTTTCATTTCTTCAGCATGTGTAAGATTACAGTGGAATAAACAAGGAGATTCTTTTGCCTCTTTAATGATCTTGTTGTCCAGATAGACTTTTTTTAAAGCTTTAGAGAGAATTTTCTGTCCAAATCTAGAATTTATCCATCTTTCTCGTTATCTGTCTACTTGACTGAGTCCTTGCAACAGAGATGCAGGAGGAGTATTTGAAAGTACTTGCTCTGTTCTATTCTGGATGGCTTCCTTATTACCATTTTTCTTAATTAATCATATTAATTAATCATATTTGTGCAGATCAGTTTTATAATAATCACTGTAAGAAGAGCTTGGAGAATAGTAAAACGGTAGCAATTGTCAGCTGTGTGAGTTGTACCATTCGAAATTCTTTTGCAATGAATATATGTGAACTCTAGTAAAAGACTAGCTGTAATAACACTAACCACAAACTGCTAATGCCCTTCCGGCTACATTTGTATCTGTAGACTTACTGAATATCAGCTGACTGTCATGCAGGCTCTTACACATCTCAGGACAGCAACACATCAGAAATTACCAACCTGATGGCAGACAACACCCTGAGTAGCCATTTAACTTTTAACTTTCCTCTACTACCCCATATCTTTGAAACAGAACTGTCAGAAAATGTTCATTTCCTTATTCATTATTTTAACTGATCCCTTGAGTCCTGTGATAAGTTTATGGGAAGAGAGTTGAGAACCCTCTCTAAGGATCGTTAAACTTGCACGTGGAGAAACACTAAAATCAGATTTAAATGCACAAAGGCCACACTCATTCATCCATGAAGGAAAAACTTTTCAACAGTGTGACATCAAATTATAAATAAAAGTGTTGATAAAATCTGACAAAATTCCAGCTGACAAGCACATAAAAATTAATTGTAGCCATTTAAAAATTGAATAATTGGCATAATTGGATCCAATGAAGATCCATTTGAAGATCCTTTGGCTCTATCAGACCTTTCAATTATCTGAACCTTTTAAAAGTAAATTCAAATAAGTGTTTGAGAATACTTATTGGTACATAATCCTGTGAGCTCAAAAGAAGTTCTCAGGGAGAGAAGTAACTGTGCCTCTAAGACCATTCTTGGGAAGCAGTGGATGTGCAAACACGTCCTCTCACAGATGCCTCTTGACTTCCAAGGTTCCACTCCCTTTCTCAGTCCGTGCAGCAGCAAACACCCTGCACATATGCACGTTCCCATGCACACACAGTGCTGTGGTCTTTGCCTGCTTCGGTGACAATCCCAGTCAAGCTCTAAGCAATCCCTGCCCTGGGGGAGAAGTAGGCAGATATCCTCAGCCAAGGTCAAGGGGCCCAAATGCTGGAAAAACTATGTCCTTCGCAGTCTGAGGCTTAGTCTTGTCCAAATTTCCCATTGAAGTGTTCATTCAGATCTAGTGTCCCTCCTGTTAGACAGAAGCACTGCTGCTGCTGCATGCCTTCCTGTACAGATCCAGACACTGTAATTAATTCAATGGCTTAGCACCATCTCCATATATAAAGTGTGTGATCGAAGAAGTGCTGTGTCTAAATTACAAATTACAGTTTTAGGTTGAAGATCTAAATTCTGTGATGAAAGGTGTAAATTAAATAATCAGTTTAACATTGAGTGATGGGACCTTTGTCTGGAAGTTTGAAATAGTCATCACTTTTTTCATTAACAACAAGTGATAATTAACGATATGTGGATATTAGCATTAGGTTTAGTCATGAAGGCTTTCACTGCTGATGCAGAAGCAGATGGAGTGCCTATTTATGAGTCTTATTACAGGTTAAGTCAACTGCTATGAATTTGTCTCTCAAATGTGCTAAGGGTGTAATTTATTTTCAGCCACAATTAACTTGTTAAAGATTAAAAATACATTGGTTCAGTGACGGATAATGAATGTATGGCGTATTATGGGGACATTTTAAGTACTGCTTTAGATGTGAAAGCAATTATGGTAATTAAATTCTTTATAGCTCAATCTTTTCTCAAGCAAGGAGGTGACAAAACTCTGTAATGTCAGTCCATAAACTTTAAGTATGGTCATTGTTCACAAGCAGTAGATATTTGGGGAAGGACACTTTTTGGGTTTGGAGCTTTAGCATCAAGCTGGTTGGCATGTTTGGTTAGTGCTGTTTTTAATAAACATAGTACAGCATTCGCTGTGCCCAGCAGGCAGAGCCGGACTTCCCAAAGTGTTTGATGATTTGAAGTACTTTGGTACTTGCCTACATTTTGGACATTCACACACAGTCCTGAGACTAACTCTTGAGACTTTTGCTAGCAGTGAGACAGCCTCTCTCACCTCAGCAGCCACTAACTAACTGTAAGGTGGTAGACTCTTTAAAAATTAGAAAGTGTTCCCAGGCACATCCTGAATGTGTTCTTGGTCTGCATCCAAAATGGTCATTTCTAAGTAAAACCAGATACATAACAGATAGCATTGCTCCAAACTTCTCATGCAAAGCCAAAGCTTCTCTGTAAACATCAAAATATACTTTTAGAGGATTCTAGCTTCAAATTAATTTGTCCTGTGAATCACCAGAACTGTTTTGCGTGCCACACTTTTTCCTTGGATGTAGCTGTCCACTTTTTCTTGTTTTTTAAGAGAATCTATATTGTACACAGATAGAAAATTCCCAACGAATTCTGAGATTATGGGCATGTTTCCCAGCGGCTTAATTCAAATAAGCTTACCAAAGTCTTTATCATCTTCATTATTGTTCTGAAAAGCATGACAACAACCACATATTCCCTATCTATTTTTCAAAGTATCTTCAAAATTTATTTTTGTTTATAACAATTATATCACTGCAATGATATAGGAATGGTACAGAATTTAAAATCACAGTGATTACACAAAGTAGCAATCATACAACAGCTTCAGCTTTGCAGAAGCAGAATCTCATAAATATAAAATGAGATTAATATTTTTGTTATACATATATTTCTTTTTAAATTTAATGATTAGTGAATAATATTTCAAAAAGATTAAGTGTTATTAGTATGTCTAATCATATGGAGATTTTTTAATTAAAGAGGCTTTGCAGAGCTTACAGCAGCAGTTGATTACTCATTCCCTTGAATAGCTTGGACTGTTAACAGATGCTATTCCTATTATCTTCACATCTGGATTACAGCACAGATACAAATAACTTTGTGGGTCATAGTTGAGGTTGGTTCCATTTGTATTCATACTTCAATGTTTTTGCAACAAAGCTGGCACCTCCTGGAGTTAGAAATTCCCCTGTTTCTGTCTGTCAACTTTGGAAAGTCCTCCTTGGTTAAAGTTCCCTCAGTGTTGCGATTACATTATGAGAATATTGTTTAGCCCCAGTCATAGTAGTTCTAGAGCCACTGTTAGGCTGTTACAGGGCACATTGTCTTTTACTGCATTTCCATATCTGCAGTAGGATCTATCAGTGAGTTACCAGGACTGATCTCATACACTGCTCCATTTTCAGGCTAGCATAATCACGTGAAAGGGAACAGTAATCGTGTGTGGGAATTTGAATAAGCCAGGAAGACAGTAGCATTTTTTGTACTTGGAATTGCACAGCATCTACAGTAGCTCCTGATGCAGAGTTCCTCTTTCAGCTGTCACTATGTCTGATGTGTGCCCTATCCTCTGCCTCTGGTATAGGTAAAGTTGCATGAACTATGTATTATGCTGAGGTAATGTATCATCAAGTTGTATGCATAATTTGGTGGTGTGCTGGGGGAATATTTATATTGTAGCAGTAGTATTTGACACTCAATGAAAACTGGTTTTCAAAACTGAGATTTTTCTTTCTGACTCAATAATGCCAGAATTCCAAAAGATCTTAGATAATGATTTGCTGGCTTTTTTTGTTTGGTTTGTTTGTTCGTTTTGCAATATTTATTTATGTTTCTTCCCCTCCAGGAAATGTTTCCAGACTGCTCACTTTTATTTAGAAGATAATACATCACCTCGAGTGATTTCTGCTCCCCCAGCTCCAATCTTCCCAGTCTCAGGTATTTCTGGCAACTACTCTGTGGATTGGTGTTAGCTGTTGGAAGATGCTGTTTTATTTGTGTCAATTACGTACTGTAACATCTATAAACCAGAGATTTGTAGCCTCTTGTACAAATCTGTATAAACACCGGTGCACTTGATGTCAGCAGAGACTAGTGTTCCTAATACTTTCTCCTGTAGGTAACAAAGAAGAGAAATATTCTCACCTTACAGAGTTGTCTAAAAGATACACTGTGCCTTCTAGCCATTTGAGTTGTAACCTCATTAGAGTGGCTGCTCCTAGTGTAGCCATCTGAGCTATGCTAAATAGCTCTAGTTCACTGTCTCAAGGTGGAGCAACATATTCTGCTATATTTCTGCCTTTAATTGGGTTTGTCACCATTGTATAGAACATTTCCTGTTCTTTTTACCAGCAAGATGAGCATATGTCTCATCTATCTGTATTTCATTTCAATTATGTGTTCTTAAACTTATGTATTTTACTAGAGTGGTTACTGTGGTAAAGTTCTCTGGGATCCTTTCATAAAAATGGTACAGAAGTTCAGAACCTTATTGGTGTCTTCTGGTTCTATATCCACCACATTTATTTGGAGAAATTCTTTCTTTTCTTTTCTTTCCTCCTGAAAGAGTATCTATTATATATGAATGTCAAGTGGCAACCACTATAGGAAATCTCTGCTCTAACACTCCATCATTAACTATATTGCAGTACAAATGTATCATTTTCTTGCAATTTTTCCTGACCAGCTCACCTCAGGGAGAAGGCATTTTGCATTGTCATAATTGTATTTACAGTTATTCTGAGTTCTTAAAATATGTGTTTTGAAGCTAGAGGTTTTCCTTCTGAAATGCTGATAAATATTAAAGAGAAAAGATTTGCCAAGTGACTGAAGATACATAAAACATTTTATGGAAAAAGCTGCAAGCACCGAGGAAATAGTTCATTTTATTTTGCATGCAACATATGTCAAGTGAGCAGGTTTTGAGTTTTCTATTGTACAAGTGTTGCAGCAGTGTAATTTTACAATTGAGTATGGCTGCAACATAATACCATCAAAGAGTGTAGGCAGGAAGAGCATTTTGTAACTGCTAAGTTTAATTCCTATGGATATGACCAAAAGCACACTCCACAGATCTCATTATATATTAAGTCTTTCTTTTGAAGGGTTTCATTGGCAGAGAGAGGAGATCAGTTATTCACAGAAAATGCCATGGCACTTTGCAGAACAATTCAAAGATGCATTCAAACAATAATCAATTACAGGGTAGTATTTGGACCCACTATCAAACTCTAAGTAGTTTTAAGTGGTATCTGCCATCTGGATATAAAATACATTCCTGGTTCAGAAGTTATTGAGTTGGGAGATTAACTCTGACCATGAAACAAAACCTGAGATCTCTTTCTCCCTTGTTGTCCTCACTCTTAGGGTCATTTGCCTACCCTTCTGGTTTTGTGTTTGCTTATCTTTAGGATAAACACTTTATACCAGGTTTTATCTCTGAAGTGTTACACGGTTGTTCAGCTTCTCTTAGGCTTGACTGGATAAATTCACTTTTTTTATTAAGATCCAGTCATGTAAGTGGAAGACCAGATAGATCTTACTACAAATCAAAAAATTCTTGATAACCGAAAGCTAAAATTATTAGGTGGGCTAAATGCTGAACATTGGTTGATGTAAATAACAGGTCCTTGTTCAATGTTTTTAATGTTTTGTTCTCATATGAAATAGTGATGAAATTACAGATTGTGAAATAAACGTATTTTTAGTCCATGAAAGGCTTAAAAAAAAAAACCAAAACCAAAAACAAAATTATTCTTCAGAACCAAAACTCTGTGAAGGAATATCCTCCTTTAACAGATAATTAACAAGCAGATGACTTTGTTTGTGGGGCATCTTTGCAGGAAAGAGAGGATTAAAAGTCCCAAAGATTTTTGGCATGATCTCTGATGAATGTTCTACACAAGAGTGTTTTTCTATATTTCTATAAAGTAAAATGAAGATGTCCTGAAATATAAATATCAGATGGAAAATTCAGACTCAGTATCAGAACCCCAAAGTTACATGAATCGCATTTATTCCTTGAGAATGTAGATCTTTTCTTTGTGGGTATCCAGAAAGTCTTAAACATAAATCTTTCACTGAAAACTTGAAATACAAGACCTGGTATGAAAATTTGCAGTCAGTACTGCCAGGATCAGACTTATTATTTATAGGTAATTGTAGACTCATGAGGAGAATGGGGGGGAAATTCTGTACTGGAAGTAGTCACTGATGCAGTAAAAGATTAAAAAAAAGATTCCTTTGGATACCAATGCAAACATGCAACATATCAGTTAATATTCAACTACTGGTATAATGCTGCTTTAATTTAGTAGGCTTGGGACTATGCGGCCAGTCCATGTACTGGATCAGAATTCCAGTGCAACACTAATCAGCATAAAGCACCCACACAACTCTGCCGAATCATTCATTCTTGCTTTATCAGTATTATTCAGAGCTCTGCTCCTACACTCTCCCTTTGAACATCTTGTAGCAAACAGGTAATCTTCCCATTTCTACTTGACTTCACAGGGAATTCTGTGTGTTCTTCTATTTACAGACAAGCTCAGCGTCTTGCAGAATCAGCACCTTGATTTGGGGGGCTTAAAGACAGAGCAAGATCTAGCAAGGCATTTTCTTTATCTTCTTCCCAAATAATCGTTTAGAAATGTACAAGTGTTAGATAACTATTTTAGAAATGTTAATGATGTTAAAGAATGTTTAATTTTTGTGGGAGTTGTATATCCAAAGTTCATGCCAAAATTTTATTTCAGGATGTTGTGTGGATTGCCTACATATAAACTTCTTTATATGTCACTGGCTTTTTATTCTTCATAAATATATTTTTTGTCTTTTCCCGCCCCTAAGATGATGTTGGAGCAATTCCAATAAAGCATTTTCCAAAACATGTTGCAGATTTACATGCAAGTAATGGTTTTTCTGAAGAATTTGAGGTATGGCTCTATGACGTCATCTTTTTTCTTAGTACATACAGATAATGTTAAGTGCCTGGAAACAAAAAACAGGGGATTACATTCTGACTTGGGCACCAATTTCAGGAATGCATGTAAATACAAGTACTGTGAGCCCAGTAAGGAGTTCATGCATAAAGACTAGGGAGATTTATAAAAGCTAACAGGACTGGAATGCAAATGGCAATATTTATTACTGTGATAAAATACTAAATGATTGTGTGAATAAACTGTGCAAAGATAATGCAATGTATATGACTTATCAGATACAGTGATAGATCTAAAGCTTTGCCAATACTAATGAAAATTTAATTTTGCAGAAGCTTCCCACATTTGCTTGCTCCATTTACAGGGAAAATAAAATGGAAGTAATAATGAGTACACATGGCAAGACTTCTGATTAACAGGGGAGCTAATGTAGTCTTCATAAGTGGTAGTAAAAGATTTACAGTTCCTTTCTCAAAGTATATAGTTCATAAAGGGTATTTCAAAATGTTGAAACATATGCTCTAATCATATAATTTTGTCACCATATGTAACTAATGAACTTCATCGTTTTTTCCCATTCATGTGTATTGCAATCAATTTAAAGATAGATATCTTCTTACTTAATTCACATAAACATTAAAACCCCAAATACTTTAATTAAAGATATTAACATTTTTTACAAGAGATTTCCAAGAAAATCAGTCAGTTGTGATGGAAAAAAAAATTTTAATTGATCTATATTAATTTAAATATGATTGTAATATTCCTGCTGCAAAAACAATAATGAAAGGAAACAATTCATAGTTTTGCATCATTTGGTTTTGTTTTTGTTTCTCTGGCCAATGTATTGTGATCTAATGGACCAAAAATTCCATGTCCTTCACATAACCTATTTCATAAGCATTTCTTCTTCAATTCATTTAACATTCAGAACATCCATTTGATTGTTGGACCAAACTTGTAAATACTTGTGAATGTCCAGTTCAATATTCATATATTACACATGTGCACATGCACTGGCGGGACTGGACTTCAGCCAGACTGGCTATTAGTAAGAACAGATGTTGAAGGACAGTGTGTAAATACAATGGTTCCAAAGCTCTTTCACCATTAGTGAGTACAGCAATACAGAAATCAGACTGTTTATCTTAAATTGATCTTTTCCTACAATTGTACTTTTCCTAAATTACAGCAGTGATCCAAAGAACAAATATGCTACACCTCACTGAACTACAGCTGCCCTATCTGAAGTATTTCATGCTATTCTTAACTATCTTGGAGATCCTTTTTGACTTTACAGAATATCCCAGAATTAGTGTCCTGTTCTTTTCTGTACTAATGGAGAACTTAGAAGATTGGGAAAAACTGAAATACAGTCATTGTCTTTGCAGAGTTAACATACATTTGAAGAGTACAGGGGTGGTTCAGGTTTTGGGGTTTTTTTAATTTCTTTTTATATTACTATAAAACAACTGATTTAAAATCTAATTTTTATACTTGTAACCATTTTTCATATCTATATTTCAATAGGTGAAGGTGATTTATATTAAAAGGAGTTATCAAAAGTGTTGGGAAACCTTATTATAGTACTTTTAGCAATGACAACATATTTCCTACTTAACAATGTGGACCTTATAAATGCTTGAGTTTCCTGTCAGCTGAAGTAATAAATAAAATAAAATAAAATAATTTTGTGAGTCTTGCAGACTTTGTGCCTGTCTTTTCAAGCCTTTCTCTCTCTTTATAACATGGTTGGCTTCATTGTGAGACTGCTGGAAGCCTGAGTGAGGGCTGTAAATCTGTAACTCTGTAGCTCTGTCCTTCACCGGAGTGACAGAATGGCACATAGTCCTGCTTCAGTGAAGGTTTTGCAGCTGAATGTAAAAAGAGCAAAAGTATTCCACAGAGAAACTAATGCACTTATAAGGACCAAGAAAAAAATCCAATGAAAGTTAAATATATAGATAATCTGGCTAAAGTCTGTGATATTACTCATGTGTATAAGCTTTCACTGGCCTAAGGTCTAACATTAAAGCTAAAGATAGGAAAACAGATGCCAGCATTTTAACTGAAAAATTACCTTGTTTCCTTTAGGAGTTAAGTCAAAATATTCAGTTTTGTTGTTATTATGGAGATATATATTGCATGACCATAACTGTTTTCCATATAGTAATTGTAATTTATATAAACACTTATCCATTTGTTCTGTGCTGTGGAATTTGATTTTTTTTACTTTTTTTGCATTCATTCCCTCATTAGACACTGAAAGAGTTTTATCAGGTAAGGAATTATTTCACTGCATTTTTTTTTTTAGCAATGAAGTAGTTGTAAAATATCATAGATAATTGGGTATAAGGTTGTGGTTCTTTTCATGATTACTTACTGTATTTTAAGACATTTTATGAATCTTAATACTTACTAAAATATGACATAATTTTTTTTCAGGAAATCCAGAGCTGTACTGTAGATCTAGGTATTACATCAGACAGCTCTAATCACCCCGACAACAAGAATAAGAATCGATACATAAACATTGTTGCTTGTAAGTAAAGGCATCACTTGGTGTTTTGTTTAAGAAATAATTATAGACAAGTATAGGTTTATATGTTTTTGGAGGGAGTAAAAATACCTCTACACTGAAAGCAGAGAAGAGGCAGTCTAGGAGATTCCTAGAGTGTATAGAAGATAATTTCCTGTACCAGTTGGTAAATGAGTCTACCAGGGGTGGAGCCCCGCTAGACCTGCTGTTCACAAACAGAGAGGGGCTGGTGGGAGATGTGGTGGTTGGAGACCGTCTGGGGCACAGTGACCATGAAATAATAGAGTTTTCAATACTCAGGGATGCAAAGAGGGCCATCAATAAAACTTCTGCCCTGGACTTCCACAGGGCAGATTTCGACCTACTCAGAAGACTGGTTCAGAGGGTACCTTGGGAAACAGCCCTTGAAAACAAAGGGGTCCAGGAGGGATGGACATGCTTCAAGAAGCAAGTCTTGAATGCACAGGAGCAGGCTGTCCCAGTGTGCTGAAAGGCAAGCCAGTGGGGAAGACAGCCAGCCTGACTGAACAGGGAGACTTTGAAGGAAATTAGGGGAAAAAAGAGCTTACCAACTATGGAAAAAAGGGCTGGCTACTCATGAAGAGTTTAAGAATATAGTTAGGTCATGTAGAAAGAAAATTAGAGAGACAAAGTCACAATTTGAACTCAATCTAGCCACTTCTGTTAGGGATAACCTCCATTCTTTGTTGGACATGAGGGGGAACGTAATCACCAAAGATGAGGAAAAGGCTGAGGTACTTAACACCTTCTTTGCCTCAGTTTTCAATAGTAAGACAGGTTGTCCTCAGGACAATTGGCCTCCGGAACTGGTAGACAGAGACAGGAAGCCAAATAGCCCCCCTGTAATCCAAGAGGAAACAGTCAGCAACCTGCTGAGCCACTTGGATCCCGACAAGTCTATGGGACCAAATGGGATCCATCCTAGGGTGATGAGGGAGCTGGCAGAAGAGCTCAGCAAGCTGCTCTCCATCATCTACCAACAGTCCTGGCTCACTGGGGAGGTCCCAGGTGATTGAAAGTTGGCAAATGTCACACCGATCCACAAAAAGGGCTGCAAGGAGGACCCCGGAAACTACAGGCCTGTCAGCCTGACCTCAGTGCCTGGCACGGTTATGGAGTAGATCATCCTAAGTGTAATCCCACAACACCTACAGGATGGACAAGGGATCAGACCCAGCCAGTACGGGTTTAGGAAGGGCAGGTCCTGTCTGACCAACCTGATTTCCCTTTTATGATCTGGTGACCCATCTGGTGGGTGAGGAGGTGGATGTGGTCTGTGTGGACTCCAGCAAAGCCTTTGACATCATCTCCCACAGAATACTCCTGGAAAAGCTGGCAGCCCACGGCTTGGACAGGGGCACTCTCTACTGGGTTAGGAACTGGCTGGAGGGCCGAGCCCAGAGAGTGGAGGTGAATGATGCTGCATCCAGTTGGTGACCTGTCACTAGTGATGTCCCTCAGGGATCAGTGTTGGGCCTAGTTCCATTTAATATCTTTATTGATGATCTGGATGAGCGGATTGAGTGTACCATTAGCAAATATGCAGATGACACCAAGCTGGGGGAAGAGTGTTGATCTGCTGGAAGGCAGGAGGGCTCTGCAGAGGGACCTGGACAGACTGGAGAGATGGTCTGATTCCAACAAGATGAGGTTCAACAAGGCCAAGTGCCGGGTCCTGCACTTCGGTCACAACAGCCCCATGCAGCGCTACAGGCTGGGGACAGAGTGTCTGGAGAGCAGCCAGGCAGAAAGGGACCTGGGAGTTTGGATTGACAGGAAGCTGAACATGAGCCGGCAGTGTGCCCAGATGGCCAAGAAGGCCAATGGCATCCTGGCCTGTATCAGGAACAGTGTGGCCAACAGGTCCAGGGAAGTGATTCTTCCCCTGTACTCAGTGCTGGTGAGGCCACACCTGGATTACTGTGTCCAGTTCTGGGTGCCTCAGTTCAGGAAGGATATTGAGGTGCTGGAGCAGGTCCAGAGAAGAGCAATGAGGCTGGTGAAGGGACTGGAGCACAAGTCCTAGGAGGAGAGGCTGAGGGAGCTGGGGATGTTCAGCCTGGAGAAGAGGAAACTCAGAGGAGACCTCATCACTCTCTACAACTACCTGACAGGAGGTTGTAGCCAGATGGGCATTGGTCTCTTCTCCCAGGTAACTATCAGTAGGACAAGAGGGCATGGTCTTAAGCTGTGCCAGGGGAGGTTTAGGTTGGATATTAGGAAGAAATTTTTTACAGAGAGAGTAATCAGACGTTGGAATGGGCTGCCCAGGGAGGTGGTGGATTCACTGTGCCTGGAAGTATTTAAGATGAGACTGGATGTGGCACTTAGTGCCATGGTCTAGTAACTGTGGCAGTGTTGGATCAAAGGTTGGATTCGATGATCTTGGAGGTCTTTTCCAGCCCGGTTGATTCTATGATTCTATGATTCTCCAGCTCCTCTTTAACAAAATGCTTGGAGAGGAGTAGCATGAGATTTCACATCTCTTCAGGTTAGTCCTCTGACATTCTTCTACTTTGATGATCATGTGTTTTCAAGACATATTTGTGTCTTCTGCAATGACCCAAAGGAAGTTGGGAAGTTTCATTATAATGCCATTATAAAGCCAAAGAAGCTGTGTTTTGATTACCAGAATTAATCCATCTTTGATCTAGAATAATGATGATTTATCCTCTCTAGGATCTACACAATCCCTGGATATATTTACTGACACATATAAACATAAATGTACTGGGTTTATGTTGTATCGTGCCCTGCAACAGTGGAATAGAACAGCTTCATTAGCCAGCACACATTTTCCCATTGCATCACTCTCCCAGATTTTTCTTCTCTGAAATACATCTATTCAGTTTTGTTAATCTCTCTTTGAAGCTTTTGCCTCTAGGCTTTTGATTATCTTGGTGGCTCAAAACATTCGTTTTAACTCTCTATAGCATTTCAACTTTGTTCTGATTATGAGAAGCTCTAAATTAAATCTATATTCAGCATTTGGCAGAAGGCAAGAAATTCCATTCCACCTTGCTAAAGATACCTCTAGATGGACAAAAAGTCAGGGATTCTCCTCTACCACTGTGTTCGTAGCAGATTGTACAAAAGGTGCCAACCCAGCAACTTTTTTGTCAAAGGGCAGTGCGTAGGCAGCTTAGGGCAGCTGAAGCAGCAAGAATTGTCCTCTGTAACTGACTCAAGTCTAGTTCTTACAATCAGTGCTGGCTGCAGAAAGTTTCAGCTCGCCCTGAAGTTGCCACTGCTGAAGTTCTTCAGCTGACCAGTGTTTCTTCAAGGTCCCATTGTTCTCCAGTGTCCGCTCTTTTAACTTGGAATTATTGGGCCTCAATGCTGGTGCCTGCTGTCATTTTGAGACATCCCACTCTGCAGATTTGGCAGTCATGACACAGGACTTAGGAAACACCCACACACCTCCATAGGCAGCAGATAGAGGCTGTAGGGAAAATACATCACAGTGCCTAAAATGATCCAGGGTGCTGCTGTTCAGCCAAGTAAATTATGAATCCCTTCAAACTTTGGATTAATAGTTTATTTTTCTACAACTAGAATTTTGACTCTGATTCATATCTAAGCAGAGGATGTTTGCATGTGTTATTGTTCCTGTATTAATCTTAAGTATTGTAAAAATATATTTCAATATTTTAAGGGCATTTCTTATAGAAAAAATATAATTCTTATAGAAAACTGCTTATTTTCTCCCTTGTTTTACTACAGATGATCATACTAGAGTTAAATTAGCCCAGCTTGCGGAAAAGGATGGAAAACTGACTGATTACATTAATGCCAACTACGTCGATGTAAGTGTCTTTTTCTATCTGCCGGCCTATTCATTTGTTAGACTTTTCTGTAAGAAAATTATCTATGGAGATTTTATTAAAAAAATTTTTCATGGTCCAAGTTAAGCCTACAAAGTTAAAGCATGGGTAAAACTCCAAATCTTTCTTGAATCCATCTTGATATTGTAGCAGCTGCAGCTTAGTGAAGGGCATTTTGAAACAAAAATTGTTCTGTCACTGAGTCATTTTAGAGATATTTTTCATCTGAGTGGTTAATTCTTCTGTCTGAGATAATCTCATGAGAGGAAGATGCTATTTGGCTAAGAGCCTCACCAAGGCACCATTACCAGTTTTCATTACCTAGTTTTTTACATGTTAATGGTCTTGATTCATTTTTTAAACCACTGTCATAACAGATGTCTCATAATCATTATCATGTCAACATTCTGCCAGAACATGGGCACTTGAACATGTATATCCTATGTGTTGGAATGATAAACATTGACATAGCAGTTGTATTCATATGTCATCTGGTACCACAGAGTTTCTGTGATTTGGATAGCTACAAATTTAAAAGTGCTTAAAAGCTTTTCTGAGTCTTTAAAAATAGATATATAAAATGTCATGTACTCCTCCTAACCTCCTTTTGCTCATGGACAGTGATTTGACAAGTGTCATTTGTTATATTTCAATTTAGGGCTACAACAAGCCAAAAGCCTACATTGCAGCTCAAGGGCCACTAAAATCGACAGCAGAAGATTTCTGGAGAATGATATGGGAACATAACGTAGAAGTTATTGTGATGATAACTAATCTCGTTGAGAAAGGAAGGGTATAAGTACCTTTGTCTGTTATTTATTTATCTGATGTTGATAGATTTACCTGTAGCAAGCTCTCTTTAAAAAAACTGGTTTAGGCATTTATTGAGCAAAGAGCAATAGTTTGTAGTAGTTGCTTGTGCTAGGATTGGCTACAGAAGTATAAAGTTGAGGATTTGTAAAATGAAACTTAAGAATAGATTCAATAACTCCTTGAAAATACCATGTTTTAACTAAAAAAAAAAAAAGTCTTATACTGAAAAAAAGACTTTTTGTATATATGAGTGGACAGACTGTGGAACCTTGTCCCACGTTTGCTAGCAATCGGCTTGCCATAGTTCTCTTTCTCAGGGTTTCTGAGAAAGATCCTGGAAAGGAGAAGAACATAGTTCACGTGAACTTTTCTGGATGTTCACTAACAGCTCCCTGTTAACATCCCATGGGACCCACAATTGCTTTCCTACTACATGACTAGATACATGTTTGTCCAGTGAGACAAAATGAGGTCAAACCCCATCACGAGGTGTGTGTTCCTCTGGTCATGGGATGGAAATACCTTGGGATCACATTAGGAGACATTGCATCACACCTGCCAAACACTGGCAGCAATGCCTAAATTGAATGTAAATCTTGTCATACAACCTATAAAGCATCTATCCGATGATACAGACAGCAATTGCAGAACAAGGGCTGCACTCAAGAGTACCACTTCATTTATAACAGCATGCAATAAACATGCACTCTTCTATATGACTACCCAACCAAAACACTGGACATCACAGTGCTCTACTCTATATTCTGACCATACAGAGGCTCACTCTCAGCCTTGCTGATCATATATACTCTGCCCATACTCATGGCTAGGCTTCGCGAATGAAGATTTGAGAAGGGCTCTACCCACGTTTGTTGCAAGCGCGTTGGTGGCTAAAAAGGCCAATACGAGATAGATGTGTCCGGTTGCAAAAGGCACAGCAGAAAGACTCCTTAGATGGTATATTCTGCAAGGCTCGATTCTTTCTGCGTTGTCTTTTCTCCTCAAGGGTGATCCTGCTTGCTTTCTCAAAAGCATCAGCAGCGTTATAGATGGTGTGTCTCCAGGCCTCCCGATTGGAGGCCAGAGTAGACCAGTTATGGTGATCAATATGCCCGAGGCTGAGATGTTGTTTCAGGGAGTCCTTGTATCTTTTCTTCGGGGCTCCTCTCTTGCGGCAGCCAGTGGCAAGTTCACCATAAAGCAGGATCTTAGGGAGGCAGTGGTCCTTCAGCCTGGAGACGTGCCCTGCCCAGCGCAGCTGTGATGTCAGTAGCATGGCCTCAATACTTGTGATTGCTGCCTGTTCAAGAACAGATGTATTGGTCACATAATCTGACCAGTGGATGTTTAGGATTGTCTGCCCATACTATAAACTAATCAAAAGCCACATACAACTCTACTGACTTGAATGTTTTCCTGGTTTTCCTGCAGATCATGTTAGTTTCTTTAGTTTTTAGAGTGCCTATAGAATGGCAAGTTCCACATTATTAGAGCCCTTTAATTCTGATAGTATGATTTAAACCTTTCTTTTTTTGAGTATTCCAAATAAAGAGCATCTTTGCACAGTCATTTCTCTTTACAAGACAAAATAATGTTATTTGTTCTGTACAGAAGATTGTGTCTATTATAAACTGGGTATATTGAGAGTCCCTATATGGTTTTGTGCTTGACTATGCTTGACTTAAATTGGAACATTTCAGTTTACTAGTTTGACATTTTGTTTTCTTTTTCTCTGGTTTTCATTTGCTTTCTAACAGAGAAAATGTGACCAGTACTGGCCTGCTGAAGGTAGTGAAGAATATGGGAACTTCTTGGTTACTCAGAAGAGTGTTCACGTACTTGCCTATTACACTGTGAGGAATTTTACTCTTAGAAACACCAAAATCAAAAAGGTTTGTGGCATTCTGAAAACACAAGTGGGCAAAAGGAAATGTTAAAAGATGCTCAGAATCTTTTTAAGGAAGTTGGCAGCTCTTTTCTGCTGTATATGTAAAGCCAAGTTCTGTAGGTCTCAGCTAGCCAAGTTGCTTGTCCACTTCAGTTAATTTGACCAGATCAACAAACTGAAAAGACACTGGCCTGTAGTACTGGTGCGATGTAGGACCATCAGGGAAAAAGCACTGTAGAGCTGATGTGGACTTTGCCTGCCTGGTGAGCAGGATGATACATTTGCAGAAAGAGAGCAGCTGGAAGAAAATCTTGTATGAGTTGAATTATCTACCTCAGCTCTCCATTGTCCTTTTTAAGGACAGGTGAATCCAGACCTTGTTTTATTGTAGTCAGAATCAGCATGCTCTCAGCTCAGCAGTGTGGTGTTGGTTACTTTGAGGGGGATTCTGAAAACTAAATTTATTCTGGCCACATAAATGTCTGAGTCTCTCACTTTCCCTGTATAATTAATACATAACATGCAGCATTTACTATCAATGAATTTATTGTGCCTATTTAAGGAAACAATATTTGAATGAGATGACCTACTTTCTGAACGCATCCCTGCCTCTGAATTGCCATTGAGGGAGGGAGCTTAGAAAAGCAGCCTACACAAGGCTACTTGCCTTATAGATCACTAAATCTGGGTGAGGTGAATCCTACTCCTTCTGTTTACCCAACAGAGGAGCAGAGTGGCAGAAAGAGCTGGTGACTCTTAAGAGCATCTGTAGTTTGTTATCCCTCCATTGCTCTTAATCTTTCTCTGTGGCTTTCTAAGGGACAGTGCCAGGTCATTTTTCCACTCAGTGGGCAAGTTAATGGGACAGAAGCATAGGCCCTTCCTCTTCTCTTTGAAAGCTGGAATATTCAGAACCAGGTAGCATGCTTTTAGCTAAATAGGGACAGTTCTAGTTCAACAACTATCAGGTACGGAAATAAAACTATGAAGATGTGGGCTGCTTACATGTGGAATTATTTTTCTGTTGCAGGGTTCCCAGAAAGGGAGGTCTAGTGGACGTATTATAACTCAGTACCATTATACCCAGTGGCCTGATATGGGTGTTCCAGAATATACATTGCCTGTTCTCACCTTTGTGCGGAAGGCGTCACATGCAAAGCACCACGCCATCGGGCCTGTTGTGGTTCATTGCAGGTGTGGTTTTTACTGCTGTAAGGTTCACTCCACTTTTGTTTTGCAGAAAAAAAGAATTTTTCAGTGGTGGGCTAAGCAAATTTCACTCTGGCATTTAACAATTCCTGATGGAATAAGATTAATTTCTTAGCTGATATTTTTCTCCTTGGTAAGGCCAACTAATCAACTGTCTGTGCCACTTCTATAAATCTCTGTAAACAAGATGAGGCTGCTCTGCACTGTATTCTTTTTTTTTGCAAAAATGCTTTTACTTTTTTGCACATTTCTATACTACTCTCTTGAATGCTATAAGCTTACCAGATACATATATAGCAAAAATCTTTACCTTTCTGCAAATACATTGATAGGATGCTTTTGGCTTGTGCTTTCTTTGGTGCAGGGATACTCTGTAATCCTAAGAGGAGCTCTGTCCACAAGAGAAGACTCACTCTATTCCTGTCTGAACTACAACTCTGATGTTTTTAACATTACTTTGGGCTGTAGCAGTTGTTGGAGGAGCATTCTGGGGAATGGTTTGAGGTCTGCATGTGCTGCAGCGTGCAGGCAGGTGTTCTGTCAGTGCTCACTAAAACTGGAAGCTCAGGGAGAGTTGGTTAAAAAAGGGTTTGTAGGTCCTGGAATGACTTCACAATGCCCGTGAAGGACCAGGTTATTGTAAAATATATAAGCAGGTTCTGGTTTTCCACTGTAGTACCTCACCTTTGATGGAACATTTGGAAAGAGAACCTCCTCATGAATTCTGTCCTTCTGGAGCTGACTCTGAGGAAGCCAACAGGTAAAGTCTCCTCACAAATGCTGCAAATGAAGATATTTTATTTGTGGGATGATCTAATCTGACTGAAATCTGTTTTTAGCTTGGAAAATGAAAATTCCACATTTTGTTGTTCTGCTGCTATCTACATCCTGCTTTTTCACGTGAAATTCAAAATAATCCAAAATGTCAGGTCTGAGATTGCTGAGAGATCAGCAATACATTATGAGTCAATTAAATTGAGTTTTTAAAAAATGAACATTGGTAAGTTGTGTGGCTTCAGTCAGACCTCTCCACTGGGTCATAGGTGTCCATCTGTACAGCTTTTAGCTAACCTGTTCCCATGCATTATGGAATTTCAAAGGAGTGATCTCATGTTAGAAATGTAACTATTATTTATCTTTACAGGCTCTATTAAAGACACAGATGATCAGCTTCATTGAACTTATTTTAGCTATTTTTATGTTTTGGTGCTTTCCATGTTTTGTCTTTCATAACAAGTACAGATGGTATCTGGTAATCTTCTTTGTGCCTAACAGTGTATTAATAACCTGGACCTTCCAGTTTCATATAATGTTTATTTAGACAGTTCATTACTGCAATCTGAGCTCACACTACCTATGCTATGTGCTGCATCTGTGGAAGAAATGAGATGATTGAATTAGCATCTATGGAGTGAGCTTGGATCTGCCTGTAAGGAACCATGCAGACTCAGCACAGTGCTGCTCTCAAGTTACGTGTACCAGTATACGTAACACTCATTCATAACTTAGAGGGGAATTACAATTGACTAATTCCCACATATGACTAGATCACAAAAACTGACCTCTTGACCTTGTATTTCCTACCCAGATATTTTATGAAAGAAAAAGTTGGATTTTAATCTTACGATACAGCTGGTTTTATGTTAAATGAATCAGAGTTCATAACAGGAATTAGTTTATTAACCCTTTCTTTTCCATTTTACCTTTTTAAGAAGAGTTTCAACCATTGCTTGCCATCTCTTAGCTGTATCTGGAGAGCACTTAAGCTTTATCCTTTTACAGATATACTCAGCAGCTCTTCCATTCCCTGGGGTTTTCTTCAGTCCAGATCTTTGAAATCTCCTTTATTTGTAATGGGTGGCATAATGCAACTTTCCTTTTCAATTGTGGTTTCAGCATAGAAGAATTTGAGCACATTAACTGTGCCCAAATGCTGACATATGCCACCCTTTCTAGGTATACTTGACAAAGTATCCTAAGGAATATCAGAAACTTGAAAAATGCAGACCTGCAGGAAACTGCTTTGTTCTATCTCAACCGATAGTTTAAAAATCATTTGAGAAAATTATCTTTAGATCTATTCTTGCACAGCGAAAAATATTATTATCAGCCTTGAAGTTTTCACAAAGTATATATAGAGCAAAATAAATTCCTTTGTAAAGGATAATCTTCCCTACGCAGCAGTTTGTTGTAAAAGCTATGTGTAAGGACCAATTCTTTTCATTAGTGTTTTACTTCAGGCTCAAGACTATTTTTTTGTTTTATAGTGCTGGTGTTGGAAGGACAGGCACATACATAGTGTTAGACAGCATGCTGCAGCAGATTCAGCATGAAGGGACAATCAACATATTTGGATTCTTAAAACACATACGTACCCAAAGGAACTACTTGGTGCAGACTGAGGTAAGAATGAAATATAAATAGCGTGAGACTATTACAAACTATTTCTGTTTACAGAAGGAGAGATGATGCAGTCCTCTTTTTGGCACCACCAGACAGACTGGTGACCAGTCATCAGACTGGATTTTCCTGTTTGTTTCCCATGGTTTTATAGAGACATCCTTCTAGACTTGCTTAGAGCAATGCACTAGAAATTACCTATCTGTTGGTTCTTGTCTGTTTATTAGGGAGGACTCAGAAGGAAGTCTATATAAATCATGCTTCTTGCAGTAGTGCTTTCTTGGCAGGACTTGCATTTTTGTCATGGAGTTTTTTAAGGAAACACCACTGTCAGGTGTTCATCAAACAGTTTATATTAGGGAATAAAACATAGGACAAAAGCTGTTTTAGACAGAAGATTATCTATAGATGCTTTCAACTGAAGATTATATATAGAACAGTGAAAGACCAAGAGAAAACAATAAGGGCATCAGCAGGGCATTTGAAAGTCTACTTCGGGTTTCAAGAACAGGTGGTTAGATTTCCCAGTAGAATAACAGGTAATTAACAGCTAGGACACCTGTTCCAAAGGATGTGAAAGAGAAAATAGAGGATAGCTATAGGAACTAGGGGTAGGACTAACTTGAAAATTTGACTCAAGGCTATGCTTGCATTTTTAATTCTATTCTGTTAACATGAGATATCACAGGTGGTGGAGATTTGGTACTGTATTATATCATATATATATATGTATACATATATATTGCAAGTGTAACTGTCAGTTGTGCTTTTAAATGTGTACTGTCACTGCAAAGGGACAGTTATCACTCTAGGCAATAACATTTGAGAAAACTCCCCTGTGAAGAAACGCTGACCACATCAGAAGTGGCAGCTTAACCAGAGGTAACCAGGGGAATCTGAAAATGATGAGAGCTCACATTTTGGTTTCCTTTTCCTAGGAGCAATACATCTTCATTCACGATGCATTGGTTGAAGCAATACTCAGTAAAGAAACGGAAGTTCTTGAGACTCACATTCATGCCTATGTTAATGCTCTCTTGATACCTGGACCAACAGGAAAGACCAGACTGGAGAAACAATTCAAGGTGAGCTCTCTGAGATAGTAACACGAAAATCTTTACGTTTGCAAGCCTGAATTACTTAAAAGTAGGTATCTCAACACAACTTCCATTAGCTTTCTGAACACAACTTTCATTAGCTGCTGAACCTATATTCAGAATAATTTAACAAATGCATGCAGTCAGTTGTGACAGAAGAATTATTTGCTTACTCTTAAACAAAGGATCTACCAAAAAAAATAGGCCAGTAAGTAGATTTTGGAAGATCTAACTATGTGCCTTTGCAGGAAGATCTCAAAGGTAAAACAACAGTCTGGAAAGATGTCATTGTAGCAATAACGTCATGAGCTATATTGATCCATCAGTGTATTCCCTTCAGTGTACATCACTGGTTAAAGACAGACTCCACCTTCAAAGACATTTTTATTGATCTAAGATTCAAGAGTCATTTGAACTGCTAAGAACAGTGAAGAAAAAAATTCTGATGACTTGCTAAGTAGTTTAGCCAGATAACTAGATACCTAAAGTTAAGAGAGACACTGAACCTGCAATATGTGCACCCTTCTGTTTAGTGCAACTTGTGAAGGAATGGCTTTTATCGAGTTACCTGAGTTCTTTTACATTTCATTGTTTCAGCTACTGAGCCAGTCTAACACACAGCAGTGTGATTATTCAACTGCACTCAAACAGTGTAACAGAGAAAAGAACCGAACTTCATCTATCATTCCTGGTAAGTTTGTTCAAACTGTCTTCTCTGGGTGGAAAAATGTTTATGAACCTTGTGTGTCAAACCTTCAAAATTTCCTCAACAAGAACTGAAGACATCTGCATTTGTGTGGAACAATGTTCTGTAAAGTACTTATAGTGAAGAAGTGATTTAGGAATTACATATAGAAAAACAAAATAGATGCTGGATAGCACTTCAGTGATGAAGATTGATGAAGCTTAGTGTTATCATCACTGTGAGATATGTGAAATAATTGCTGTGATGTTATAAGAGTCATTGCAACATACTTACTAATTCATAACTTTTTTTTACAGTGGAAAGATCTAGAGTGGGTATCTCATCACTGTCTGGTGAAGGGACAGACTACATCAATGCTTCCTATATTATGGTAAGTCAGTTAACATATTGGTGAAAAACAATGCATAGCTGTTTTCAGAGCTGCCATGTGTCTGAGTTAGGGTGGCACAATCCTGATTTTGAAAGCTCCTTTCTTCCATTATTCACTCTGCCTGAAAGAGTTACTTCCCCCAGGAAATACTATTACCATTATTACTGGGTTTAAGTTTGGTTAAGTGCATTGCATTTTAACAATCTGTAGAAATAGAAATCCCATCATAGTTTTAAAACCTGGTAAAGCTAAATGCCACCTATGGAAGGATCTTTTGAGATAAACTAAAAGTGTTAACTAATAAGTTAGTTTTTAATGGCTGTACTGTAATTTGCCTTCCTACCTGCTCATCTTACAGAGCCTTTGCAACTAGCATAGCCCAAGACACCATAGCTTATCAGCTTTCCATTATCTTTTTGTTCTCTGGGTTTTCTTCAACATTTTGCCCTTCATTAGGTGAGAGGGAGGAGTTAATGCCTCCTGGACATTCAGGAATGAGATGGGAAAGCTCTCTGCAGTGGTATATGTACATGATCCTTCATCAGGTGCATTAATGCAAGGGAACTCTCTTTTGTGGTAAGAAGTTAATTTGAGACATCTGTACAAATTAAGAAACTGCTTGGAATTTTTGCAGATCTTTCATGTGTTCTTATATTTGTTTCAGGTAGTCAGTTCCTCTGGAATTCTGGATAATGTATTTTTATTCTGAGTTGGCCATTCGAATCTCCTCTGATCTCTTTTGTCCTTTTTTTATATATTTTTTTTAGGTTTTAAAAATTATTTCAGTGTAATTGAATTTATTCCTTTCATGTGGAAAACACTGCAATGGAAATTTTATTTTTTTCTAATATTTGCAGGAAGCCAAAGAAGACACAATTGTGCAATGTATTTTCTAAACTTCCAGTCCACTAGAAGCTTCCTTTAACCACTAATAGTTGGGCATCAGTTCTGAGTCTGTCAATTTCTTTTTGCAGGGTTATTATCAAAGTAATGAATTCATTATTACCCAGCATCCTTTACTACATACTATCAAGGATTTCTGGAGAATGATATGGGACCATAATGCCCAGCTAATAGTCATGCTTCCTGATAGCCAGAATATGGTGAGTTTTGTGGCTGATGGTTATGGGTTTATGCATGAATTTTACTAGTATTACCATTTTGAAATATGGAAGACATGAGAAAACAACTTGGATTTTGAAAAAAAAAAACAATTAAAAATTTGCAATATTGAACTGAGTGTAAAATCCCCAAACAATCTAGTGGCAATCTAGGGATCCTTATCTGGGCTGATTGTGATTGGCACGAGAGCCAGGAGCAATGGTGGCCAAGCATTCCCTCACATATGAAAGAAACCCCTGGGGAGCATGGGTGGCCAGGAGCGCTGCCAGCAGCATAGGCACACAGGGCCTGGGGTGGCAGTTCATGCAGAAGAGTGTGCAGGAAGGGCACTGAAGCCCTGACAGCTTGACCAGGGAGCAGTGGTACCAACCTAGCAGACAACTGTGGTCTTTCTGAGCTCTGCATTCACCTGAACTGGAATCCTACTCTACCCTCCCTGAAACACATCTGACAGGCAGACAGGACACATGGCAGGGAGGTTTTCCTATCCATCTGACCATTTTGGTCATTCAAACTATTACAGGATTTTCTTAAAAAAAAAAACAACTCTCTTCATTATTTCTGCTGTCAAACAGAAAGGATGCTTTTATGAGAACTTCGGTCTGCACTTTCAGATAATCCCAAGACCACTCAAGTGCTGCCTGCAGGCTTCTATGTTACAATACACCAACTAAGTTTATCCTGTGGCCGTGGCCTGTGCACTGCACAGCAAAGCACAGGACAGCCTGAAGGCCAGGCTGGATGCATGGCACAGTGTAGCACAGCAAGTTGACTGCTATGTGGATCCAAAGGGTACAGTGGTCTTTGGTCAGGATCACTACAGAGATGTCTGAAAACCATCACTTGCCATGATTGTAATCCTGCTCAAGTTTTGATTTGTCAGTTTAAATCTAGTTGGCTGGATTGATAATATATATGTCACAGTATTTATTATGATGTATTTTGTATTTTAAGAGCTCAACATTACTTACCTTTATGTCTCCTTTTTTTTTTTCTGGAGGCTGAAGATGAATTTGTATACTGGCCAAACAAAGATGAGCCTATAAACTGTGAGAGTTTCAAAGTCACTATGATTGCTGAAGAACACAAGTGTCTGTCTAACGAGGAGAAACTCATAATCCAAGACTTTATTTTAGAAGCTACACAGGTAACACTGTCATAAACGTATAACTTGATTTGTTAAAGATAATGCCTACATTTTGTTACATTTTCTATGGTAAATGAGTGATAAAAACCCATGCCCTAGAAACACCCCTGGGGGAAGTAACCTCTTGTCATGGTTTGAATGGCTCAAACCACTACACCTCTGTAGGTAATATGATCACATGGGGAATAGGGTATTCCAACTTCCACAGCAGTGGGATTCTGTATCTGGAGGCTGGAGCCGGTCTGGACCAGGGTGAAGGAAAAGAATGAAGACAATAGTTTACAAAATTGATTTATGTTTGGGGTTTTTTTTTCTCATTTAGGATGACTATGTACTTGAAGTGAGGCATTTTCAGTGTCCAAAATGGCCAAATCCTGATAGTCCTATTAGTAAAACTTTTGAACTGATCAGCATCATCAAAGAGGAAACTTCCAACCGTGATGGGCCCATGATTGTACATGATGAGTAAGAACTGCAGCTTTGTGTTTGTTTTGATGTTTTTCTGTAGAACTATCATTTCACCTCATTTAGAGTGAAAGCTGCTGAAACAAGGCATGAAGTCTGCCCTTAGCAGTGATGCTGCTTCTGTTTCAGTTGCATCAAAAAGAGAAACATTTTTATTTTATCATACTTCATTTCACTTTTATCATTTCCATACTTTGGATAGTTATCAGGTAGGACATTGGAAAGGAAATCAGTCAGGACCTCATTTTCTATTACTAAAAGAAGTAAGGCTGTTTAGATGAGGCACCTTAGCTTTCTCCAACTGTTCAATAATGACAAAAAATAATGAAATGTTGAAAAACTGAAGGACTCAAGGCCTTCAAGATTTGATTAGAAGGGGATTGTAGAGAAATAACTCTAAGAAGTTGTAGCCAGGTGCCATGAAAGTTTTGTTAAGCCACTGCTGGGCAGACCTATTTCAGAAATGGCAAAGATCACATGACAGAAATTCATCTTCTCTGTTTACCCTGGATTTTGTATTTTCTCCATCTGTAAAACTTGATCCAGTTTCTAGAGATTTCTGTTTTGTTTTGTTTTGTTTTACTTTACAAAGGCATGGAGGGGTGACAGCAGGAACTTTCTGTGCATTGACAACTCTGATGCATCAACTGGAAAATGAGAATTCAGTAGATGTTTACCATGTAGCGAAGATGATAAATTTGATGAGGCCTGGAGTCTTTACAGACATTGTAAGTAATAGGCAAAATGTGTGCATTTTTTCCCTATATGTGACATTACTAGCATGCTTAGATCTTAGAGCAACATTACTGAACCACTAGCATCTTAGTTTCTGCATGAGTTATTCAAACTGTCTTCCAGAGGCGCTGTAGTGGACCTGCTGCCTATTCCAAAACAAAGAATTTCCTGTGAAAACCTGTTTTGTGGTTATCAAGTGGTGATATTCAAAATGTGCAGAGCTGCTGCCATGATCATAAAATCTGCATTATGTCATGTAAATTAAGGTTTTAATTCATCAGGAATAAATTTGTGCTCCAGGTAGACCCTAAAGTAATTACCTTAGTTTTCCGCTTCAGGATGGACCTTGATCTTTCATGATCTGTTGAATTGTCACTTGACAACATTGTCACTGTGCCTGCATGAAGGAAAAAAAAAATGTGAAAAGTATAAAGTATAGTAAATAATTACTTGCTAAGGCAGTGTCCTACAAATTAAAATTCATCACAGAAATGAAAATTATGAACCCCACCTCTTTGGTCATATCATTACACACCCGACTGCTAGAGTTACAAATGAGTGTGATAAGGAGAACACTTTAGGAGTAAAATGTTTGGGTTAGCATTATCCAATTTTTGACAGCAAAAACAGGACATAACAGAGGATCGACAAGTGTGTCCACGCCTTGCCCTGCCTGGGTAGCCCAGAGTGAGCAGACTGGCAGACAATGGAGTGAAAGTGGAACTCTTTCCACCTCAGCAGAACCATCAGGACCTTTCACTTCTCTTTCCCCAGGATCCTATAGCAAATACCTAGGTCCTTTATCTTAGATTCCAGATTCCCATCCGCTTACTGCAGATTTTCAAATCTGTGGCTCTTTCTACCCCATATCTCTTAACCCAAGCTACTAGTTCAGACCCCAAACCCCACCCTATGTAGTCTGTCTTACTGTTCCACATTCCTTCCCTCACAGAAATTCTTTATCCTTATATACCCAAAATATTCCTCTGCCCTTTCAGAGCATCCACTGTCAGCACAGCCTTTGCTGTGCCTGCTCTCCCTGCACAGACCATCCCTCATTCCCAGCCCACACTGCAGTCCAGTTGGCTTCTGGCACTCCCCATTTCCCGTGCATCCAACTGATATCCTCTGCCCTTTCTTGGACAGTGGCCTCCTTGATGAATCTTCTCACAGTCTTGCCTGTCTTTCTACCTCTTATTCCTGGCAGGATCTTCAAAAACAGGAACAGGAACTGCAAGCACCAAAAAGAAAAAAAAAAAGAAAAAAATCTTCCTGGGTAGAATTCAGATGACAAAAAATTACAAAAAAAGCCAACAGGCAAAAAGTAGCCCTAATCCTGACCCCAGATATGTAACTGACTTTAACAAGGATCAGATTCAGCATATAATATTTCTTTTAAAATACAGCTTTCTCCCCTACCTGTACTGTATTCCCTAATGTTGTGCTTTACATCATGTACAGGGGGAATCATTAGTCATAAAATCCATAAAGCTGCTAAGTAAGTAACATAATAAATTGTGGAGCACAGTTGTGCTCCACGTGCATGGATGTGTGACTGATACATCAGCTGTTAATTAATTTTGACTGTATCCTCTTTTCTTCTCCAGGAACAGTACCAGTTTCTGTACAAAGCTATTCTCAGCCTTGTCAGCACAAGGCAAGAAGAAAACCCTTCGGCATCTATGGACAGTAATGGCTCAGCTTTACCCGATGGAAATGCAGCTGAAAGTTTAGAATCTTTAGTTTAATTAACACATCAAATTAAACATACACATCACTACATCACACCAGTCACACCTGTAGTTTACCATTATTATTTCCAGTTTTATACTTTGGGTGGGGAAAATCTGTGCAGTCTATATATAATCAGATCCCAACCGTTGCTGAAACCAACAGTCTTTTCTGTTACATGCAACTTTACTGTGGAACTCTTATCATTAACAATGTGTGCCTTTTCTTGAAAGATTACTTGTAATACATTGTTATGTCTGGACTAACTTGTTTGACTTTTACAGTGTTTCTAAGAATTGAATTGTGGTATGATTTTTTCAGTATTAGTTTTTTGATTTATCTGGCTTTACTTTTAACTTAAAATTATCATATTTATAGATGTTAGAGAATTCTCAATTACAAACATGCAATGGGTTTAGTATTTGATATTTGCTGTATTTATAACAATTTACATTTGCTAGAAATATAACTTTTAATATAGTAGAATGTAAATAAAATACTGTTCTACATAACATTCAACATTTTAAGACTTCAATTAGACATTTAGAATAGCAATCTGATACTTACTGTAAATACTGCTACTTCTGTAGTGATCCATGGACCAAATTTATATTTATAATTGTAGATTTTTATATTTTACTACAGAGTCAGTTTTCTAGTTCTGTGTAATTGCCTTGTTAAAAAGTTGTAGTCAGTATGTTTTTATTTTAACAAAATCTTCTGATATATAATCGTGCATCTTAAGCAATTTACCTTCATATAGCTGCATGTGATTTTAACTTTTTGTGGGAACTAGAAACCACTTGTTTTGAAATGAGAAGTTTTTATGAGAATAACACTGTATTTGGCATTGTTAAATTGTTTTTACCTATGGCATTGCAAAAAATAAATATAAATATTACAGTCTGGGCTGAGCAGTCTTCCACATACGGTACAGTCCACTATACTTCCACACAGTCTTCACTGTCATGTAGGAGAGCTTTTATTTACAACAATAAGGACTTATGACTGACCTGCAGGCAGCTGCACTTCCCATGGAATCTACAAGTTCAGGAGACACTTATGGAAAACTTTCATATTATTTAATCTCTGCTCCACTCCCACCCGTACCCTCAATGTCCGCATTAGCTCCTTCTTTGGCCTCTCCTTGCTCATCTCCCGGTCTGGTCACTCACAGGTTAATGGGCTATCCCAGGCCTCCCGATTGCCTTAGCTGCCCCCTCCCAAGACTTCTCCATGCTGGCTTTGTTTCAGATCATTCAGCTGCTGAGCTCTTTGCTGCCTCCTTTGGCAAGGCAACAGTCAAATTCTGGGAAGCAATAGAGCAAGTAATCACTGCAAGAACAAAAAATGTTTCAAGTTGGCAACTCAATTATTTTCTGTAAGCTTCTGAACTCAGAAAAGATAGTGATTGTACTGAAGGTTGCAGCACCGAGGAGGCTGGAGGAGGCTGGAGTTGTTTAAAACAAACACAGGCTGTGAGAGCAACTATTTCTCACTTTGGTATATACAGTTGCTACATAGAAAGACTGGGAACAGAGATACTGTTCTGGAGTAGAATGCCACAGAAACTAATGGACTCTATATTAGATGAAAAACTAAGCATAGGAAAAGATGGGCCTGATGTGGGCTTGGAGATTTTAGTTGACTGATTTGTAAAGTAGGGTTGTATGAGAAATAAAATAATCCGGTTTTATTATAAGTAAATTTATTTAAGTGGAAAACAGGGGGTGTTGGGATTTTTTTCTTACCTCCCATTTAATTTTGGGAATATTTAGACGCCTTGCGAAGATTGTAAGGTGAAAGGCCCCGTCAGGGCTGTACACCGAGGGAATATTGCGGTCGAGGTAGGATACAATATATAGATGGAAAATTTACACCGGCCACATGTCTTTGTGTGCAAAAAGAACCCCCACTGTGTGGTACAGGGGGGTATGTCATCAATCAATCAAGCTGTACAGGGGGGCCCCCTGTACAGTACAGGGGGGTACGTCATGATCCAATCAGGTGGGACCAATCAGGTGGGACCAATCAAGCGGAACCAATCAGGCGGGAGGGTGACACCCACCCGCCGATTTGAAAATTACCCTTTAAGGTAAAATACCTGTTACCTGCAGAATATTCAAGATATTGGGTAGCTGAAGAGTACAAAAGGAGCGGGCTCTTGGAGGGGGGTGTGCTTTTCCAGGCGGGTGGCTTGGGACTGCACCCAGCGCTGCAAATAAAGGATTCTTTTCTGTAAGTTTCCTTGTCCTGCAAGTGTTTTTTTGCCGTTTTATAAATTGGTAAAAGAGATTTTTCTCACAGGTTGTATGAAGGATCTCAGCATGTCAGCAAATAGATCTAGACCCCCTCAGCAGTGTGGGATTGAGGATAGGTGAAGCTGCAACAAAGCTAAAATAAATTTAAGTTTAGAGAAATCTAAACAGCAGAAACTTTAAAAAATCCTCATACTGTTGATACATAAAATGAAGGTGCTAGACCAGGAGACAGAATGGCACACAATGACAGAACACCTAGCAATAAGAGAGACTTTTCCATGCTCATCCTATTTTATTAAAAAATAAATAAAATCATGTAGACAAAACAACGTATAACAGAATCACGGGGAGGGTTAAGGTTAGAAGGGACCACTGGAGGTCATCTAGTCCATATAACAGATAGCTGTTTTATTTGTAAAACTGTGGTAAAATGTTAACGTGCTTGAATTCTCTTTTACACTTGACCACTTCTCTTTATAACCACAGCAGTGCAGTGCCAGAGGTTATGGAGTGGCTGAATACATTGGACTCAGGACCCCAGAGGTTCCCCCTTTCCTGCCCACCAGAGCTGCATGCAGGACGATTCTCCTGTCTCAGTCCAATGTCCCTGTGCAGGCCCAGCCAGGGACCATGCAGAGCACACACACCTGCATACACACACACATGCTCACACACAGGGAGACACGCATGCATACACACACAGAGGATGGTAGAAACAGAATTCATGACACAGAGAATAGGACTAGAACTTAAGAAGGAAACAGGACAGAGGGCAGTGGTCAGGCACAGGGCAAAGTACTGCCCAGAAACTGGCACACATACATGCAAACACCTTTTACTCTCTTCTCTCCTTTTTCCTGTGCTTATTATTTCCCCACCCACATCGATCCCTCTGTTTCTTCAGCCTTCTCTATCTCTTTGTAGATAAACAACCTTCTTACCTAATTACCTTTGTGGGTCTTAGTTTTCTTACAGCCATATCCAAATGTGTAATGTCAGATGCTGTCACTTAGATCATCTCAGCCATACATGGTACTACCAACAGTTCCCTAGTATTTTTGGCCTTTCAAGCTTTTCTTTCCAGAATGTCTCCAGCAGAGCTTGGCCTTCCCTCACTTAACTCCCCATGAACCACCTGTGTAGTGCCACCAGACTTCATGTCATTCTTCCTAAAACCTGCCAGCTGCTTGCTCTTGCCTCTCCAGCAGCTTCCCCTCTGATGCCCAGCAGTTTCTCAGGATCTGTGCAGGTGGCTCAGCCTCAGGTGAGGGGTGCTAGCCATGTGCCTGCAGATAGCAGTACTCATCTCTTTAGTTCAAAGCCATAATTAGTTCATGGAATAACTCAGAAGGAACCTACTTTTCTGAGGCAGGACATCTTTATTCAAAATATAAAATATAAAAATTTTACAACTCTTTTTTTCCTGTGGTCCTTGCCATGCCTGGATATTTGCCAATTCTGAAGTTTGGGAAGAACAGGGCTGATATATGACTCCTAAGTGCAAGCAAACATGTGATGTATCCCTAGCTGAGTTAAATGCCTTTGAAGAATAGGACCTAGAGTTATTTTCTTATAATATTTGTGGGATTTGGGGGGGTGATAAGAGTTAAAAATGTACAGAATGGGTGCATTGTCTCAAATGATACACATTTTTGTAAGACTGTTGAATTACACATACACATTCTTCACAGTGTTCAGGCACAAAGTTGGTGCAAAGGTGTTTAATGGTTGTGCTTTGAGAAAGGGAGTATCTTCTTTTTCCAATTGGCCTGAGGGTTCTTTACCTGTTCCTTTAAAGCACTTAGGTTGGCTGACACACTCCATTTGCACATCTGGTCTAACAGGGACAGCGATATTATACAGATTTGCTTTCTCATTCAAAAATTATACAATTTTTGATTTCCTAATCTCTAGGGGTGCCTGTACGAGAGAAATTAATTGTGATTTTATGGCTATTTTCAAATCATATTCCATAACCTTATTAGCAGATACTATACTTCTGTACATTAGCACACAACAAGAGGAACTATAGTGATCATGTGCTACTTCTTCAGCCTTTTCTTTTAAAGAAAACTGGCTTGTTGCCTCACATATCAAAATAAAAAGCATGAAATTATCTTCTATTAATGTATTTACAGTTTCATACAGTTGTATATAAAAAGTAAATTTTAGGTAAATTAATTCTACTATGTTTTTCAAGCCACTATGGACCAAAAGCAAAAAAGGACTCCTCCTTCCTAAAATCCAATCTTGATATAACTGTTCCTTTCAACCTAAATGTTTTGCAGACATTTTAAATTTATAATCCAAGGAATCAGCTGTCATTCAAGGTTTCTTCTAGATGTTTGTAATCACATTCATCATCTTAGCATGCTGACAAGTTTTTTAAAACATAAGTGCTTAGGATAATCTCTTTACTCACACATATTGGTTCTGATCTAGAAAAAAAATAAGAATCATAAAAAAAAAATCTTCTATAATCTTCAACTGTGATGGATTACAGATTTTAATAAATGCGTGTCAGTTCCTCTCTCAGACAAAGGCCATATTCTAATTAATTTTTTTCTTGTAATCCAAGCTACAGACTCAAAAGACACATAGCCCGCCCTTTCAAACTGGGTCAAGTGTGGAGAAGATGTTATGTATCTCCTGCAAGAAGTAAGATATTAATAAACAGCATCGGTTTAAGATCTATTTTTTTTTAACAAAGCTCCAAGTCATGTATGACAAGGAAAACTTGATTAGTGGGCTTCCTCATAAAAAATCATAGGTGAGTAGAGGTTAAAAAAAAATAAAAAAAAGAAAACAAGTAATTTACTAATACCAAATATCACCAACTTTTTAGTGATTGTGATGTTGAGATTTAATAGTTGTGGAAAAGGTTTACAATAATCAGCAATAAGTGATCAACAGGAGTCATACAAACTCGTCGCTATCAGTACAACAAATTAGCTAAAGACCCTAGTATGGACTTCGAAGATCAGCTGACAAAACTAGTTAGCGATGTTTCATCACAGTGCTTTACCTGGCACAGTTTTTTGCTAAGTGCTAGGACAATGCTAGGACAATGAGTAATTTCAGATGGGTTGAAATTTTCTGTGGTAAACACTTACTCCAAGATGGGTTTAGAAAGTTAAACTTGTTTCTCTCTTAATTGTTCTGAAACATAAGCAAAGGAGGGCTGGGGAGGAGTAATAGTGTGTTGTTGCAGTTAAAAACAGAAAAAAAACCCCAGCTACTAGCTAGGTCTCGAGTGTCTTGGGTTACAGTCTTAGTTTTCACTATTTCCCTGCCGCAAGCCTCAGGTCTGACCATCCACTTCTCACAGGTTTGTGCTTTGTTGGATTAGGATCTTTCAAAGGGACAAGAGGGAAGACAAATCTCTCTCAGAACATTTAACCACGTTACGACTACTCCCTCCGTTTCCAAATTGCACTCTTTCCTTCCAGAGCCAAACCAAGTGGGCAATAAAACCTTTTGGCTTATGGAATTAATTTCCTTTTTTCAGGAAAGTCACAATTCTTACACTGTAATTTAGACAGAGTGTATTTGAGATGATCTGATTTGCCTTGATAAATTCTGCTCGACACTCAAAGCTAAATTTCTTTTTTCTTCCCCTCCTCTTCTTAGTTATCCAGCATAATCAATTATTTGATTGATTTTTTCCACCTTAAACTATAGCCCTTTTTTTTCCACCTTAAAACAGCTACTGTGCTATGAGCTTACTCCCTTTGTCCAGCAGTGCCACTTTTGTACTCCAGTCCCTCAAAGGGATATAGGAATATCTGAGGCTGAGAAAGTGTGAAACAGAGGCAAGAAAGGCGGCCTGAGTGTAATGGGGCTCGAGCACCTCAATCTCAGGAAGAAACTGGGATCTTACATGTCATGAAGAGCTGGCACTAGCATAAATTCCAAAATGAAAAAATGAGAGACACACAATGACAAACAACCTGTCCAAAGAGCTTAAGAGCCTTTTGGCCCAGGCAGTGATAGCAAAGCCACGTATTCAGCTAAGCAAGGCCCTCAAGCTGAGACAGGCTGTGAGACACCACGCTTTCATGCCTTCCTGGGGCACAGATAATATCATACATCTACTGTTCTGTAGCTTTCCATTTTAGTAGATGTCCTTGTGCTCAAGAACAAAACTTACTAAGCAAAATTAATCTACTAAGATTATAACTGAAAATGATGTCTAGATACAGGTATACCTATATATTTATGTATATAATTATATAGATAGGGATGCTTAAACAATCCTTGAAGAATCTTCTCCTGTGTGTCTAGCAAGAAGTATGCCAACGTATTTCATGCACATAGAAAATGTGTAGACACCCTTTCAATATAACCATCTATGTGAAAAACCAAATCCCATTCATGTACATTTCATTGGACTGTAAAGATGACATGACAACAAAACAGAGGATTTCAAATTTATTTTTCAAGCAATCTTGTGTATTAGATACAATTATCTTTCCAATAATATGCAAAGAGAACTGAGAAGTATAATCTTCATACAAAAAGAAGAAGAATAAATTCATTTAAGTCTAAATGTAGAAAACAAAATGCAGCATTACACCGGGAAACAGAAATATACTTCAATACAAAATGTTTCAAAAATAGTAGCAGTGTTTCTTGAAGGAAACACTGTAGTGCTCATTCTTTAGTGCTCTAAAAATATTAGATACTTCTAAAATTCCAATTTTCTTCGCATACTGCATTTCCAAGGCAGAAAAGCAAGTACAGTGCATGCACATATACAGAGTTACAACTCCATGGTTGTGTATTTGGGAGCTAAGGGGGGGATCAGAGAATTCTAAAGTAAAATCCTGGTCTCACCAAGCACTGGGCTGGAAGGGACCAGCAGATACAAGTATAATTTTAACCCTTAGCTGTAGGCCTTTAATCTACATGGAGAAGGAGGAGGCAGCAGAGAGCAGAACATTCATTGCATTCATCCTTAGCCCAGCTGCCTACACCATCCATACAACAGACCAACAGCCTGTAAGGTCAGTAAGAAGTGAAGCAACTTTGTGGAGCCAGGATTTCGTCCAGTATATGCATGGCACTGTTACAGAATTTCATCTGATATATGCATGGCACTTTAACAGAATCCAAATTTGACATTACAAAAGCATTCAATGGTTCAGTATAAAAAGTCTCTTCTCTTTGACAGTAATACTCTGCCCTTCATTCTTCCTTCTCCCTTTGGCTCCTTTCACCTAACTATTGCAGTTGCTACTTCATTGCATCTACACAAAGAAAATCCAAATCCTGAGTAACAAAATTTGGAGATCAAAACTTGAATTATTGTTATGGCTGCTTTTCCTACTGTGCAAAACAACACCTGGAATTCCATCACCTCAGAACTGTAATTACAGCACTATGGTTCTCAGGAGGTAAAAGGCTGTGCTTTTATCAGCAAAGTGCGCTTGTGAGCAAAGTTGAAAGCAGACAGCTTCCAGCATCAGTATTCAGCTTTAGAAAAGGGAAGTTCTAGGCAGCTGCACAGGTACCAGTGCAAATACTATCTGCCCACAGCATTACACCTCACAGACCTAACTGTAAAGTTTAGGCCATGCTTGCATTGCAAGGTGGTGTAGAAATCCCTAAGCAAAAGCCAGAGAAGCAGCCCTGAACTGGAAGGAGGCAACCGCTGCTTTGTTACAGAGAAGCTGCACTTGGGCTAAAGTTCAGTTCTGGACTGATGTGGCTAAACTGCAGCTAGAGGGGGGCTGACATCTATGCAGCACAGCACTCAGCAGCAAGTGAGCTGGCCCACCGGCAAACTCTCATCAGTCTAAAGTGGCACTGTACTGAGTAGTATGCATAGGCTCCCAAATGAATACTTGAAAAGCCTGATAGCAGAAGGGCAGAAACTAACTTAAAAAGTGGCAATTTAAAATTCTAAGCCTACTGCATTTCAAAGCTGCATATACTACACAATCTATTCCCTTTGTAACAGTACTTAACCTGGACAAGGCACACAGTGTAAGTGGAAGGACTAAACATCATTTGGAGCGGCTTCTAACCACATTAACTGTTGTATTTCTGTATTAACTGTAGAATGCCCTTCCTAGCTGCCTAGCTGAATGTTAATGTGCTCTCTCCACAGCACAAGGCAACACGAAACAGCAGGTATTTCAACATATTGCAACCAGCTTCCACTCTGTAACAGGAAAGGGTATGGGGAGGAAGCTTGCTTTAAACTTCCTCCCTCCTCCAATTAATTTAAATTTACACTCATTATAAATGGATTAAAAAAAATATTAAGATCTAGGTTTGAAATATTTAAGAACTGAACATTTTTAAGATTTAACAGGATCTTATTTGCTAGTAGTGCAGAATTTCTAAACTATTTCTTGCATATTGTTATTGTGAAAATATTCAAAAATACTGTTAAAGGGGAAGGAACAATCAGACTTAAAATTTTAAATATCACTTTCATCTCCATTATTCTGAAAAATTTTTACCACATGAACAAGGAAACTTCAGCAATGGAATTCATTAACTAGACTTTTCCACCAAAAGAGAATCCACTAATAGATACTTCTTTCAGCTTAAATTTGTCTTAATAACCCTATACAGTTGGAAGATAAACTATAACGAAAAAAAAAAGAAAAACCAAACCCAACCCTTCCAATATATTTTAGAAAAGATCTATGGAAAGATCTGATCGATGCTGAAACGTGTACATGAAAGCTTATCAATTTTCAGAGGAAAATACCAAAATTCATGAGTATCTACAGTTTCTACGTCAAAGCAGGTTTTATGGAAGGCAACATCTGTGTATGAAACAGCAGGTGCTGCCTTTAGCTGGTTCAAATTGAGATTCTTAAAGGGGCGGCAGAGGTTGGAACCAAAAAAAGCCAAAACCTGATTAAATCCACTGCTTCCAGTTACTGTTTGATAACACTGTGAGTACTGTACATAATGCCTTCTGCCCGAACACGTTCAAGTATTGGTCCATAAACATTCTTCGTCAAGGGTATAACCATGCCTTTGGCAATTATTTCACCTGAAATAAAGGTAGAAAAAACCCAGTGAGTTAGCCTAGAGTTAGGGCTCTACTAGGTTTACTCAGCAAGGCTTTGGTAACTTCCACATGGGGCTTCTGAGGGCAAGATCAGGGCTGCTGTGCTGGACTCGGCCAGGTCCAACCGCAGGGCACAGCTGAGCCCCTCAGCCACAGATGAGGTGCCTCAGGGAAAATGTATTTAAGAAAGAGCAAAACACTGAACAGCAGTGAGGAAAGAAGTGTGAGAAACACCAATGTCAGAGCATGAGGGGGAGGAGGTGCTCCAGATACTGGATCAGAGATTCCCCTGCAGCCTGTGGTGAAGACCCTGCTGGAGCAGAGGAAAAGTAGGAGGAAGGAGCAGCAGAGTGAAGCAGTTATGGACTGATCACAGGTCCCCATTTCGCAGCCCCCTGCACTGCTCAGGAGAGAGGGAAGAAGCTGAGAAGTGAATGGAAATGTGAATTTGAGGGAAAAGGGGCAGGGAGGAAGTTGTTGTTTTAATTTGTCTCTTTTTTTGCATTATCCAAACCTGTTTTAATTGGAAATAAATTTTCTCCCAAGTTGAGCCTGTTTTGCCTATGACAGTACAGAGTAAGTCATCTCTGTCTTCATCTCAGCTTATGAGCTTTTTCATCTTGTTTTCTCCCCATACTGTTGAGAAGGAGGAATGAGAGAGTGGCTGAGTCTGGCAGTCAGTCAAGGGCAACCCAAATGCAAAGATCAATATGCAATTATATAAATTTTCATTTTTTTTCTTTTTGCATATATTTAAACATGCAGATCTATCAATCCTGGCATTAGGTTCTCACACAGCATCAGTACTGTACCAAAAAATAAGGAAAAAAGTTTGGAAGACATCGTGGCATACACGGCTTGAACTTAATTCATAGAGCTGTGAAACTGCAGTTAGGTGAAAAGCATCTAAACCTTAAAAATTTGAGTTGCTGGGACTTTTTAAAATAAGAACAACAAAAAACCCATAGTTTTGCTCATTGCAGTTAGCTAGGAAAAGAGCAATGTTCAAAAGATTAAGTGCAAGCACAGGGAAATAATATTATTTCTTTCAACACAGTAATGACTAGGAAGTTTTCTTGTTTATGTATATACAGCATGATCAGGTAAGTCTCAAATTTTGTCAATCCAGAAACTAGCTAGTTTGTTCAGCACAGGTGTATGTTAACCTGTTTCACTGTGGCATAGTCAATTGTAATTTATCATGCTAAAGGTTTTCTCTACACCAGTTTAAGATTAAATTGCTTAAAATCTTTATGGATTAAGTAGGAAATTAAGAGTTGTCACTGAACAACCAAACATGCAGATTAAAAATTCCTGTAAAGAAGACAGGAAGATTCTGATAAATTTAAAAAAATATATACACATATACACTTCAGAAACACTATATATCTGCTTTCTACAGCAGAAAGATACAGAGGGTTGCAATAGTGTTACTGAAGTCGGAATAGCCACTTACCATCTAGAACCATCTTAGCAGCAATAGCTGTGGGGTATCCTACTGTTTTAGCCATTGCAGAATGTCCTTTGTTATCTCCATAGACAACCAGATCAACAAATTTGTCTTCCAAATGACCAGAAGGATGCCTGAGACCTATTTCATTTCTCATAATAATCATATCTCTCTCTCCAGTACCTAAGAGAAAAGCACACAAACTGTATTTCAGGTACATCAAGATGAGATTCCTGAGGAGTTAAGCACTACACATGCACAGCATTAAGGAGGACAGAATACTAAGATGAAACTAAAAATGTAGCAGGGAAAGAAAAGGATAAATTGGAGAAGTAGAGAACATCAGAATACATTAAAAACCCTAACATGAAGGTTTATTAATGAAGGTGAGCAAACTAATCTAACTACGGCTGATAAAAGATATGGACTTGCTCCACTCAAACACCTGAGAATAATTTCTCACATACCAAAGGGCAACTTCATCTCCATGTGCTTTGCAAGAGCCCCCACAATGGAATCTGCTGCTGGAACTGGTTCATCTCCCAATAAACCTAGCCTGGCAGAAGAAATGAGAAAGGCTTATATCATTGCCTATCAACAGCTCCATCTCAGTTTTATAATTCCCAGCTTGTTCAGCATACCAGTTTAACAGTCTCAACATGAACCAAAATGGCTAGAATTGCAAACATTTTAATTATTTTTAAAACATTAAAAATCACTGGAACATTTTTACCATTCTACTGCCTCCAGCTGACTTTTGTCCTTTTCCAGTTTGTTAAATACAGCTTCTTTAAGAACATGGTGTTCAACAGGAGACTTAATTCCAACCAGTTTGCACATGAGCTCTTTCTGCATAAAAAAAAAAGGTTCATGAAGATATTTGTTCCCACCCCTTTTCAGTCAAGGTTTTGGGAACCCACTGCTCCACTAAGCTCAGTTAAAATTCAGGACTTCTAACAAGACAGGTTATGTGTAAGGGAAAGTGAGAAAGTGTGAAAATCTTAATCACAGCAGGTGAGAATAGGGCCTATCTTTTTGTAAAATGCTTTGTACCCCACCCCTCAGCTGCTTTCCCCTACTTTTTAGTCTTATCTGTTCCTCTGGCAATACAGAAAGAACATAGAAATCTGCATAAATAAGGAACAGTGGGAGGATGTTAGGATGAAAGAGAAAACACCTGGAGACTGCCAGAGTCAGGAATTTAAGGATATGATATCTTTCAGTTAGTCTAGAAATGGGAAATGTCCCTCTCAAAATGAAGGAAACAGACTGATGAGATGAACAAGGCTTTGGCAATCCTGGGGAGTATTACCAAAGAGCTTTCTTAAGATTTTTTTTGCGTATCTGAAGGCCATTACTAAGATGCTAATTATTGCTTCCTTCATTCACAGCAAGACAGATAATAAAGAGACCTATAAGCAAGATATGAAGCAAGCAAGAACTGCAGAGTCTCTTTAGAAGCTCAGGTTGGCCCATCTCTTCTGCTTCCCAGGCAAAGGAGATAAAGGGAAACTACCAAAATGTAAAAACCTTGCTAAGACAATGTTTGCAGTGAGAGTAATGAGTTTATAGTTATTTTCACAGATTACATAACACTGTATACTTATTCACTGAGGATAGAAAGACTAGCCTCAAAATGAATACTAAAATTCAAAGTGGACAAAAATTATCAAAAAAAAAAAAAGGTAATTCTCATATGGCTGTCCAAAAACTCCTTGAATTTGGGAAAATGAGAACCACTGTAAGTTAGTCAGAGACAAGGAAGACTTTGCCCTCTTGACCTTCTGCTTTCTTGGTTCCGAGAACAGTCAAGACATTCTTAACTGGAAATAATGACATCATCAGAAAAATACTGCGTTGTCCTCAGACCATTACACAGCACAAGCTTGGTGTCTTTTTCCAGATTAGTGCTTAAAAAAAGCACAAAGATGAAGACAGATCTGAATTTTGTTCACCTGAGTAATAAACTGTTATTCTCTCAGGGGTTTGCAAAAGGGAAGACAATTTTTCTCAGAAGGCAGACAAACAGACCTGGTAAGTAATAAGCTCTATTTACCCCATATTGAAATATGAAATTCCCTGCTTTCTCCACAGAGCCAATCAAAATGTTGATTGTCAAATGTAACAGCAGCACATCAGAGTCATGCCTTGGCTGCAATAAAGATGAAGGCAACCAAAATTAAGACAGAAAAGCAGCATAACAGAAGACAAAAAAATTGCTTGTATGGAGTTTTAACAGAAAAATAATATTTTAATATACTCCTTTACGCATGATCTCTTATTTCTTGATGCCCTAAAACATACTCTTACACTGAAGATCATGTGCCAGTCCCAATACGGACACTGCAAACTCACAGCACTGAGGGCTAGACTCTGAGTAACAGCAAATTTAAGACAATTCATAAAGACATGGCCATGGTTTTGTCTAGCTAAGTCCTGAAAGCCTCCAATGTCAGAGATTCCAAAGTCTCTCAGGGAACCTGTTCCAGCACTATATTACATTCCTACTGAAGAAAGTTTTTGAATTTCCAGGAACAAAAATCAGAGAAGATCAGGATGCAGTACAAGATTCAAAAACGCTAAGTACATCCAAGCCTAGCAGTAAGAAAACCATGGATAAAATAGAGGAAAGAAGGCAGAGTAATCCGAGTAACTTACCCAGGTTAGAGGTGGTGTGGTGGAGCTTAGCAAAGGGTAAGGATCTGGGTTAATTAATCCTAGTTTTACAAAGCCTCCCATAGTTTTGGAGTATCCCTGGAATAAAAAAACAACATCTTTAAATACAATAAACACTCGAAAATGAGGTATTTCTCCTTCGTTTGATTGTAATGATAGACAAAACCATGGCAGTGTTAAGTGTTATTCTCTTGGCAAGTTAGCCACGAAAACTTGATGCCAGTGGGGTTACCGCCTTTCCCAGGCCCTCTCCACCCCTTCCCTACTTTTCAATACCCTCTTTAATGACTTATTCTGTCATAAATACTTCTGTGGCAAGTACCATTGGTTCCCGAGATCAGAGGGCTCAGCTGGCCAGCATTAGTTCAAAGTCCAGCACATCATTATAGGCAGGGTTGTATCAGCCAGCTGGCCCATAAACAAGCTACCAAATACAGAGAGCCCAATGCTGAACTGTGCTCACCCCAGTCTTACACCACTGTGACTGTGTCACAGATCAAATCAGATATACTGATTTTAAAGATAAGAATCCTGTGTGTTTGTTTCTCTCCTTCAGAAATATCAGAGAGACTACCAGGACAGCAGTAGAATGGTATTTAAAAGGATTTGACAGTAGTGGAATGGTACTGCAAAAGCAGCAATAGGCTGCACAATAAAAGAAGTCTCAATGGCTTTCTGCTTACTTTTGTTTGTATCCCCTTAACACTGCCACACCTCTGCTGCATACCTGAAAACACTTACATGGAAGTGACTAGAAACACTAAAAAAGCAGAATGGTGGAAATAAAGCACTCTGAAAGAGGGCTAATTATAATTAGGAGCCAATTCCACCAGCACTAGGTTATCGGCTCAGGTGGTCTTGCAGTGAGATCCTTCTGTGTGACACCTGTTTTTAAACTGAGTCCATTATCTTTCTAAACCTACTCTTTAAAAGGCACTTTGAGAAGATGATTGCTTCTGAGCTGAATAGATTGCTTCCTGCTCTGCCGAACAGCAGCATGTGCAAAGGGCCAACAATACCTTCTGCCCTGCTCAGCACCACATACTGGGATGCAGGTACCACACAGGTAGAGGTATGGCAAGCTCTTCCACACACCCCTACCAAGATGACCCCAACCCAAAGTGCTGGGCCTGCTTTGGGCATTAAGAAAGCAGCAAAACAACAGAAACAGCACTCTTGCAGCATATTGACAACCACTCGTCATGTCATTCTGACATTTTTGCAGTTCCCTGTGCTAACACTTTTACAAAAGAAGAAAATTTTACCAGGCACCAAATGGAAGACTAGATACTGTCATATTAAGACTCCATTATGAGATAGATGCCTTCCACATATTTTTAGCTTCTGAACAAGAGATTGTATCTAGACCGACAATAAGAGAGCTAGTGCAATTTGTAACTCTTATTCCCCCACACTGGCCTTCTTTTGCTAAGCAAACCTCCCTCCCTCCCAGAAATAAAGAAAAAATCCTGTTGTATTGCAGCGAAGGAATTATGACAGAAAGGACATACACACTCCTCGGGCCATGGACAAATAACAGTAACTTAAACCTTGGCATAAACCGTAATTCCAAAGACATGTTATGACATCCATAAAAGCTTTTTCAAACCTTCAATATGGCTTTAGATTTATTCCTTCATAATGTGTATTGACTGACAATATAATTTTAAAAAAGGAAATCTGAAAGAAAAAAGATTCTGTTTTGATTCTGCTTTATGCACCTAACAAATGAAAGAAAAAGAGTCGATCAGCTAGAAGGCAAATACATTTATCTCTTAACATTTTACTTAGCTGGCCAAAACTATAAAGCTTCTGAAATTCAAGATGCCTAGTTACCTAATGAAAAACTTTCTCAGCTTCACGGAAAACCGTAATTTTCTGTAAGATTTTTACATTATGTTTTTCATGGGAATATAAACAACAAAACTGTAGTTCAAATTTTTATCAAATAAAGAGAATAGATCAGTTCTAAAAACCACTTAAACCATCACATAAATCCACTAGAATTATTTAATTTTTTTAAAATCTTCTATTGATCTGACACCAAATACAGAGCCAGAATAAAAAAACCCACAGATACAGACTATGCAACGCCCACTGACCAGTTGCTTAAAACGAGTAAAATTTTTTTCTGGTTTGCAACAAATACGTGTTAAATACAGCAAGTAAAGCTATATTAAAGAAAATGAGATACGTGCTTTGAGTTATCTCTCAACTGGAATAGTGAAGAGCTCATAAATAGCAAGTGCAGAGCTATAAAAGGCTGAGTTCTAAATACACAGTTTTCTTGAAATTACAACATTCATCTCTTGAGGAAAACAATAATTGCTAATAATAACACCAACAACTTACTTTGTATCTTAAGGTGCCTCTCAACAAAGTGCGAGCTGTCTGAATACCATATGGCTCAGCATATTTTGTACTATCTCTGTTAGGAAAACCTTCGAGATTTAATCCTGGGAAAAAATCCATCGGAGTGACAGAATCCAGTAATGCTCCTCCAGCTGGAATATTGATAATCTAATGTTTTTGAAAGAGTAAATAAGCAAGTGTTAATATACTTAATAATTAATATAATATTAAATAATTACTATAATATTAACAAGAGTAAATAAGCAAGTATTATTTTGGGGCACTCTTATTCAATTTATTTCAGAACACAAAAGATAAAGTATGCTCAAAAATAGAAGAAACATGCTTAGTGTTTCAGGTGCAAACAAAGGCCCAATCTAAATTGTGAAGGGAGACTGCCCCATATGCTCCCTTTGCTTTTTGGTCAAATCATTTATTATTTTGGGGTTTTTTATGCAGGAGGAGAAGGCAGATATAAACAGCATGGTGGGGGGTTGTTTCTTCTCTTTTTAAAGATTAAAATAAAGATAAAAAATTGTTGCCCATGTGTATCTTGAGGCTACAAAGCACAGAGAGAACACTCTATTGAAGGGAAACAAAAAAAGACATTGACTAGGTCTATTATCACTCCCAGCCACAGCCTTGAACCCTGCTTCCTTCAAGCAGCTAATGCCCAGATCTGCTGTGCAGCATCAATGAAAACTCATTTTCTGACTTCTGAGCAAAGGGGCAAGGTATACTTCTAGAAGAAATACTAAAGCAATGAAGCCTGTAGCTATGCCAAAAGATCATCTTGTGTTTGCCAGACAAGACAGGTGTGTGAAAGAATCCTACACAATGGTCAAAGACAGATAAGTATTTAGTGGCAAGGAGAAAAAAATTGCAGAATTTACTGACAAGCTTTCCCAGTGCTCTCATAATGAATCATTCATATGCATGATCTAATTTTTCCTAGCAATAGGAGAACCAGATCAGAATTAAATCAGAAACATTTTCACATTTTCCATGAAACCCTTTCATCTTAAACTTTTAACTATGTGTTTTTACTTTTTAAATAATGATCCAGTGTACAATCCTTGAATTTCTCCTCTCTTACAATAGAGCACCAGAATGTCATGATAAAACATCTCAAAAGATTTCTAAGTTTTGCAGATAAAAGAGTTTAGGTAATCAGCTAAACTTTACAGTGCTTATACAAGGCAGTATTGCAGTAACTACTCTGAGCTAGTAACAGTAGAAACACAGTACTAGAAACAGGAATTGCGACAATGGCTTGCAATAGCTTTGCACAAATCAGTTACAATCTTTCCATAAAACAGATGCAGTGCCATTTGAGAGGTTGCACAAACAGCAAAACAGAGCATATATAAAACACATAAAAAAACACTTCACAAAACCCACTCAGTACTACAGGTTGCACCAAAAGAAAAAGAAATCAAGAATTCTGCTATACACTGCACAATTACAAAATGAAGCCGTTTGGTTTACAAGCATGACTAGACAGAAAAGCAAGTAGAAGGATGCACTCTCACCTTTGTTTCACAGGGCCAAAGACAGGGCAATTAAGTGGCAAAAGCAACACCCAACAGGTCTGGAAGTTGAACCCAGAAAACCAACTCCAATCCAGTGCTTTAGTTACTAGAACACCTTCCCTCCTTGCCATCAGTTTCCACGTAGTAAGTAAGAATTAAGCTGCTAGCAATCAGTCATCATCATGCTCCAAATATGGGACTAAGTCATGCATGCAACTGGCTTAGGCACCTGACTGACACGGGCTTGAAAGCAAATAGCACCTTACAAATCCCAATTCCCTCCTTAGCCCAATACCACCATCTTTGTCTGGCTTTAAATAGAAATATTCACATTATTTCACCTCTCCATCTTTTAAATATGTGGCAGACTGAACTGTATTCAGCAACACTCCTTGTGGACTCCAGCTGAACTTGTATCTCAGAGGATTGTCAGAGTGCTCCGGAGCTGGCAGGCCACCGCAGAAAGAAGTGTAGGATATAACCTGTCAGATTTATCCACAGGAAAGAAACAGTGAAGACAAGACAGACCAAGATGCAAATGGCACAGAGCTACCCTGCAGAATCCCCATTAGTTCTTAAAATTTCTGTTGACATTATCCCCTAAATGGGCCAAATCAGAAGAATCTACAGTGAAAAGGGGAAAACAAAACAATTTCACTGAGCAACAGCGTCAAGCTGTCCCACTGCAGACACTGACTATAAAGGAGAGGAAACCAAAACATACACTGGGGCATGGCCATCTTAGTTGAAAAAGTAAAATGTCCAGCATCTGTCACATATCAGTTACACAATAGTAGCTACCAAATTCCAAACACCAGAAAAAGTAAAATGTCCAGAGTCTGTTACACCTCAGCTGGGGTTAAAAAAGCAACTTTACTAATAGAAATTTGGCAGAACTACCTGCTAAGCTTACCGTAGCACCAACTTCTTTTGCCTTGTCAATGCATTCCATTGCCAACATATGGTCAAGACCAGGATCCAAACCCATTTCACTGACAACTGTAATACCAGCAGCTTCTACACTAAAAATAACAGAAATACAGAGCCGTCAGAATATTCATTATTACTGCCCTTTTATTCCATAAATCTGTCCAACAAAGGCCCAGTGAATCTTCCACACAGTAAATTCTGGGCTCTATCTGCAGTTTGTGGAAAACAAAAAAAACAAAAGTAGATGTTGAAACCTGAACAGTGACAACTGTCTAAGAGCTTTCTAACTTTTGATTCTCTTACTTCACTGCAAGACCTAAGGACTGGTGGAAAAAGAAATTCCCCCCAGTTACTCCACATTCCACATTCTCCTGGACAGTGCTATAATGCAGGAAGGTAGTGCAGCGAGCAGCACAGAGACAGTCCTAATTGTCCTGAAGAGGTCCTGCAGGTGAGAAGGATTGAAAGGCCTACTTTCCCAAATTAAAAGTATTAGGGTTTTCTTTTTTTTTTTCTAATAGTTGCCGACACTCCCAGAGGATCTCACTTATCACCACAAACTGAGGATTTATTTTATTTTATTTTCAAAATCACTTTGTGTTTTGATAAATGAGAAGTGCCTTTTCTTTTTTTTTTTCTGAAAGCATGCCATGACCTCAGCAAGAAGAGGAGGAGGGCCCCTAAATCTCCCTCCTTGTCTGCAACACCGGTTCACTACCTGTCTAGCCTTTTCTGGTTTATCTTTTGTAAAGACACAGCATGTACAGTTCTCATCTCACTTGAATGTGCTTCAGATTTTCTGGTATCATGACTGAGAGGAGCACCTAGATGAAGCTCCATGCCAAAACAACTTCCAAGCACATAGTAAGTAGGACAACAGAAACATTACAATAGTTAGAGCTGTCACCTATTTGAGAATAATACAGTGTGCCTATCCAAAAGAAGGGCATGAAGAAGGAGATTACTGTAGATACAACAAGCCAAGAATGAGTTTTTATTAGGGGAAGGCAAAGGATGACAAACAAGCTTGCTGTTAGAATAGGACAGCCCAGTTGCTCAACTTGAACATCAGATGATCCTGGCAGGTCTGTGGGGAGAGGAAAAGGAACATTAACATGAAATAAGATGATGCATGCAGGAAAGTACATTCCAGTGTTTAGAGCACTAGTATAATGAGGTTGGGGTATGCACTCATTGCTCCTTTCTGCCACATGCACCTTTGGGGAAAGTCCTCCAGCACAGAAAGGAAAGGAGAAAAAACGCAGAAAACACTAATTCACACCAAGCATTGCAGGTGTAACAGACTGCAAAATATTCAGAAAACGCACTAAAAAAAGAAAGCAAAACCAGAGAGATGCTACTGTCACACCTACCTCTCCTGGAGTTCTTTCATAGCTGGTGTTAAGTAGCTGGCTGTTACCAAGTTCACTTTGTTCTCAATACATTTCTTAGCAACAAAAGGATGTGCTGAATAAGGTAGCAAACTACAAATGAAGGAGAATTATGCAACATCAAAATTCAACTAATTACTCATGCTGTCGCTAGAAAGACACTCACAAATGTTTTTTGTATGCCTACAAAAGAGCTCAAGTAATGGCTCAAAAAAAACAGTCATACCCTGAGTAGTTTCATACCTACATAAGTGAAATACTACCCTATCAGGCCAGCATTGTTATATGCACTCAGAACAGGGCACCAAATAGTATGGGAGTCATTCTTGAAACAGCATCTTTTGTCACACTTCTCTGTAAAACACAAATCACTGACCTCTTTCCAAAGCCACCTTCTAAACAGGTATGGCTGCAAAACCACGCCTGTGAAAACTTGCGTTACAAAGCTCTTGGTGAAGTACTTTGTGAAAAGCATGCTCTAGATGGAATGAAAACAACACTCATGACATCCACGGCAAAAGAAATAGAAAGGCAAGGACTATGACGTTATTTCCTTCCCTGTATCAATACCTGGAATTAATTCTTTCTTAATGGGATATTCAGGAGGAATGACCAAGGTGTCAGAATTTTGCCTCCTCTTGTGAACGTGCACATTTGATCCCAGGGACACATATATTTGTGGATGCAACCGGCCCCTCACACAAATGCTTGTGGAAGGGAGTCCACGTAACTAGTGAACACTTCTGAAGAGATGCTGCAGACAAAACCCCTTCTGAAGTCCTGATGCCATGGTACATGAGAAGCCCTGACCAGTTACAACTACTTACATTTACAAATATGACCCCAGTTCTTGGCTATTAAAAAAAAAGTTACTGTATTGATTTAGATCAGTCAACTAGCAGAAAGAAGCAGCATGACTTAGTTTTGAGCCTATCATGTTTTACACAGAATTCTGACCTGATCACGAGGTCATGTTTCTTCACCAGAGAGGACAGCTCTTCCTCACACTTAAGGACATCCATATGAACTGAAGTAACATTGCTGTATTTTTTTGTCAGTTGCTCAAGTTGCTCCTTCATGACAGATACTGTTTTAAAAGCAAAATGCATAAACCATTACCTAAAGATGAAGCTAAGTCCTAAGCACCCATGTATAATTGTGCTATATTTCCCAAAGAAGAACAGTTGCATGGATGTTTTCCTTCACTAACAGTTGAAGAGAAATCAGGCATAAAGCACCTTACTTCCCCTAAATAGTCAATTTTATTATCAATTGCCAGTGTCAAACCAGTTATAACTCAAGAATAAGAATCTACAAGGAATACTTACTCTCAGAAGTAAAGAACCACTCACTGCTAAATTGCGTAATGAGAACAGACTTGCAACTTATTAGCAGCTTTGTTGGAGTACTTGACAAAAGTTTTAGCTGCAGTTTTCCTATCAGCAGACTAAGTCAATACAAATTATTCACACAAAACTAGAAGTTATCTCCCTTCTTTACCACTTTAATGAAATACTGTATTGCACTGACTCTTGAGGGAAGATTGCAGCAGAAAAATTGTATGCCCAATATGTTTTAAAAGTAAACCATGTTTGGATTAGCATCATCCTGCTGAAAACAACCATTTTCAATTAGTGTAACAATTTATCTTGAGGCCTAAAGTATTTTAGGTCACTATGTAGTACATATTTTTGCCTGGTTCTAAAATGGTTACTTCTCTAACCTGGTCAATTAAATTCAGAGGTGAAGTATTCAACCAGTTTTCGATGGTAGCATCTATTTCTGCAAAAGCTCAGACTACTTCACTGAAAAGCAAGAAGCTGATTAGAAGTCCAGGAGGGAAAAAAGCCTAAAGAGGAAAATTTATTTTTCTTTTTCAGGGTCTGCTTGGCTTAAGTGAGACAGGAAAATCTTAACTAGTTTCAAGGTCTAGATGAACATCGAAGTTCAACACAGCTAACTAACAGATTTAGTAAACAAACACATGCTTGGAAAAACTTACTCCATCCCTCATTCTACATAGCCATACATTTATAGATAAATATGGTTTAAAAAGAAATCTTTCAAACACTCCATTTCAATACACTTTAACAGAATTCCTATTTCCAGTGAAGAACAGTTTAATAGTTTAAAGCAAAAACAATTCACATCATTCACCACTTTTAATGTAACAAAGATAGAAGCATTACGCTTTAGCTTAGGTCAAATATGACTAAAAGGCCCAGATTCAATCTGATCAGTTTTAATATTTCCCTATGGCTTAGTCCTACCAATCATGCATATGATAATATTATAACGAAAGGGGATAAATCCAGTCTCCGCCTGCCTTCACTTCCCTACCATTATAAGGAATGCAGAACTGAAAAAGAGATCCACGATAACACAGCCAGTATTTGCCACATCTGACCGGTTTCCTGCCCCAGCTCACCACGGCTGCCAGCACAAAACAGAGGGAACTCAGCCAGGAATAAGGAGTGGCCAAAGAAGGAAGCAGGTGGAGCACAGGGTTATGGAGAATTAAAAGCATCTGTGCCTCTAAGTTAGGGCCTTATTTCCTTATGACCTTTCCACACTCAAGGGGAAATAAAGATTGCCGGACTGTGATTCTCCACACTCTACTAATAAAATTGTGCTGAGAAAAAGTGCTAGGCAAAATCATCCACAAATTCAAACTAAAAGAAGTTGATTACATGAAGGTTTCCCAATTAAGGTTTCCAACACTTGGATTTAAAGTGGTGTAGTCTGACAGTAGGAAACCAAACATGGCACTGTGATGTGCATTTTGTGCTTTCTGCGTCTACTTGCCTGCTGTCAAATATTAAACAAGTAATATCTTTGTGTCTCTTTCCTTCCGAGTGTGAGCTGTAGAAATTGCATGTTTTTAAGCTACCCAGATAAGAGGCACCTGCTATGTTTGCTCAGTGCTTGGCAAAACATATCTTCCAGTTCACCTAGTTTCTCTTCCTGCTACTGTATTGCAGGAACTAGATGTAGCCTCTGTACTGATGAGGGGATGTTCACTCCACATTGCTGTAATCCTCCCCTGTTCACCACCTCAGGCAGTACTGATAACCAGGGTGCAGCTTTCCTAGAGTTCCCTACTTCTTCCTAGTAAATCTTCTCCCAGGGGTTAAAAGTACTGTGGTTATCGCCATGAAGGGTACCAAAAGCAGCCAAGTATGAAAATGGCATGAAGGGAAAAAAACAAACCAAAGCAACAACAAAAATCAACAGAAATATAACTAAGTTTTAAGTGAAACCACTTCCCAGCAAAGTATCTTTCAGGTAATGCAGCCTTTGTTTTAAATCTGAAGTCACAGAATCAGGATAAAGTCATCATTAAGAGTACAGAAAACAGCTACTGAGATCCCCAGCCTGAAACATGCTACAGATAAAACCAAAACAGAGGAATAAAGAAGCAGGCATGTGGGGCTCATGGGAAGGTCAGAGTCTGAAGTTTTACCACCACGGCACTGGTTATAACAACAGCAGAGACTTCACTCATACAGATGTCCACAAAAACATTTTCATCTTCTTGTTGTTTGAGACTGAAAACACAGCCAAACGCCAGCTGACTGACTAGCTACAAAAACAATCCCAAGCCCCAAGCAGGAAAAAATACCTCTAATTTCCCCACAGATTACACATGCAAACAGTAAACTTTTAACATGGCTGTGTAATTTTCAAAATCAATTATATAAACCCAAAATGCTCACAAAGCTACAAAATCCTTTTCTGCTGTGCATAATAACAAAGATTTTCTTTATCTGTTCTCAGAACAGCATCCATTTATTATTTATCAGAAAGGTTCTGCCACATTAGCAGGTTTCAGTAAGACACAATTTTGTAATGAAAATAAACCAATTCTTACTTACCAACTGTGACGCCAATGTTGGAATCTCTAGTGAGATATTCAAGTACAGGGCCAGAAACATAGCCTGATCCGAGCAATAAAACCCTCTTCTTATCACCCATCTTTAGAGACTGAGCCTGTTCCCTAGAAGGTGTTACAGGCAAAATTAAAAACCACACAGAAGGAAACTGTAAGCTGCTAAGGTTAACAGAAGTATGTTTTAGTAAGTCTACAAACCAAGAGCTCTATTCAGACCGAGAGTCAAGTTCCTAATTAACTGATCCAGCACCATTTAGTACTGCTTCCATTCTTCTGCTGCATAACTTCTAATTTCTTTTCTCTAACATAAACATGACCAATTCAACATCTCTGCTGCTTCTTGAATTGTTAGTGGCTGTTCATCAAAATTTTCCTCAGTTGCATCTTTTCCAATGGCCAAATTCCTGTAACCTGATCACGGGAGGACCACCAAGCTGTCTATGTCATGCTGGGCAGTCAGAAAGGGATTTCAGTCTCTGTCTAGCTCCCTTTACATCACAGGTAACTGTTAAAGTATGCAAAACCATTCTGGTGAAAGTATATTTTATGTAAGTTATACTAGGCTCATATTAGTCCATCATAGGAACATGATAGTCAACAGAAGTCAAATAAAAGTTAATGCCCAATTAAGAAATCATCATTGCAGACAAGGACTCAGATTTGAAAACCATCATAGAGTGTTTCAACCAAACTACTAGTACTCTCATAAATAAATTTATGTAGATCTCCTGATGACTTTCAATATAAAATACATTCACATCAGATTTTGCATTTTATTTGCCAATCAGAATAATGTAATGCTGCAGGTGTTTAAATATGCTCTCAGAAACACATAAATTATAGTAGGAAAACACATTTTGGTTGTTCATAATTATTTTTCCTTTTAGCTTAAAACTTTCTAATTTATCTAAATTATTACTATAAATTACTGTAAATTTTTACCTTCATAAAAGTTTTACAGATTTTATTTTTTTTATAGAAAGTCAAGTCATGATTTAATACATTCACAGAAAGTCTTCTAAGCCCATCATAGCCTTTCATATGGCAAACCCAAGGACTTTCCTCCTCCTACTACCTATTCTAATAGAATATCTTCCACAGCTACACACTCATGGGCAGGGCAAGAGAAAAATACTTCTCTACCCTTTAGAGAGCAGAAGTGGTATGCAGCTTGGAGTGTTGATGAATGGAAGGACTTCCTGTATGAAAGTGAGCTGAATTTTGCAATCAAACTTTTCATATTTATTAAAAACTTTTCCAGTGTCTAGAACGAGGTCACACTTGGACCAAATACAGCATGTCTACTCTAGGACAGCCAAAAATGTGAGCTGCCAAATGACTCATCAATTACGGGAACAGAATCTACACATCCAGAAAAGAACATTTCAGATTGTGGCTATTCTCTATATATGAGTTTAAATAATTCATTTATGTTGATCTATGAACAAATAACAGGTCCACACTATTAATGTGATATGCCATTGCAGCTGTGGATGGGAAACCAGTAGGAGTTAAGAAGCAAGTAAAGGTATAAAGATGAAAATGAGTTTGGTAAATCAAAATGCTTCTGCATTCTAGTGGTACCCAAGGCAGTTCAGCTCATACAGTCTGACTGTCCTATGTCTGAAATGCTCATGGACTTGAAAGGGTATTAGCAATTAGTCTAAATAGAGCCCTCAAAAACTGAACTGGACACAGCATCATACTATGTTACAGTAATAACAAGGCACAACATTCCTACAGGCTTTAAACAAGAGCCTATCTCTACTAAACCATCACACCTCAAGCAGTAAAACCCTGCTTTCACTCGCATCATCCCCAAAGTTTGCAAAGTAAAGGAGGGCATTGTTAGCAGGTTCTGCTTTTCCAACACCTAAGTGAACAACACCAGTGAACAAATGAACATCACATACAATATGCAGATCTGCAGAAATATAAAAAATCTACCCACAAAAACCCCCTTTGGAATGAAGTCTCTAGATTCTCAGGGTAGTTTGCACAAGACCAAGCAAGGGATTATAGAGGAAGCAAAAAAATCAGATCATTGCGCTGTGTGAGGAATAAGAAAATTTGCTATTGAGACAGTCTCTTGAGGGGGTGTCTCAAACAGCACATAACAAAAATCACTCCGAACTGAAGCCTCTGAGAAGCAAAAGCATGTTACTTTGTGTGGAAAATGCACCTACAGTACATCATGCACATGTTCATGACCACAAATCTCAAAGTTCCCCATGGAAAGTGGAGAAGTTTGGGATGCAGAAGTCAACATACTATGTTTTCAGTGCATAATGCATGCAGTGCTTATGGTCAGACCAATTTAAGCTCTTATATCATGTACAGTGCAGCTCTCATTGACCATGAACGTGAAGCCAGAGGTACCCACTTATTGTCAAATTAACATTTTTCATAGGTAAATTATAGATGCTTGTTAATAGCAGGGAGCAAGGGGAAGGGAAGGGATATCCATGTTGTTTATGTTTTTGTTAGCTTAATCCACTCAATGCTACCACTGGCAGATAACTACTGAGACAGAGTTTGGACGAAGTGGTAGCTAAAGTTGTAGCTGCAGGAATACAATGAAAATCTGAGAGTCTCACAGAATTTCCTGAGTACATTCAGTCACAGAACAACACTACACAGCACAGCACTTGAGCCATACAAGATGTAACTGGATTCAAGGTATATTTAAGAGCCTTTTGCTTTCAGCCATTCCTTTCAAATGATTGTATGTTACATCCATTTCAAAAGGACGAGTTACAGAGTAATACTGGCATGTGGCTGTTTTCTGCCTCTCTCTGGTAAAAAAGTTTTCATAACTCAAGAGAGAGAAAAATGATAATTTTCTCAGCTTTAATATAAGTTATCAACATATGTTAATGATTTAGGCAATGTGCAAGAAGAAATAGGGAAATCATCAAGCATCAGATTTAGACAGTGCAATATAGATGCATTCCACTTAAACACAAGAGTAAATAAATACAAAAGGGGAGACAGAATGCAGAGAAGGGGGTGAGTGTTAAAAAGCTATACATTACCTGCTCTCTCTCAGTTTCTGGATATATTGATACTTAGGTGTCAGTGAGCCATTGGATGCAATCACTGCCTGAAAGTATATGAAACAAATTTTGAGGGGTTTATGTATCTATGTATTTCAAAGCAGAAGAAGACGAGAAGAGTGCCAAATTGAAAAACTTACATCTCGAACAACAGGTGAGTAATTCTGTTTTTCAAGAGGTTCTGAGCCTTCTGATAACAGCTGTGGAGATAAGTTATTTCAAATCAGGTCATTTATTACACATTATATTTTCAAAGTAAAACATCAAGACTTCAATCAACATTTAAATGCATGCAACAATACCAATATCTTATAAATTTGAAATTCTTCTGGCCGTACTCATGTCACTTGACTTTTAGGAAAATACAGGAATTCAAACACCATTCTGTAAGTGAATGTTGAGTGCCCAAGAAAATCAGATTTAGACATTTACTGCAGGGTCCAGAAGCAATGAACTACCTGCCAGAGTCTGTTTCCTGCCTACAGAAAGTGTTCTTGACAAATCCCTAAGACATCCAGGTCATTAATGTGTCGTTCATATTGTGTTTGAAAGGATTGACTTCAAAACCTTTTTTTTTTTTTTGAAGTATACAGTCAGTTATGTTCTACAGCAGATTCCTTTTGAATGTATACAGGAGACCAGAAAAGCAACAAACAGTCAGACCAAAGTCCAAGTCTTTACCTTCTCGTTGGACACATAAGACCTTACCATCTCTTCAATATATGGGAAAAGCATATCGCCAAAGTACTCTGTTGCTTCTATAGGAAGCTGAGCTGGCAGATTATCAATGGAACACATCAGAATCCCTGAGCCTTCAACACTGAAAGAGAGAACACAGCTCTTCTAAACTACTTCTCAGTACCTGAAAGGTACCACCTTTCAGAAGTGTCCTAAGCACGTGATTTTTCAATATAATGTTTCACTGTACAAATTACATTGGAAAGCAATAAAAAGTAAGGGCTCTCCCACCTGTCATGAGTAATATGCTGGTCAGCATCATACATACAAAATGGATTATCAATTGTTGTACACTCCGTCATAAATTCTATAGATCCTCCAGTGTCTGCTGAAATGTCACATATTGCCAGAAGTCTAAGTGATTAAACAAAAAAGACAATGGAATACAGCATTATACAAATTACTAAGAAAGATAAGTATAAAAGGCCACAAGTGAGCAGGAAATAAAAGAAATGTGAGAAAACGTATCTGACTTGTAGCTTCATTCATCTTAACCAATTTAGAAGTCAACAAAACACAAACAATGATATCTGGAAATGTAACGGAAATCTGGCCCTACTGTAGTCATCAGATTTGCATTCACATCAACAGCACTCATATTTCATGTGTAACTTCTCAAAGACTGGGAGAATCTGTTCATCCACCATTTTTTCTCTCTACTCCATGTGCTGCCAACACTTCTCATTCGTTATCCATCTGCCAAATCCCTCGAGCTGTCTCTGAGAAAGAAAGGTGTCAAGAGTGGGCAGACAAGAGACAAAGACCTGATTCCTCACCAGAATACATTTATATGTCCTCCCCAATTCCATGACTGAGTCAGTCTCCCAGAGAACTATTACACAGGGCTATAAGACAAAGGGTGGCTCCCACCCCCAATGAAAGGAGACTGATCCTTGATTTGCACCCCACACTCCAGTCTTAAAGCTGTTCAGGCTTGTGAACATTTCCACTATCTGCTGCAGAAACAAGAGGTGTTAAGGAACAGCTAATTGGACTTGTACAAGCTAAATGACATGGTAGGAAGAACTTTCCCAAAAACTCTGCTCAGGCAGAGAAACTTCTAGTAATATTGGAGCAGTAGGTACATTCCCAGATACCACACTGTTTATATTGGATTATGTATGTGGATCAAGGGCAGAACTTCTGCAGAAAGACAGCTGATGCCTGTGAATCATTTGTACTATGATGCTTTCAAAAATAATAATAATAATAATAATAATAATAATAATAATAATAATAATAA